>NC_045780.1:21941574-22244604 GCF_008692025.1 Phocoena sinus | reverse complement strand
ATCATTCACTGTTACTAGTTGTAAGGCACTTCTAAAAAGAATAAGAATTTCCCACAAATCCCTCCAAGTGTCCAGATCAGCCCCAGATGGCATTAAGAAGAAAATGAAAGAACATCCTTAAGAGAAGCAGTGAGTCTTTGCATCTCCAGCCCCTAGACTATACACCGAATTAAATAAATTCAGTAAACGTTTTACAAATGAACGAAGTCTACCGGTCAAGAAACAAAAAGTAAGCAGGATTTTGTCAAGTGGCTGGTATCTAAAGTTAAACTTTCTTATCCTAAAGGAAATAAAAACTATTGAAAGTGTATTAGTTCCATGGATTCTCTTTTGGGGCTCATCAGCTACTAGGATTAATTTCTAAATATGATCAGCAGAAACGTCAAAGGTATTATCCTGAGGTGACACAAATTTTAGCTAAATTACAACACCCGTTATAGATTTCCTAATGTTCTTTTCCAGACCTAAAATTAGTAAAAAACAAAAAACCAAACCGGATATTGCCAGAACACCCAATTTCAATTTTTCAATTTTAAAAAGTGAGAGATCTTGTCAAAAAGCAGACAGACAAACAAAGCCCAGCTTGCTCAGAATTAGTTAGCCACGGTATTGTACTGACTCTGGAGGAAAAGGTTCTATCTAAACCAGAACCTTGTATATACTGTCAAACGGGACACACCTTATAAACACTAGAATAAGGAAGAAAGCCTGGAACTTTAAGGAATGCACAGCATGGAAAGCAATTACCTAACAGAGAAGAAAGTTGTAATGAAAGTGAAAAACCCTATTAGATTGTTTTAAGAAATCAATATCTAACCAAATTCCAAGATTTACCAATATATTTTCTCTTCATCCTTTTGGAAAAGATACTATCCCGAAATGTTATTGGGATTCAGGTTACTCCACTAGGTTTAAATGTCAAGTGTTTGTTCAAGATAGAAAAGAAAAAAATAGCTAATCCTGGGCTTCCCTGGTGGCACAGTGGTTGAGAGTCTGCCTGCCGATGCAGGGGACACGGGTTTGTGCCCCAGTCCGAGAAGATCCCACACGCCGCGGAGCGGCTGGGCCCATGAGCCATGGCCGCTGAGCCTGCGCGTCCGGAGCCTGTGCTCCGCATCAGGAGAGGCCACGACAGTGAGAGGCCCGCATACCGCAAAAAAAAAAAAAAGCTAATCCAATTATGTCCTCATGTTCCACTGACTATAAGATGAGGAAGTAAAACAGGTAAAAAAAAGAAAATGCATGATACACTTTTACAGTAGTTAATGCTCTATAGAATAAAAGATAAAAGGCAATCATAAAAATATATATCGACTATAAAAAAAATTCAGAATCAAGTTGCCTTTAAAAAGGCAACTTCAGGGTCAAGATGACTAAACACAGAAACATTTAAATTGACCACTGCCTCCTTTGAATGAAAAAGGCTCTGTTCCTTGAAACAAAGAAAACCTTAGAGAACATAATTTTATGTTAAAATTAGTGGAAGTATTTTGAGAAACAGTATTTACATAGTCTTAAAATATCTCCCCAAAAGGGAAAAAGAGTAAATCAACAGTGTAGACACCTGGCAGTCACCTCCTTAACCAAATCATCTTTTATCGCCACCAGTAATGGGACAAATCGATATCATGTAACTCCTGATATAATGTACTGACACAGACATAACATCATTTCAGTGGAATCTTTTCCAAAAATATATAATTCTCAATCTGACCAACAGAGAACATCAGATACACAAGTTAAGTAATATTCAAACTAGCTAGTACTCTTCAAAACTGTCAAGGTTACAAAAGGCAAAGAGAATGAAGAACTAGCCCAGATTGAAGGAGACTAAAGAGACATGACAATTAAGTACACTGTAAAATTCTAGATAGGATCCTGGACCAAAAAGGGTAATTTAATGGACAATGGTCAAAATGCAAATAAGCTTACAGATTGGTTAGTATTAATGTTAACTCCCGATTTCTATATTTCTTCTATGAATATTAGGAAAAGCTGGGTGAAGGTATACGGGGACTCTATGTACTATTTTCGCAACGTTTTGTTAAGTCTAAATTTATTTTAAAATAAAGTTAAAAATATAAAACAAAAGGTTCTGAATATGTGACATACCTATGGAATGTTCACTGAGAAGAAATATAAATCTACAATTTTTACTGACAGAAAGTTCACTCCGATCTTTCTTTAAAAACTAATTCTAGTGGAAATGACAGCATTATGTTCTGTACTAATATCAGAAAAGTAATCAGATGGTGACAGTCTTGCTTATGCTTTTGTTTTTGCGGTACGCGGGCCTCTCACTGTTGTGGCCTCTCCCGTTGCGGAGCACAGGCTCCGGACGCGCAGGCTCAGCGGCCATGGCTCACGGGCCCAGCCGCTCCGCGGCATGTGGGATCTTCCCGGACGGAGGCACGAACCCGTGTCCCCTGCATCGGCAGGCGGACTCTCAACCACTGCGCCACCAGGGAAGCCCTTGCTTATGCTTTTTAATTTCTTTGATAAATAGTTCTCCATACAGAGAACTTTGATTCAGAAGAAAGTATGAGAGATCAAAAAATATCTTCTCTCCTACAAAGACAAAAACTGAATTATGTTTATGTTAAACTAGAGTGGAAATTAACTTTAGACTAAAGCAAACATATAATAGAGTTAGTGGCTTAAAAAGTCTTCAAATTTAAATTACCATGTATGTACACACACTAATAGCTAGCTAGTGGGAACCTGCTGTATATAGCACAGGGAGCTCAGCTCAGTGTTCTGTGGTGACCTATATGGGGGGGATTGGCGGGGGTGGGAGGGGTCGGGCGTCCAACAGGGAGGGGATAGATGTGTACATATAGCTGATTCACACTGCTGTACAGCAGAAACTAACACACCATTGTAAAGCAACTATACTCCAATAAACAAAAATAAATTACCATGTATGAATTTTTATTCCTGCATAATAAAAATGGAAGGAATAAAATTTTCTGCTCATTTTCCCTAAAAACTTCCATAAGAAACAATGTATTATAGCACCATAAATATCCCTCTAACATTTTTTTGCTAAAAGTCAAATTATAAAACTCCCAAATAATACACCTTCACTTATAAAGTCAGTTACAATATTCATACATAAACTTTTGTTTAATTTTGTTAACATTTATTGAGAGCTTAGTATACAGCAATATATTATGCATTATATATATATACTGCTTCATTCGATCCTCACAATAACTCAATGACATATACAGTACAATCATCACAGTTTTACCGATAAGGAAACTAAGGCACAAAGTAGTAAAGTAACTCGGCTAAGATCACACACCTAGTAGGCTGTAGAGCAGGAAACTGAAAAGCCAGTTTGTCTCCAAGATCCTCAGTTTTCACTAATTTTATACTTTTCCAAATCATATTGTTTTGATTAACAATCATTTTCTTTCAAAATACTTAGTATATGATAAAATGCTAGATTAAATGTTTTAAGTAGAATTCTGAAATTCTCTCCTTCTATTTCATTTAAACATAGATCAGTTGACAGTTATTTGCTTTGCCATTTCTATCAACCCAGGAAAGTTTGACAAGGCAATAAGAGTTAGAAGTAAAATACAGCAAAACTCAATATCAACAACATAAATATCTAGGAACAACAGATGTTTCTATTGAAGCTGAAAGACCTGTATCTAAAACTTTGTTGAAAAGGTAATCCAAAATTCCTCTCATCTTTAAAGTATCTACAAAAAAGCAAAATGCAGAATTTTAATTTCTAGTTTATATGTCACATATCTATTGACCTGCCTAACAAATAAATATATAGGATACTCTCTTAAATGTATAAAAATCTCAAAGAGTTTAATGAGTTCAATTACCTTAATGTACTTTAAAAATTATATAAAATTCTGTAATTTAAGTCATCATTTCTGTTACAAGCATGATTAGAATAATGATATAGCAATAACAAATTGCATTTTATTCTCTACTAATTCAGAGCTCAATTCTGCTACCCAGAGAACAGTCTTTAGTTTGTCACTGAGTGTATAATATTCAGTATGGACGTTGTAGTTGTCCTCAATTTTAATATATTTTAAATATTATTTACAGATAGCTTTCACTATATCTACCCAAATTCTTCTGTACACAAAGACAGAATCAAAGGAAGGTCATTCCCTTCCTCATCCCAACCTGAGTCTAATAAAAATCAATATAAATACACTCATCTCAAGGGAGGTATGGTATCAGAAGCACTCAGCACTTTATACAAGAACAGGATGCTTTCAAATTCTTTATCAATAAAATGCGGTAGGCTTTTGAAAAGACAGGACAAATATCTAATTACAAATAACACCTTTAATCTACCCTATTCTAAGTTATATAACTTGTCTGGCCATTGAGCCTGCAGTAACAAAAAGAAAGTCATAAGGCCAACACATCCGTAAGTCGTAGAGAGAGGGCATCCTGAACTTCAGGGCCCATGTCAGTAAACCATCAGAAACTAAGAAAGCCTGTGTTTGTCAAATACTCATCAGGTAGTTAATATCTACACAGTCATGAAACTACAAACCAGAAAAATAAAAAATGCCTAACCTGATATGCTATATACTAAATTTAAATCCTGGAACAAACCTTTAATCCTGGTATTTTACCAACCATTCACAGCTTTCACAGCCGATTCTACTTTCCAAACATTTTGTAAATAAGGTTTTACAGTCACAATCCAGGTCTTGAAAAGGAAAAACTGCCAAAAAGAACATGGTGAAAAGGTACGAAGGGAAAAGAATATCACCACCATCAATAATCAACAATTTAAGAAATATGATTTGATATAAAACAGATACATGAAGTTTAGTTACCATTGTATGGGCTATCAACACAACTTTGTAAAGCCATCACAGATCTTGGGTTAAGGCCTTGAAAGTGCCACTACTACCAGAACTCAAGTTTTCAATTTAGCAAGTGAGAAAACGACAAATGTGGACATACCTCCTCGAAGAAATGAAATTCATGTATATTCCTTCACATGTTTTAATAAGGCACTCCTTTAAATTTTACTCAGAATACCAGATTACAGTATTTCTGAGTAGGAAAAAAACCTTTTTCCGTTCTTCCTTCAAAACTTGAATCAAATCTCTGATACTGCCGAATGCAGCTAGTATTAATACTCTAAAAGCTCTGACTTCCTGCAGTTTTATGGTGGTCTATCTTCAAAGACATTCCCAAAAGAGCCAAAAAGACCTTAATCTACTAATACATCTTCAGGAACATCTCCAATACCCATTCTTTTCACTCTTTTGATAAATCCTTTTAGTCCCCAGAAGACTTCAATTTTTCTCAGAATTTGACATCCCTTTCGGTACTCCTTTCTTATTCCATTGCTCAAATAAGTGTAACACGGGAAATGGATAAATGGGAGATGAGACTGTTTAATTGGCTCCTTTGTTAGCAATGTCAAGCTTTAACTCTAAAGCATAAGAAAAACAAAGTTAGTAAAATTTCTATATTTTACTAATGAAAGCATAGAACCAATTCTGATTAGCTTCCCTATCTTTGAATGTTTATCTTTGAATCTAGTTAATTAGATTCCCCCCAGGAATATAGTAAACTCGTATGAAGGCCATCCCTAAGATCTGCAAACCATTCACAATGACAGGGCCAATTAAATGAGGCTGCAAATATGTCAGTGCTATACTTCTCAAAATATGTTCTTAAACTTCTGCCAGATGGTATATGCTTGGTATATACTTTCACATGACAATTATATTTTTATTTCTAAAATAAATCAAATACTTACAGAAAAGAGGGTGGTATAGCAGAAAAAGAACTGTTCACGTAGAATAATAAATGTAGAGATGGGATACAGTTGAGGCCTGCCATCACTTAGCTATATGACCCAGAATATTCTCACATATACAATGAAGCAGATCAATATTTCCCGAAGTGTATTCCAAAACACACTGGGTCTATAGGACATTAACAGGTGCTGTATGTTCAAAGGAGTTGGAGTCAATAAGTAAAACTGTCTCCCTTCTGCAGAATTTCTCAATCTTCAATAAACGAAAATGCAATGTCCATCTCTAAGATGTATATGTCAAAAAGCATTCCCCCAAATTCTTGGGCTCTAGAACTACTTTTTTTTTTTTACTTGAAGAACTAGTATTCCCAAAACACTAGTTTTGAAACTTTTAAACTAGATTTCAAAATCCAGTTCAATGAATCTTTGAAACTTAAAAAACAGGTACTGACTCATTATCTTATTTAAAATAAACTGATTAACTCCATTCATTCTAAGGAGGTAAGTGGTCAGTCCCATATGGGACCGAGTATGGAACAGATGGTCTTCAGGGCATTATGCCTGTCTAAAACAATCTTTACAATGAAAGAGTTTCAGAATCATTTGATTAGGGAAATGGTTGTATTCTGGAGTATCAACAAACTGCTACATGACACTACATTCCTTCTACATATTCCCTGCCCCCATTAAGAAAGAGGAAAGTGTGCTTTGTAACAACTTTTATTTCCGTAACTTTCAGAAGTTTGAAGCACTTCTCCAATAGTCAGATGTAGTACTAGCATCCTGGGATTCAGCAAAAGAATTAATCCCTGATGCCTCCATTATATGTAATACATTCACTACTCACCTTATGCATCTGGAATGGTGATACTATATACATTATTCTTAAGAGAAATGAGAAAGTAGTCACTCTTTTCCTGTAGGCATTAATTCTCTTATGGAGCCCAAGGTGAGAAAGGCTACAACCAAAAATGTCACAAAGACGCAGAATCACTTGTCTCGAAGGCTATAGTGGGGAGACAGTCTCTAAATATGTAGACAAGCTTTTAGTTTTAATTTACAGTGGGTAAGAAAGGAACGGACTCATTCTCATTCGGCACAATAAGAGCAGCCACCGTGTACAAAACTAAGAACTGAGCTAGGTGCATTACTTACTTCCTCTCCTTTAATCCTCCCCACAACAGTGTAAGGATAGCTATTACTCCCATTTAACAGGTAAGGAAACTGGGCTTACACGTGCATTCACAAAGGTCATACAAGGAAGAGGTAGCGTAAACAAGATCAGACGCCACATCTGATGCCACGGCTAATGCTTATTATGCTCTGTGCTCATTGGTCGACAGCCTAGCTTTATCAACTTGTGTGAATAAAAAAGCTGTCACGCACATCACACACAGAGCTCAGCATAATATAACTTGGGATAATTCGGAAGATGTATCAAGATCTTAGGCTATTTCTTCAGGGTACTAGATAAAACTCTTTAAGACCAAATTCATGACCTTTTTTCTTTGCATCCTTAGCACCTTTGCTCAGTGTTAACATACATAACAAGCATTTAATAAATAGTTCTTAAATAAATAAACCAACACAATACCAAAAAAGAACAGAAATACTGTAAATGTAAAAAGTCTCCTGGGCTAACAGACAATGGCTTAACTAGTTTAGGTAATTTTTCTAAAATGCTTTATATAGCTAGATTTACAGATGTAGGCAACAAAACTTTAATAAATTATGACTATCACCAGATCCTCCTCCTTCCCTACCATCCCCTTTAATGGTCTTCTACTACCTTTCTATTTCTCTGTTTTTTTCTCCCCTATTCATGTTTTGAGCCTCTAACTCAGACCATTGGTATCAATGGCATTTAGGTCACATATTCATAAGCCCAAATACAGCACAGCTAGGTTTCTGTTAGGCCAATGTGTCTACTTGTTTTTGCTTTTGCACATTGGGTCGATTTCTTAAAAAGCTAACTGAAGCTACTGGTAGATCCTCATGGGCTAAGAATCTGAATATAACTGGAAACATAACTAAACCTTTACATAAAGAAAAATCCCAAAGTGAGTCTGTTAGTTAGCCTATCCATTTTACAATGGTAACCTCACTTTAAAACACTCTCTCTTCAATGTGACTGCCTCATGGATTGGGAAGAGTGGCAGATATTTTTTAGGCTGTTGAAAGCATGTCAATAAGTAAAATGTCTAGAAATGCAATCAACTGTACAAGATGTGAAAATTACTGACTTTCAGCAGCTTTTCGCTATTTCATCTTACTGGAAAGTAAAATTATGGAACATGTGAGTAAGATTTATACTGCATTACTATTAAATGATTAATTAAGCTACTATATCCTTTAAGATAAATCTTTACTGTTAACTACAATTCAAAAAAAATTCCAATTGCTTCTTTCTATAGTTCCAATGTTTGTAAATCAGGAAAAATATAATAGAAATTAAGGAAAGTAGCTTTAGAAAAACTTTGAATTAATGCGTAATACAATTGTCTTAGATTTAAAAAAAAATACACTTCCCCTTCTAGGTTAATGAGCGAAAAGACTAGATAAATCCTGTTTTTCAACTTAATATAAAAACCTTCATGTAAATTAGCATTTTCTTGTTCCAATAATAAGCATGTGATGTGAATCTAAGCTGTAACTGTACAGAAGTAAAGATCTGAGTCACAATGTGCTATTATGATTGAAGGGATTAAAGTGAGTTTTCTACTTTAAAAAGTACTGTAATGTAATTTGATCACATGAAACAAAAAAAATAACCTAGGTATCAACAGCTTGTAACACTTAAAGCTCACTGAGACCAATGGAAGGCTACCAGTCTGATTTATTGAAATGTTCATGTCATAAAACTTTATATCAATTTATTATTCAGAAATTGGATGCCACTTAAGCAGATTTTCCAAATTAAAAGTTTATTCTTCAGCAAAAACTTGGAAAGTTTAATCATTTTGAATAGAAAATGTATCGAGGAAAAAATAACTAAACTCAGATTGCGAGGATCATCAACAGGGGCACCAAGCCGCTGCACCACAGTGAGGAACCAACGAGAAGTGTCTAAGGCCAAATGGCTCCGTGCTCGCAGGCTAAGGACTGTTGTTTACAGTTGTCCACTGTCACATCTTGCTGCTTATCACTGGGCCATGGCAACCTCCAAAATGCTTCAGAATACAGTCACTGCTCGGTATCCACGGGGAAATCGGCTCCAGGACCACCTGTGGATACCAAATCCACAGCAGTATCAATACTACTGGCCCCTCCCATCTGTGGATCCCACATCCTCAGATTCAACCGACCAGAGAATGGTTGAATCCATGGACGCAGAACCCACGGATACAGAGAGCCGAGTGGTACAAGCTTTGGAATCAAATCACCTCGTAGAATACTAGCTCCATCACTTAGTCATTACGTGACCAAGCTACTTGACAATATTTCACCCACAGTAATATATCAGCCAGTAATACACTGAAAGCAATCTTAGAATCATCTGTCGTATAATCCTCAGGCTCCCGATGAGTTTATCATCAATTTTATACAAATTTACAAAAAAGAAGAGTTAAAGAGGTTGCTAATCCAAATATTATTTACCTTCAATAAGCATTAAATATACTTGTTCCTAAAAGGATTGGGATGCAGTTTCGTGGTTTATTATTATGGGATTCAAGAATGGAGGCAGAAAACTAGTTACGATACCTAGTTTGGACTTACCCTACCCTCCTCATTCTGGATCCACCCTTCCTCCCCGGAACCTCAAAACAGGTAAAATTCCTCATAATAAAATATATCCAGTGTACAAACATATAAATCCCGATGTCATATCAGAGAATAACTGGCAAATAATGTTTGGTAGATCCCCAAAGAGGAGAAGAACACAATGAAGATAAAGAACAGCTTCGGAATCAGTCCAATCCCTTATTTCACAATTCTGTGATATTATGGAACCTCCACCAAAGACAAGACATGGCACCATGCTTGACTCTGAAAGAGAAGTTAAGACAAACTGTACAGTGACCAAGCCTTGTAAAACAGGAAGAGAAGGAACGACCCAGACATGTGATGGCTCATTAGCACATGATCAGTGGACAGCACTACAGCCAGAACCAGGCATTCACTCAATTCGCCTCACCACGCTGCACCCAAAACAATACACTTGAAGAAACAAAAACCAAGCAAAAACGGTAACTACAAAGCAGCATTTCTTCCAAAATAAACTGGCTAATATAAGTTTCACTGCATACCATCTTTCAAAAGTAATTTTTAAAACATGGGAGTATGTCCCTCAATAGAAACGGAATCCTTGTCATTGTTGAAAATACCAAAACAAAACTGTCTAAAAGGACACAACCAAGCAAACAAAACTATATTAAGCATAAATAAAAACTTCCTTATGAAAGAAAGTAAATGGTTTGGGTTATCCATTTCTAAAAAAAGAGATTGAAAACATCTGAAATGAGAAATCAGCTTTCCTTGGTACAATTATTTGATTTACTGTGTTGAAAAAGGTAATAAAGATATTTCAAAGGAAAAACTCAGGGGGGATAATATTATAGCAAAATAACAAGTAGGTATCTATACAATACCTCATACAGAACAGGTAGCTGTATGTCACTTACTCATCAGTAATTTCACTAAAACTACAAATCATTAATAACAATTACTTCAATCTTAGCATCTATTAGGGACTTTTAATTTTACTACTGGAAATATTCTCTCTAATTTCTATCTGTAAAGGTCTAACATTTATTTATAAGACATTATGAATTTCTTACAGAATAATCTTACCAGCCTGAAAGCTAGGAAAACACGAAACACTTGCCCTTACTTTAGAATAGGAAAAAAGCAACATGGAGCAGCATATTAATTTGTTGATGGTTAAATGATACAGTGGAGGCAGGCAACTAAAAATACTGTCTCTTTATACTTATCCACAGCTCAGCAGTTAACACCACTGGGAATGCATTCGTGTTCATGCTTCCTTAAAATAATATACAAAACATAATCTAACTTTCAACTGGTGAACATTCAATACCATATCAAATTTCTTTGGGGTTTTCTTAAAATTTCTAACTCCTACCTTGCTGTCAGGCTATAAACTGCTACTTTCCCAACGTCACCTTACATGCCTCAGAATCCCCTTTTTTTCCCCTTCTCCTCCCCTCATCTGCTTTAAAATGATAAAGCTAGTAAAATATAAGACTTGGAAAAAAAAGTCTAAAAAGGACCAGAAATGCTATGCAAAAACAGTAAGGGAAAAAAACAAAACAAAACAAAACATAGCTTTACTTTGTGACGGCAATTTCAAGCAGTTTTGGAAGCCAGAGCTGTGTCTAAAGGATTAGGTTATCCACTCTGGATAAGTGGAGTGTTACCACGTGTGGACTGCGTCCTTACCTTCTTAGCTTTCTTAATGAGGCCAGGGTCACTGGTTCAAACCATTACCTCAGATCACAACCACAAAGAAAATGTGCCTCCATTTCCACCAGTGACAGAAAAGGAATTACTGAACTTCTCATACCCCATTAAGGAAGGGAGCAACTAGACATCCAAAGTAGGGTCAGCACTTTCCTAAAACACAGCACTGATCAGGCTACTCTACAAAAACAAGAAGCGTTCTCCATTCCAAGTCCAATTAAGTCCAAACTTCGCAATCCTGCCTTTAATTAAGGCTTTTCAAAGTTAGCCTTGCCTTCTACATTCCTGTATACAGACACTATCTCTTACCAACTTAGACTATGTCCTGTGTTCTCTTCTATAAATACTCCTCGTACCTTGAACCTTTTTGGTATGTTTTCTCCACTAAAGTGACTTACTAATCCCCATGGCTATCAAACTTCTCTCAAATGTCACCTCCTCAGAAGCATGTGATCTTTACCTTCTGTCTCCCAATACTGCTTTATTAGACCTCTCATGACACACCATATTCTACCTTGCCATACTTCTCCCATTTATTGGCTTTCTATCCCAAGTCATTCCCTAAAATGTTTCAAGAAGCTTACAGAGATAGATATAAATACTCTAAGATACAATAACTTATAAATGAGTGAGAAAACTTGACACAAGGGACCAGAAATAGAAGAGTAATATAAATTGAATCTGTTACCTGTTAGCTTTTCCTTTCATGTATATGCATACGTATATATACACATACACTTATTCTTAAATTCAACGTAGGCTCTCCTTAAGGATATAAAGAGTGCTATGCATATACACAGTCAATAAATTACATCCTTTCAAATACCCAGGAGATTCTGTAATCTAAGGACATTTTCAAAACATCCCTTTAAAAAATTACATTCCTTTGTATGTGTACCCACACATACATGTATATATTCTCGAATTTTTTTAATGGCAAGCAAAATGAAACAATGCACCAAAATATAAAAGAGTAAGTTTTGTGGCACTTTAAATGTCAGTAAAATAATCAAATTACTCACATTTATTGTCAATGATAGCATTAATGCTTTTCTCATTTAAATAAATCTCTACCATTTCCCTTTTGGTAGAGACCTAGGAGTGCTCAGGAAATAGGAAGAAATAATTCCACCTCTTTCCAATGCCTGGAAGAGACTGGCAATGGAACCTGGTTAGTATGAAAAGAAAGCAGCTACGATCACTAAAGTAAAGAACCAATCCTAAATACTTAGTTCACCTTCACCTGGATTTCTATTCACTACTAAATATTTTTGGGACACATCTGCTTTGGATTATAGGCACAGATAAACCCTATGAAAAGATTAAATTGCCAAAAATCCTACCTGAAGGTTATAACCACTTATCCTCAGACCTTTAAAATTGCAGCTATAAATAATAGCTTTCCTGGGAAATTAGGTTATTTTTTTTCTTTTTCAACACAAGAGAAACAAAACATTGCTTCAAGGGAAGAGCAGGTAGGAAGGTGAATACAGTATTTTTATAAACTGAGAAATTTTGCTAACCAAAGCGTTCCTGTACTGAATCATTTTACAATGGAAATCACTCTCCCCCTAATTTCTTTCTTTCATTCGTTAACAAATAACAGAAAAACATAATTTCCTAAGTTCTCCTCCCTGTTCCAAGCGTACCCCCACTCCAATCCAGATTACGGATTCCTTTGATACTAATTTTCCCTGAACATCAGTTAGTTAGCAAGTGTTGAGGGCAAAAATCACTTCCCAATTTAATCTTCAGTCACTTCCTTTCACCTCCTTAACTTACTCCATTAAGCCCAACTGTTGCCTTAATTACGCCTAGACTGTTCTCCTTATTTCCTCCCATTTTTATTAACCCTCTCCTGCCTCAAACTTTCTCCTTCAACTCAAGACTTTTGAAAAGTCAGTTCAAACAACACTGCTTTCCTAACCTACCAAAGGTCAATTCTATCCCATCTGTGAACTCTGAATGCAATTTCCTGTGTCATTTTGGAGGCTAGCGTTCCAGTTACAGTCTAAGAAACGTTTTGTAGCACTATGTCAGGAATTCACGTAGCCTCTCTGAACTTGTTCCTCTACCTATAAGCCAAAAGTTGAATGGGATCACGATTTCCAGCTCAAATTTTCTGATTCTTTGATTTCATATTTCGTGTTGTTTAAAAGTGTTATTTAGCTCTTCTAATTTCCCCATGTATATGTAGCATACACTGCTTGAGAACAAGAACCATGTTAGATTACATCTGTGCCCACACCATTACTAGATAATGATTTACACCTAGTACCTACTCAATAAATATACCCATCTGATAGGCCAGTGAGGGGGAGACGGAGAACTTAATGTTATAGGTACAGTAACATATCCGAGAAGAACTGAACCTTACTCCTACCAAAACTGCTATGCAATAATGGTAACAGGACGGCAAAGTATTTGGCAATAATAATATCCCTTTCCCAGATGATTGTGGGGTATGTTTTTGCCACACATCTGCACTCATTTATTCAACAGATATCTCAGAACATACGACGAATCAGGTTATACTGCATGCAGTGGAAATACAGAGGTAAAAACAGATGGGTAACATCCTTACTCGCAAGGAGCTTACATTCTGGAGTACAAGAACAAGAGGAACGTCCCTACCCGAACTTCCAAGATCAAAACAAGAGTATCTGAGGATATAATGAGTTAAATATCTGCAGCTCCCAGTGCCTTCCAGTGTAGGAAAAAACAGTCAGAACACCTTGGTTTTGATCATATCCTACAGAGACAGCAGAGCACAAAACCTAGACCCAGACTGGGATTTAAATCCCAGCTCCCACTTTCTAGCTATGTGACCTTGAATAAATTACTTAATCATTTTATTCCTCAATTTCTTTACCTGCAAAATGCGGATAATAATGGTACTTACACCTCATAAGGTGGTTCTGAGAATTAAACAAGTTGATATATGTAAAGTGCTTAGAACAAGCATATAACGAGTACCATAATTTTCAACTACTCCTACGACAACTATTACTACTACTATTATTACTAAATTGTTGTAGTCTGTCCATGAAAAGCTAAAAACAGCATACGATACATGGCAGGAACTCAATATTTAATTACTGACGGAATAAATGAACCCAAGACTCAGTTTCTTCCTCTGTGAAAATGGAACAAAAGCATCCTGTCCATTTTAGGACATGGGCGTCCCTGGTGGCTCAGTGGTTAAGAATCCGCCTGCCAATGCAGGGGACACGGGTTCAAGCTCTGGTCCGGGAAGATCCCACATGCCGTGGAGCAACTAAGCCCGTGTGCCACAACTACTGAGACTGTGCTCTAGAGCCCGCGAGCCACAACTACTGAACCTGCGTGCCACAACTACTGAAGCCCGCACGCCTAGAGCCCGTGCTCCACAGCAAGAGAAGCCACCGCAATGAAAAGCCCGCGCACGACAATGAAGAGTAGCCCCCGCTCGCTGCAACTAGAGAAAGCCTGCAAGCAACAACGAAGACCCAACACAGCCAAAAAAAAAAAAAGTCCTGAAGAAAAAAAAAATTTAGGACTGCTATGACTCAGGAGTATATAATCTATTTCAGAGTTTTGTTTAACCCCCCCCCCAATCATACAAGAGGCAGGTTTTATTACTATCACCACTAGAAATTTATCACAGCCACGTGTTAGCAAAAAATTAATGCTAGACAGTATTTCAATTGTACGTTTATATGTTCCTAACTAGTCGGTATGCTGTTTGGTACCATATAAATATACACTAACCCTAATAACCAAAGAAATTAGATAACTAGGTGAGCTGGGAGAGAATGAAATCTTATCAACAATGAGTAACTTTATAATCAATCCATCCATCCACAATTTACTCAAAAAAGGAATACTCAGGCATGTACACAGAGTATCAAGAGTTCCTCAACTTAAGTAGTGACCTGATATTACAAAGATAATCTGGGATGCCTGGAAAAATAAGATGCTATCTCATCTGTCTTAACCCCAAGAAGCTCAAGAGTACCCTTTACCCTACGGCTCAGTGAATGAGAAAAGGCAATACCGTTCACCATGACCTAAGGTTAATTCTTTAATAAGATCAAGCCACAGTAGATCTTCTCCCCAGTCAACACAAATATGGTTTTAAGCCAAACAAGGTTTAACACTGGTATGTCCACGAAAAGAATATGACAACATTTAAAGACTCTCAGAACTAGCCTCTGATGATCACCCCACTACAACATCAGATTCTATATTTTCCCTTGTTTTTAATTACCCCAACCTTAAAAGTAAAGGCCTCATATCTTAATACCCTTTACTCCCATTTAATACCCATATATAATCAATTAAAATGATTGCTAATTCTCATCACTGCCAAATCTCTTCCACGGTTCTTTTCCTTCATAGAACCCATAACTTACTAGTTTAGTAACAATTACTTGTTGTCACTACAACGACCATAAGTAAAACAGATCAGTCAGGAATTTTAAACAAGTGATTAACTCAATGCTTACTATACTGTCTAACAAAGAAAACTCCTTTAATACAAACAAGTGGCATTTCACCAGTTAAATGCTTATATTTTAAACAGCTGAAACTGCAAAGAACTTCCAAGGTAATACTTCGATATTTGAGAATCATTTATGCTAAACAGCTGAACCAGTCAAAAGGAGATAAGAATACTGACATTCTAATTTAGAAATAAGTGGAGTTTTTTGTTTGTTTTATTCAAGTTGGAGAACTTCTACTGTCATAAACATACGTAAATACAAAATAAACATACAATGCTTGTTAAAAGCAGCAACTAAAGCATTGCTTTTTTGCTCAAAATACAGCAAAGAAGTAATCAATTCTCAATCATCTCTATTAAAGGAGAAAATAGTGATAACACATTATCTATAAAGAACTTAGTTAACTTTCAAATAGATCATAGTAGTGTTTTTAAAAAGAAGCTGAACTTATGCCAATATTAAAAAATTTTTTCTTCAGTTCTCCATTAAGCAGATTTTTACTGAGTACCTACTGTAAGGCACTGAGATATACTTTGGATATATAGTAGCAAACCAAACATCTCTGTTCATGAAGCTTAAAATCATCAAACAGATAATCCCCCAAAACAAAAACTAATTATGCAATACAAAGTGTACTAGCACTATAAAAGAACAAGGTGATCTTAAACAGTATTAACAAAGAACCTAAGTTTAGGTTGGTATGTCACAGAAGGCCTCTCAAAGTGACAGTGAGGCTTAAGGAGGAATGGAGGGAAAGTGACACAGCGCACGCCAAAGCCTGGAGGAGGGAGCAAGAAAGGATGGCAACCCGAGGAATCGAAAGGAGGCAGCTGGGACACAGAAAGGTAGGGGGAAAGTGGCACGTGAGGCCAGAAGTGAGCAAAAGCGAAATGTAATTACCTTACAAGAAATGGGAAGGCTTCGGGGGTTTGGGGGCAAGTGAGAGACCTGAACAGCCTTCCGTTTTAAGAACATCACTCTGACTACCAGACATAAAATCAGAGAAAGGCAAGAGTGTATGCAGGAAGTTGGTGAGGAAGCTACTGCAGGGCTTTAAGAGCTGACTATGTTACCTTAGACTAGAGTGGTGGCAACACAGATGGGGAAAGAAAAGATAAATTCAAGATATATTTAGAATGTAATGGTCAGAATGCAGAGGGTGGGGGAAAGGAAGCTATCAAGAACGACTCAGGTTTCTTAAGTGAAGAACTAGAGTAAGAAATATTTATTAAAATGAGCACGACTGGGCTTCCCTGGTGGCGCAGTGGTTGAGAGTCCGCCTGCCGATGCAGGGGACACGGGTTCGTGCCCCGGTGTGGGAGGATCCCACATGCCGCGGAGCGGCTGGGCCCGTGAGCCATGGCCACTGAGCCTGCGCGTCCGGAGCCTGTTGCTCCGCAACGGGAGAGGCCACAACAGTGAGAGGCCCGCGTACCGCAAAAAAAAAAAAAAAAAAATGAGCACGACTAAAAGAGAAATTTGAGAGGGTAGGTAATGAAGAGGTTAAGTTTATGATCTGTTGAGACTGAGAGGCTGTGAGAATATAAGCAGAGATAACAGGAAGGCAGAGGACCGTAGCAGTCTAGAGCTAAGAAGAGAAGTGTGGGCTACGATATGCATTCAGGAGTTGAGAGCATACAGACCATGGAACAGCAGATTACCTAGGGAAAAGGGAAAAGGCAGTAGGTGGGAAGAGGACTCAAATCCAAACAAACTCCAATGTTGAGAGTCTGACAGAGGAGCTGAACTGAAGGAGAATGAAAAGGAGTGGCCAGAAAGGTGGGAAGAAACTAAGCAGGATATCACTGAAAGCAAAAGAGAGTGGGTGTTTCAAGGAAGAAAAACAAAGATCAACTAGACCTATTGAGACTGAAAGGTCAAGTTAAGATTTTCAGGTCAAGCTGACTAGTAAGGAAGAAGTGAAGGGTTGGGGAGAGTGGGGCATTTGAATATATGTGACACTAGGAAAAAAGTCAACCTGCAATCCAAAACATTATAGATCATTCTTTTCAAATAATGTAAACATCCTTTATCATTTTTTTCCCTCATGTAATTTATTTTAATAAGCCATTAAAGCATATTCTTACCATGATATTAAAACCTAACGACACCGTGACACAGCAAAAACCAACCAGGGTTCTGATATTGTCGCACCAGAACAGGGCATGCTCTGCAGTTTCATATTTTTAAATTGAACTTTCTAAATAAGAAATAAAATCTACATGTTTTGCAATTCTGAAGTCAACGTTACAAAGACAGAATTTAAATTATTAGAAAATTAAAATGGTTTTCCTGAAGAGATAATTTTCATACAACTTCCCCCAAAAATGTTAAAATTAATTCATTTAACATGTCTATCTACTGTATTCCAGGTACACCACTCTTACGACTTTACCCCACTTTTTTTTCACCAAGGGCTCATACGTAAATGTTGGTATGTTCTATGACAATCCCATTATTTGTACTAATACACAAGTCAATAAAGCCTGCCCTTTTTCGGGTTTTCAGCCACTCTGTTATTACTTATGGGCATCACCCTTACCTCTCTGTTGGCTTTATGAGTAGTAGAAACAGCGCCAGATTTTGAATTGGAAAAATGGCTTTTTATCCTACTGTTTACTGTTATGTATACAACTTTACTGTTATGTATATAACCTGACACAGCTTACTTGGCTTCTCTAATAAACTAAATAAGCTTCAGTCTATTCACCAGTAAATTAGAAAAAAACTTAATTCACAAGGTTGTTGAGTGGTTAAATGTGACAACAAATATTAACTGAATCTAATCCTAACATTCTTAATCACTTCTGTGAATTGAACTACCAAGTTATATGCCATTATTATTTCTGCTGAATATAAGCCAAGCAATTCCACTCAAAATTTACGTACTAGTTATAGATCAAATCTTGGAGCATGAATTGTTAAAATGAGTATCATTGTTTACATTTAACAGTGCAATATTCTACAACTGAAATAGATGTGTAATGTTAAATGCACACCTATTTTACACTCCTTTCCTAAAAACCCCACTGAAATGACAGAAAAGGAATTTCTTAAGCTATAAAGCCATAAACCCACAAAACTGAGAGAACGGGTAGAAAAGACAATAGCAACAAAAATTTGGAAGCTGGAAAGCAGATGGTTGAGTGACAAATGACTTATTTAGCAAACACTAGGAAATCAAATCTTTAGCAAACAGTGGGGAAAGCCAAGAACAAACCCAATTTAAACTGTAAAATCCCCAAAAGACTCAGGAATTGGCAGTTACCACATACATCTGAAGTGGGATGTGGGAGAGAGAGAGTGCTTAAAATAAGGAAGATTGTTTAAAAGTCTGTTTAAGAAGCAACCAGCCCGACAAATCCCAACGGCCCCTCCCCAGCCCCAACAAAAAACTGAAAATATATTGTCTGGTGAATATAAAACACAAGATCCCAGGACTGAGGAAATGAGGCACAGAAGTATGCAGGAGAACATACTGAAAACAAGCTGACTGCGTGAAGAGACATATACAGGGATGCCCCGCCAGGTGACCATAAAGCAAAGCTAACGAGACGCTCAGAATTTTGAATCAGCATTTTACTCCCCTACTCTCACACACAACCACCATCTAAGGAAAGGCTACAGCACAAAAGATAAAGGCCGAACAAATAACAACTAAGAAAGCTAAAACTGGAGGACACAGATCACACAGGGATCAGACAGCTAAGAGAAAGTACTATTGTTACTAGAACAGGACAGATATTATTTAAAAGGCCCAAAGACAAAAGCTCTTGGAAATCAAATACATGATAATACATGGAAACTCAATAGAAGTAAAGCAAAAAGAAAAAGAGATGGCAAATAGGAAAGAAAATATGAGAAAATCAGAAGACTGGTCAAGAAGGTCCATTATCCCAATAAAAGGAGTCTGAGAAAGAAAAAAGAAATTGGAAAGAAATAATCAACAACCTCATTCAAGAAAAAGTCTCAGAATTAAAAGATGTTTCCAGACTGAAAGGGGACACCAGTACTCAGCACCCTGAATGAAACGAAACCCACATAAGAACCCATCATCATCGTAAAATTTCAGAACACTAAAAACAGATACAATTTTAAAAGCTTTCAGAGATTTAAAAGAAAGAGAGAAGGGATGGAAAGAGAGAATAAACAAGAGTATAGGGGAAAAAAGAAAAAACAAAACACATACACACAGGTCACATGTAATATATATAAGGAATCTGAATGGCTTCAAACTTCTCAAAAGCAAAGTGGAAGCTAGAAAGCCATGGAGCAAAATTATAAAATAATACAATTTCCAATCCAGTCTTCTTTACCTAACGGAAGAATCGAACAAGTAACAGGGTAAGCTAAAGCCATTTTAAAACATCAAGTGAGCCAAGAATGAATAATGACATGAGTCACTGGAAAATGGAGATCCAACCACAGAAGACAGTGAAAGGAATCCCACAAATATTAATAGTTGCATACCAAGTCTAAAAGGCAATCAGTCCAGAATGAAGCTCAGAGAAATATGAGAGAGACTTCCTCAGGAAGATAAAATTGATAACAATACCTAATATGTCTGAACATCTCAAGGGACATTTGATGAAATGATGAATCAGTGATTACTACAGAGAAAATTAAGGGGGGGCCGGGTGGGTGGAGACAATGAATTCCAGCCAAATCACCCTATGGTAAAGCTAACAGTCAGCAAGTCACATTGAGAACTTCTTATCAGCTCTTTAGTCTCCTACACTTAAGTACAAGCAGAGGACCAGGAATTGCCAGACATCTGAAGAAAGGCTCTATCATAAAAGGTTAAGCCCAAAACATACAAAAATGGGGAGAAAGGCAACTTGGAGGAAACAGATGATGACAGATAAAACCTTGGGGTGGGGGAACCCACTAACATTTCTAAATGCTAAATAGTATACAGAAATATATATATAAGTGTACCACACATACTAGATGGCTGGGGTGGGAGGAGGGAGGCAAGTGCAGGACATTAGACTGGATAGGAAAAGTAATCATATTTTACAAGAACACTGAATAATCAATAGTGATGCAATCATAACTATTCAGAGGAGGAGGGACCAGGAGGAAGGAGGACGAACTGAGTAGGTCATGACAAAGTTAATCTTCATTTTCTACCCACAAAGTTAATAAAGCCAAAAACAAAAGCAAGGATGGACTTCCCTGGTGGCGCAGTGGCTAAGAATCCACCTGCCAATGCGGGGGACACGGGTTTGAGCCCTGGTCCAGAAAGATCCCACGTGCCGCGGAGCACCTAAGCCCGTGTGCCACAACTACTGAGCCCGCGCGCCTAGAGCCCGGCTCCGCAACAAGAGAAGCCACGGCGATGAGAAGCTCGAGCACCGCGACTAAGGAAAGCCCACGCACAGCAACAAAGACCCCATGCAGCCAAAAATAAAGAAAGAAGGAAATGTATTTAAAAGAAAAGTAAGGAGTATTTTATTTAACACACACACAAATATAGGGCATATGAGTTAGAAACAGTTCTAAGGGCTTTGCAAATGCATTGAACTCTTGTAACAACCCTATGAGGTAGGTACTGTTTTCCTCCCTTTTTAAAATGAGCAAACTGAAGCACAGCGAGGCTAAGCAGCTAGTAAACAACAGAGGATGGATCAGACCTAAGCAGTCTAATTCCAGGGTCCATGCTCCTAACCACCTGGCTATGTGGCACATCTAGTAGCAACACAAGCAGTTAGAGACTAGGAGGTAAATGTCACAGTCATCATCTAAAAGAGGTGAAAGTGATTGCTTCTGGGAAATGAAGCAGGCAGGAAGCTTCTGTTTGTTTTGATAACCATGTAAACTATTTGGCTCTTTAAACTGTGCAGGTACAACCTAAATAAAAATCAAAACTTATAATTTAGTATTTTACAGTTAAAGTATTTTATCTGATGCTACCATCCTAAGAAGTAGGCAAAATGAGTATTATTCCTACTTGATAAGAAAACTCATTCCTCTTTAGTAAATATGAGGGCCAACTCTATAACAGGCACTGCATTTAAAAGATTATCAATTCACCTCAAGGTATGAAAAGGCAAAAGAGGTAGAAAAAGCAAGTCTTTTCATTCATTTCTTTTCACTTTGTTGCATTTAACTATATGATCCTACAACCTGAACAGTTGTGCTTAAGGTGAGAGACAATACAAATTTTAAATCAGAGCAGAGAAAGCAGAGAAAGGTCTGCTCATTAATCGGTTCAAAAAAGATTTAGTTCTTGCCCTTGAGGAACTCACAGTCTTGTGGGGAAAATGGGTAAACATAATTCAGACTGAATGTGTGCAGTACCTTGACTAGAGGAACACTAAAAAGGGCTAAGGAAACAACATTCCCTGGGTGAAGAGACTGCTTCAGAGGGAACATCTGAGCTGAGCCTTGAAGGAGGAACAGAAGTTTGACCAATTAATTTCACAGAAGAGGCTGTACTAACAATCACAGAACACTAGACTATACATCAGTGTGAGATACCTGTATCTTCCCTGTGTTGTAAAAATAAGTTCACATTAAAGGTTAACGTGAGACATTAAGAACTTTTTAATGAGAATGATTTTTAAAAATCTAGATACATAATCTTAATGCCTGATCCATGTTTCTAATCTTCATAGTCTCTACCAGTAGCCAACTGAAAGCATTTTCCACATGTGTCAGAAATATTTTAAAATTTAAAGTGTTAGAATATTATTTCAAAAGATGACTAAAGAACAACGAATCTTCATTTGTCCTACCATCCGAAAGTTTTATCGCTAACGTGTTTTCTAAGTCGTAATGCTGCAATTACAATGTACTCTTTTCCCCTATGGGAGACTAATAGGTGACCAAGCCCAGAAGACACAAGTGACACAGAAACGAACATGGGAAGAAAAAGTAAAAAACACTTTAAAAAAATAGAAACTCATCATCACTTTTTTCTCTTGCAGATATTCTCAAATTCCCTTCCAAGAACCAATTTAAGTGAAACATTTCTTTTTCCAAACTACAGTGGTAAAAGAAATAATCTGCAAGAAAGCACAAAGAAAATAATATACAAGTTTACCCTATCTGACCTTTACAGGTATTTTGGGGGTCATTTTGATTTCTCAGAATTTAAAGGATACCTCTGAAAAAAATTTTTCTGGTCTTGACGACTTGACTTTGATGTTAACAAAGGCTCAAATACGTAGCTCATTCAAAACAGGTACAGTCAACTCAAGTTGCTTTATACCAATATTTAATCGTATGTCTCAGTATCTGTTTTTGTCCCTTTAATTTCAAACCTTCCTACATAATTTGCCCCTCATTAATGTTCCTCTCAGTTACTATATGGAAAAATTAATTTTGTAGTAATATCTTAAACGGGGACTCTATCTCTACAGTTAAAAACCGAGCTGTAAAGTCTCCTGACTTTAATCATCTGGAACAGCATGTTGTGGAAAGCTCTATCATGCCCCACCACCAGGAGGAAAACAAAAAAGGAGAGAGTCACGCCAGGAGACCACAAACAGTAATTGGCAAAAATCATGGCAGGTTCGAGTTCAAGATATGTGGTTTTCATTTGTGTATCTGACCCATCTTTTATTTCTCTAAATTTAGTAACCTAATGTCCCCGTGGGCTTTACTCAGATCACACCCTTTAAATTTAGAACTTATTAATATTTGGGGTAAGTAATTCTTTAAAATTACAGATAAGTATTAGCACGGTTTGATACATTTAAAGGTTTAACAATAACTATAATAGGACTCTTAAGGAAACCACCTCCTAGAAGAGGTCTATCTTTTAATGTACAGTTTTGTACACATGATACTGAATACATTTGGCTAGGTAATGAGATTTTAATTATGTGACTTAGAAAAGTAATAAAAATCTTGAAAGACAAGACTTTAAATTATTTCAATTAATCATGCCTTTACCTTCTATCTTTTAAGTAACTAAAAAAAAAACAAAGACAAAAAACATGAAAATCTCACTGAAACATTAGGCCTTTGTTTTTCTAAAACTGCAATTCTTTTGAAATATGCTCAATATTTCCGAAGGGAAAACCACAGATATACATTTTGAATGTAAATGTTCCCACTGGTTTGATAAAAGGTCAATCTCAAAAATCTCCAACCAATACTAAAATAATTAAGTACCTTTCAAGCTTATTCAAAGTTCCACAGTGAAAATGAATAGCCTTTGTCATAACTCCTATATTATTTTGATCAAGGTTAGTCAGACTGGCAAATTTGTGAAAAGAACATTCCTTTAAAAATCAACTTAGTTTAAAGCCATGTAGCAGCATGAGGGATTTCACAACTTTTCTAGCTAGCCAGCTTCAAAGACACAATTGGATTCAATAAACACGATTATCACATTATTTCCAATCCAATTAAGAAAACGCTGGTTTAATAATGTACTTTAGGCTTTATGTATTTTTTTGGTAAGAGAAGAGGAGAACAGGTGGAGTAGACTGTAGGAGCGCAAAGTCGGTTTCATGTCTCTATAGATTCAACCCTCCGAGACTTTGTTTCTTTACCCTTTAAAATGGCTACCACCTTGATCTACTATGCAAAAGGAAAAATGCACAGCATACTACCATCAACGATAAATCTGGTTATTTTTAAGAGTGTATGGCCTCCTACCCCACGAAACACTTTTTAAGATTCCCATTCCTTTACTGTTCCAATGAAACGACCATTAGATAAGTACACAAAAGTTGGTCAATTAGTTTGAGGGCAACCTGTATAACCCAGCTTAGGTCATCTTTCCTGTAATATGTGATGAGGAAAAGCAGCTGACGTTATCTTTCACAGACTAAGAGCGCACACAGCAGAACTTTAAAGGGTTGTCCTGTCCAGTAAAGGAGAAACAAATGTGGGAACCACAACCTCCCCTCCCGTCCCCAAGAGATGATCATGATTTTAGGAACTCAAAAGAACAGATTAACCGTTAGATGGGTCAGCAAAAACTAGGAACCCTAAAAACCATTTTATAAATAACAAAACCACTTGGTGATCCCAAACCTGTTCTTAATGCTCAAAAACTATCCTGTCAAATAGTGTCTACACAATACTTACACCACTTCGTGACCAACTAGTTTGAGACCGCTCCGTAACACTCTTGCTCTAAAAAACTTGCCAGAAAAATGCAGTTTCACATACAAAAAGGAAGAAATATATAATGCTTCAGGCTGATCTCGTGCATGTACATAGCTACTAAATAGATTAACTCTGCATCTGCTGAGTGTCTGCAGAAACGTGGCATGACCTTACCTCTCATCCTCGCCATCCACCAGGGGTGTCGTCAGCGGTAGCACCTTCAACGGGAAAAGAGAAGCAGAGGCTCCTAGGCTGCTGCTACTCCCATCGGAAACTGCCGACATGCCCCCACTGTCACCACTGATAGTCTGAGGTAAGCCAACTAAGGAGGGTTCCGCCGGGCGCCTGGCATCTTCAATTTGGCTTCCAATTGCCTGAGCTAATGATTGTGCAGAGAACTGAGTAGAACTTGGTATCTGCTGCGCCAAAGGCAAATTTATATTAGGTGCTGCCATCAAGGGAGGCTGACTAACACTTTGAACCAAATTACCATTTTGAGTGGCAGGGGCTTGTGCTATATTCTGTGATGCAACCAAGTTTGTTGGGACAGAAGGCATTCCAGAAGGCCCAGCTGAACTAACCTGATTCGTAACAGAAATACTGCTAGCAGAGGGCAAAGGACTAACTGCAGGCAACTGCTGCGAAACAACTCCTGGAGCTACTGACTCTACTCCTTGCGGCTGGGGAGGCACAGTTAACAAGGTACTCTGGGGTGCAACGACCAACTGTTGAGGAAGGCTTGAAGCACTAGCTTGAACTCCCTGATGAAGAATCGCACCCTGAGAGGGTGGAACTACCTGTGAAGACGGAGGAGCACCTTGCGGGATAACTGAAGGTGTGACTTGGGTAGAGGGCTGCTGCGCTGCCGTAGGTAGGTTTGTCTGTTGACCAATATTTGCAATTTGACTGCCAGGAGGTACAGCAGATACTGCCGTCTGCGCCTGGCCAGCGGGTTGGCCAGCTGCCCCTGCGGGCTGCGCCTGGACTGCTGCGGGCTGCACTGGCAGCTGGATGCCCTGTGGCTGAGCCACAGGAATCCCCGAGGTTCCTGCTCCCACCCCCGCAGAAGTGGGCTGTCCAGAGGACACTGCCGTTTGCAGAATCGGCTGCTGCTGAACATACTCGGAAGTAGGATTCGGAGTCACTGACGGGCCATGGCTTGGGGCCACCGACGGCTGCTGTCCATAGTGTAACTGCTGGGGTGATGTGCCTGGCAGGGGTGCTTGCGCCGGAGGGGCCGCCTGAGAATACGGCAGTTGGGGCTGAGCCAGGCTGGAAATGGAAGGCTGCTGACCTAGAGCTGAAGTTACACCCACCACGCTCACAGGTGATGGCTGGACACCAGCTGCAGCGCTGAGAGCGGCTTGCAGAGGTACTGGTTGAAGACCCTGCTTCTGCTGATAGCTCAGTTCTTGAGACTGCAACTGCACTTGCGAGATCTGTGACTGGGAAATACTCTGTGGCATACTAACTGCTGAAATGCCCGCCGGAGCAGCGCTACTGAAGTCCATCTGCGGGAGGGCGACACCTGGAAGAGCGGGCGGCTGCTGCACCACGGCAGCTGGGGCCCCCATCTCTCCGCTTCCCACACTCTCCGTGTAGTGGCTCAGCGTGCTGACACTGCTGCTCACTGAGCTCCCGCTTGTGCTCTCCCTCTCAGAAGTCACTTCTGTCGGGTTTTGTTTTACGCTTTCCACTGCTTTATTTATCACCACCCCTTCGGCGGCGGGGGCAGCGTTTTCTTTCTCATAGAACTCGGTGCAAGTCCATCTACCTTTTTTGAAGGGCTCAGAACTCGAATCTAACTTCACAACTCTGAACCTGGACGTGTTAACTGCTGGCTGTTGCTGCTGACTTGAAACTGATCCTACAGTCATCCCTGCAGCTGCACTGGCAGCGCTGTTAATGAGAGCGGAGGACGAAATCGTACCGTTGCCCAGGCCGCTCAAGACAGTCACATTAACACCGCTGCTCACTCCAGGCCCAACGCTCACCCCGGCAGCGCTGGGAATGTTGCTCGCACTTAAATTAGCATTAGCAAGCATGCTGCTGGTCACATTAGGATTAAAACCGCCCACAGCCGTCATGTTAACATTATTCATCGTATTAGTGCCTGTAACAGAATTTATACCTATACTTGCGCTTGTACTCGGAGCACGGATACTAGTCATTACAGATGCAGGTGAACCACTCGATGATACGGCAGGAGTTGGTGCAACGGGCATAACGGTGTCAGAGCTTCCAGTTGTAGACAGTTTTCTGGACACTGGGCTTGCGGGCGGCCCTCCCGGAATGGGTGTACTGGCCACACCGGCATGGGATGGATGGTGGTGCCCGTGATGGAGGTGGTGCCCATGATGAACGTGAGGGTGGTGATGGAGGGAGTGGGGATGAGCATTCCCATTGATTACAACATTCTGTTGTGGAAGGTGAGGCAAATGAGGCTGAGGAAGGGGGGGCTGGTTGGGAGAGACTGCCCCAGGTGTCTCGGCTTCCTGGAAGTTATTGAGAGTTTCTTCTGAGGAGCTGCGTTCAGGCTCCCCTAAGTCGGTAGCCCTGGAAAGTGACACATCAAGGATCTCGGAAGACGACAGATCTTCTGTGTGAGATTCATCCAGATCATCGTAGCTTTCGGTGTCCTCTGCGATGCTGTTGTTAGAGCTGATGCTAGCGGAGATCTGAGCCGGGGTCACGCTCGTTATCTGGAAGCCACTTTTCTTTTTCATTTGAGTTCCGCCTGGCGCAAGAGGCTGTGCCTGCAGCTGAGCCTGCGAAAGGAGGTTCAGGCTTTGTGGAGGCGGAGGCTGTGGTCCCGACAGAGAAGATGCTGCAGGAGGTGGCGGCTGGAGCAGCGACGGAGGCGGAAAATCCTCGGAAGATGGGGCACTACTACCAACGCCGGTACCTGCTGCATTGAGAGCAGAGGCGCTGCCACCACCACTGCCCCTTCGAGGGAACATTGCCGGGTGCGCCATCTTCCTAGCACTAATGTCTGCAGCAGCCGAGGCCGCGGCCGCGGCGGCGGTGGACTCGGGCGGCTGGTGCATTGTGCTGGGTACCGGGGGGCGGAGGAGGCGAGTGCAATTTCCTTCGGCACCGTAATCTTTGTATTCAAGACGCCGAGGAGGAAAACGGGACCTGACGCTCCGCCCGGCGCGGTTCCTCCTCCTCCTCCTTCTCAGCCGAAGGCGCTGGCCGCTTCTGCCTTCGAGGGCGAGCTTCGGGAAGGGAGGATGAACGAGGGTGAACAGAACAGCCGGGGACCCGAAGGGGGGACCCCTTCAGTCCTTCGCCATTCACTTTCCCCTCTAGCCTCACACCCCCCTTTATATTCCGCTTCACGTGGGGTGCGGGGCAGGAGGGAGGGGAAGACCAGGGGAGGGGGGAGGCTAGGGGAGGGGGTGGGAAAGCCGAGAAATGCCCACCTTCTCCGGACAACTCCGAAGCCACCTCCCCCCCTCCTCCCGCCGCGGCGGCGGCGGCCGCTGCAAAACCCTCCCGGTCGCTCTGCACGAAGGCGGCGGCGCCGAGCGAGTGTCGCCTTCCCCTCGCCACCCCCAGCCCCGCCGCCGCCGCCGGCGAACCCTGAGCTCAGTGTGGCTCAAACCTCCCCTCCCGGCCCCGCCGGCCCCGCCGGCCCCGCTCGGCCCTCCCCCCCACGCCCTGCGGACCCTTTCAAACCCCCTGGGCTCGAGGCTGCTGCTCCGTGAGGAAACGCTGGCCGCGGCTGGGGCCGGCGCGGCGAGGCTCGAAGCGGGGCGGCGGCGGGGCGCCGGGTACGGTGAGCCCAGCAACGGGGCGCGGGCGGGCGCGCAGAGACGCCGGGTCCTCGCGGAGCACGGCCGGGGCGCGGCGGCGGCGGTGGCAGCGGGAGTCCAGGGACCTCTCCATCACTGGCAGCCATGGAGCCCGAGCATTTTCCTCCCTCTGGGCAGGCGCCTCGGCTCGGCACACGTCCTCGGGGAGGAAGGGGCCGGCGCCCGAGCCTCCCCGGAGGGCGGCGGGACGTGCGCTAGCGCCGACGATGCGAGCCGCTCTAGTCCTCTTCCTCTGCAGCCGGTTCGTCCGCACCCCGCTGCTCCCGCGGTCCGGGCGGGAGGGGGCCGCAGGCGGCGGCGGCGACTCCTTTCTCGGCGGCGTTGGTGGCCAGAGGGGCTGCTGCAGCGACTGCAGCCGACGCCGTTCAAAGGAACGAGAGGTGGGGTTGGTCGGTGTCGGCGAACGGGGCGGGTGAGTGGGTGGGTGCCGAGGGAGGGCGGCGGGCGGAGAGGGGGCTGTGGTGGTTGTTACTAGTGCTTTTCTCCGGCTCCACCGTATCCCCGGGTCTCTCGCGGCATCGGCAGAGGAGGGACCAGCGCCCGAGCGCAGGAGGAGGAGGGGCGACCGCCGGCCAGAGGAGGCGGTGGCGGTGGCGGGGGGAGGGGGCTGGCCGAGGAGAAGGAGGGAAGATGGCGTCTGCGCATGCGCCCCGGCGCCGCAGACATAAAGCCGGGTCTGGCGGAGGAGGAGGCGGCGGGTCTTCGAACCTCGCCGAGCGCCGGGTCTCCTGGCGGAAATTTCCGAAGGCTGGCGGAGGCGCCGACGACGTCGGCGGCGGCGGCGGTGGTGGGGGGTGGGGAATTTCGGCCGGGGGAGCGAAACCGGGTCGGCCGGAGAGAGTCGGCCTGATGGGGGTGGGGCAGGGTGCGGGGCGCGCGCAGGTTAGGTGTGTCCGCTCCTTTTTCACACGCGGCCGGCGCGCGCGCGCAGGCACGCGGCAGGGGAGGGGGCGCGGCAGGGAGGGGCTCGAGGAGGCTGCTGGAGCCCGGGTCTCGGGTGTAAGCGCTCTGGGTAGTGTCCCCCGCCTGCGGAATGGGTAATGAGGCTTTTCTCCGCAGCAACAGCATCACGAGTTTCAGTTCCCAGGAGTCCGCCGCCGCCACGACATGAGTCAGGCTTTCTTCCTCGGCGCGTGGAGGAGCCCTCCTCCTCCTCGCCGCACCTAGGCTCGACCCTGGCCCGCGCGGCCCTCGCCCCCTCGGAGGATGCCCCAGCGCTCGGAGCCGCAGGGTCCGCGGAAGGCCGGTGGCTCCTCGGGATAGACGCTCCCTTTTGTGCGGCGCAGTTGCAGCTGCCATGCGGTCCCCTCGCCTTTCGACGGCCACGGGCTAGCCAGCCCGGCAGATATTGCAGCTGTTCGCAGTTAACTGCCTAAGCTCTTCTCTGGAGAGGGAGCGCTTGCAATCCGTCGTTACCTGGAGGGAAGCAGTAGCCCGGCCTAGTAAATAACTGACCTCAACAGGTGGAGCTTATCTCCAGCAGGGATAGCATTTCGTTTAATTGTCCGGGCTGTAGCCTGCATAGGTTTGACTTAAAAGACAAACTGGTCTTGTCATGGTGGCAACACGATGATCAATGAAGACTACCCTTTAGGGTTAGAAAAGAGAAAGAACCATCTGCAATTCCAGTTTAAAACATAATAAAACCTGCATGGATCTGAGCATGGTGCTACAGAAGGAATGTTAGGTTTGATGGGAGGCAGTTTACTGGAAGTTGCTACCCTGGCACTACACGTCAAAACATTCTAGCTCTAAGCATTGTTTACTACTAGGCGAGAGTGTACTTCTCGCCCAGGAATTTAAAAACAACAAAGTATTATAATATAGAAAACCCTAGGGAGAAATGTAGTTTTATTTCAACTTAGGTTGTTGAGAAACTGAACGTTTATGGTTAGACCTATGCTTCAGTAAGTCTCACAGACTTCCAGATCTACAATTCTATTTTGAGCTTATTAAAACATAAATGGCATAATTGTCGATTCAACACGTTACTTTAGGTTTCTCTAGAGTTTTCCCCTCATTCTGTCCCCCAAGAGGTTAGGAATATCACCATTCTATTACTGAATAGAAACGCACCCTCAACACCCCCGTATAGCCTGTATCAAAGTTTTGCTATATTGCTTTTTCTGTGGTGTCCCCCACTAAACCCAAAAGGAAGGACTACGTGTTTTTAATGTGGAGTTCCGGAGTAGGTACAAAGTAGGTGCTCACAAATATTGAAAATGACATGGTAGTAAAAATCAAATTCACTTGAAAAGATCGGATTTGTTTTACGTTACTCATGAATTAATACGTGAATGACTGGGGTTTTTTATAACTATGGCCATTTGTGTATTTTACAAAAATAATTTCTTTTTTAATGTTACAACAGCTTTTGTTGCAAGAGATACACCTGATTGATGGCTGCCATTCATTGTTGAAATGCAACTCTGACATGCTTTTTTCAACAGTTTTTGAACGGAAAATAGGAAGTATCCTAATGAACTGAAACTGCAATAGAATTTAGTAGGGCAAAATGTGTTTGTGAGCTAGTGTGAAAGAAAATGCTCTAGATCTCTCAAAATCTTGCCTTAGGTCAAAATTTTAAATTACCCCAAACAACAGCCCAACACCCCCTGGTGTGTTGAGCTAAATACCTGCCGCCTAAATACCAACTCTGATAGGGTTTGAAGCAGAAGAAAACCATGTAATAAAGTCTTCCGGACTTCCTTGGTGGCGCAGTGGTTAAGAATCCGCTTGCCAGTGCGGGGAACACGGGTTCGAGCCCTGGTCCGCGAAGATCCCACACGCCGCGGAGTAACTAAGCCCGTGCGCCGCAACTACTGAGCCTGCTCTCTAGAGCCCAGGAGTCACGACTACTGAAGCCCACGTGCCTAGAACCCGTGCTCCGCAACAAGAGAAACCACCGCAATGAGAAGCCCACGCACCACAACGAAGAGTAAACCCCGCTCTCCGCAACTAGAGAAAGCCTGCGTGCAGTGACAGACCAACTCAGCCAAAAATAAATAATAAATAAATTTATAAAAAATAAAAAAATAAAGTCTTCCAGCGTTGACAGAATGAGTCATTGAGATAACCCTGTAAAAGCAGATACTTCTAATAACAGGTAGTAATTAGTATTGTTACTTTGGGCTGTTTTGATGTTGGGGGTTAGTGGGTATATTATTTCTTTTAAAAGAAGGTTGTTATTGTTTTAACTTTTCCAGGATAACATAAGACATAGAAAATACTGCCTTTTGAAATGTGTTTCACTTTTATCTGCCATATCACCTTCAAATTCCTGGTTAGGCTGCATCAAGTCCCACTGAGATATGACGAGCAGCTCTGCAATTACGGCAACCTGCGTTTGAGAAACATCGCTCTCTCTCCCTCTCCTTTCTCCAGTTGCCAGCATTTCTATGACCAGCAATACATAAATATAAGTCCATAAAAACAAACAGAAGCACTTGAACAACCCCATGTTGTTATCATGTTACCATCTTTCAGTCTAAAAGGTCTGGGTTTTTTTACATTAATATCAAATGCACACTGCTTTGTGCAATGACGTCATTAATTCCTTTGAACCCATTACTTGGAGTTACCCTTTGTCTTTTGAAAGACTGCATTTCACCTGTTCACATTCTAAAGGTATAGTTCTGAATTACTCTCTATTGTGGAAAAGATTAGTCCATAGTGCAGTGTTCACTTAAATCTTGTTACTGTGACATTGCAAACCCCATTGTTACCGAAAGCTCCACCTCTCTGTACACCGGCGCTGAATCGAATCTTGGGGACAGAGTTTTGGGTGAAGTAGAAGAAGATAGCTTTATTTCTTTGCCAGGCAAAGGAAGACACACTGGGCTTCTGCCTCAGAAAAATGTCTCAGCCCCAGAGGATTTGATGAAAGGATTTTATAACAGGGGTTCAAAGGCGGGGTCTTTGACAAGATTAGGGTGTGAGCAGGGCCTGCATTTCCTCAATCTCCTCTCAGATGCTCAAGTCCTCATCTTGATGAGCTTCTCTGGTCCCTTTAATCTCGCCTCAGGTGGTTTCTTGGTGGCTCCTCCCTTGATTAGCAGCTGTCCGAATCCACCCTTTGGAACTCAAGGAAGGTCACGGAGGTGGAGTCTTGCCTATAAGAAATGGGGACATATATACACTACCAAACGTAAGGTAGATAGCTAGTGGGAAGCAGCCGCATAGCAGAGGGAGATCAGCTCAGTGCTTTGTGGCCACCTGGAGGGGTGGGATAGGGAGGGTGGGAGGGAGGGAGATGCAAGAGGGAAGAGATATGGAGATATATGTATAGCTGATTCACTTTGTTATAAAGCAGAAATTAACACACCATTGTAAAGCAATTATACTCCAATAAAGATGTAAAAAAAGAAAAAAAAGGGGGGGGGGGACAAAAAGGGCCTCTGTGCCTGGGAGCCCCACAGGGTGCCTGCTCAGTTTCACTATGTTTAGACTTTTTTCTACCATAAAATAGAAAATTTCCTGACCATTGTAACTCAATTTACCTATTTGTGAGAACTGTGAAATAGATCTGTATTTAAAACCAATTAATTCTCCAAAAGTAATGCCCTTAAAGAACAGGAAGGGAATACTCGGACTCAGAATGGCTGTGAGTGCAAAGATAAATACTAAAGAGAAGTGGGTGCAGAAAATACACCACTGATCCACTCCAATAATTTTTCTGGCTAACCAGTGCTTCAGTCCTGCAATAGTACTTATCTGTAACTTTTAAATGTCATCTGAAAAAAAAAAGCAAATTTTTCAATAATGAGTTAAAAACATGAAAAAAGTCACACATTTTTTTACATATGAAATTTATGCACAGGGATATTACAGCATGTTTATAAATCAATTTGCTGTCTAGAAAATTCTTTACATGAGACCAGGAGTCGTATGTGCTATTTGACTTTTGTAAATTGCACAAAAATACTTATTTTGAAACTTTTCATTCAAATTTCAATGAGTATAGCTTAGCTTGTAACTGATTAAATTTTGCAGCACTTGTTAAATTTTCTGGTCAGCTAAACAATTTTGTATCCTCAAAGGAGACATGATTATAAAATGAAAAAAAGTACAGAAATTTGAATTTATGGTTCAGAAGGCGCACTGGTATACATTAGCTTGTTAAATTCTACCCTTTGAGGGAGGAGGCATTATCGTTCTCATTTTAGAAGTAAGTGATCCCAGAGAGGTGAAATAACTCATCCAAGGTTCATGCCTAAATCTGGGTACTCAGGCCCTCTTAATTTCAGATTCTATGCCTCTGTGCTGAGGGATTTTTCTGAAAAAGCATTCTGACCTCTAGAGACTAGTATTTTTCAAAGCTTTTTTGGAAATTAGGGAGTGTTCTTTTAATGCTTTTGAATGCCAGTGAAGATACACTGCACACACACTGATTGCACATAGAATTTCTTCTACATGAAGAGGATAAAAGACTTCTTCCCTGTTTGAACCAATGTAAACGTTACACATGCTTCCACAGTCTTTGCTGACTTACGAATGTGTTAATTTGGAGAATTTTCTCGCAACTCAAAAAGAAATCAATCATGTCTAACTTCTGCTACAGAACTGTGAAGTGACACTGAAAAAAGAAATAATTTGTTAATTTAGGGTTTTTTTAAGTTTATAATCAAATAATCCTCCAGATCTCCCCAAATGATAGCTAATATTTATTTAATGCCTACTCTCAACCACACATTTTCTAACAGCTTTAAGTGTTTTATCTCTAATTCACACAACTGTATAATGTACGAACTATAATTACCCCATTTTGCAAGTGAGGAAAGTGGGGTACAGAGAGTTTGAGGCCTCACAACAACATGTAGTAGGGCTAAGACACAAATCCATACCGTGTAACCACCTCTTACTTCATAGCTGCCTCTTGAGACACATTGTTAAGTCAGGTTCCTGCCAATTCTAGCTCCCAAGTTAAATTTCTACATAATACTCATGTTTTAATTTTTCCAAAGAATCTAGGAGCACCATTTTCTCCTGATGCAGAGACATTCTAGGAAAGAATGAACATTTTAGAGTCTCTACTGTGGCTGCGTAGGAATTGGACATAAATGAATAGAACAACAGCTTGATAAGTTGGATGATCCTTCACTGATCAAAAACAGATGTCAAATGCTTGGGGGAAAAAAGGCATTAATCACACATAATTGAGGAACACTGTCTATACAGGACAAGATAAATGTTTTCCCATTTTAGCAATTAGTGTCCATTTAACATGAGGGCCTGTAAAATAGGGACAATAATAATCTAGTCTTTCCAACATGTTCTAAGGACCAATTTGTATTTGTACATGTTTTTGAATACTTAAAGTTACCGAAATAAACAAATTTGTTATTTTTCTCTGTATCATAATTCCAAGAAGACCTCTGTCCTTCCACCATACATGAACCAAAACCAGTTAAAGAAGTACAAACAAATCATGGCAGCCAGTATTTCTTTGTATTTAAAGATTAGGTTCACAAACACTTAGGTAATATCTCCAGTCTCAAAGCTCAAGGAAAAAAGAATGGCTGTTGAAGTCATTCCTCAGTGTGGAATTTTCCTTTGGTCATTCATTTTTCTCCTTCTACTCTGGGTTATCTTTTAGGAGAAGAAAAACAATAAAATAGTTTTCGGTAACTTATACTTAAATTGACATTCCCAGTTAATTTCATTGTAGAAGAAAAACAAGAAATCAGTAGTCATAAAGGCCAAAATCTTTTCGGATTAATACGTTTGAATAAAATGAAAAGAAAATCTTAGATACATGCAAGCTAAATTAGAGTCAGAAACACAAGATAAAATCCTTTTACTAGGATGACCGTAGGACTTCCCTGGTGGTGCAGTGGTTAAGAGTCCGCCTGCCAATGCAGGGGACACGGGTTCAAGCCCTGGCCTGGGAAGATTCCCCCATGCTGTGGAGCAACTAAGCCCATGTGCCACAACTACTGCGCCTGACTCTAGAGCCTGTAAGCCACAACTACCGAGCCCGTGTGCTGCAACTGCTGAAGCCCGCGTGCCCAGAGCCCATGCTCCACAGCAAGGGAAGCCACAGCAATGAGAAGCCCATGCACCACCACGAAGAGTAGCCCCCGCTCGCCACAAGGAGAGAAAAGCCCGCGCACGGTAACGAAGACCCAACGCAGCCATAAATAAATTAATTAATAGGATGACCGTAGACCATTAAATGTACTGTTTGCCTATGGAAGGTGTTTACAAAACCTTCCTATGTGAATGATAAAATTAGAACAATTAAAGGGGAAAGGTTGGAATTTCAGAGAAAAGCGTGAGATGGGATTTAGAAGAAAGAGCCTAACAAAACTGATTTATTACATGCATTATATACACACTTGTCAAATTCAAGAAAATTAAATGTATAACTGACTCGGCCCCTTCACGAAGTTAAACATAAAGTTAATTGCAAAGATGCCAGCAAAGCTTTCCATCAAAAACTGGAAGCAAAGGTCCAGGTGCTTTCTTGCCCCAGTTATTTATAGACAGGAATGGGATCATACCATGATGCCAACTCAGTGGTTTAAGTTTGATGTTTTGAAAGAGTCTCTAAACACCCTATTTATCCAAGTCATAACTGACACACAAAAATGGTTGTTGAATTACACCTCTATGAATACATATTTTGAATTAAATGGGGTAATAATACTCTATGGTACCCCAGTGTTGATCCTAAATTATTTAATAAAGAAAAACAAGCATTTTCAAAGGGATACTTCCAATGGAAAACATCTTGGAAAGGGAGCTAAGTTCTCTTTATTGTCAAGCACGTGATAGTAACTCAATGAGTACTTGTAAAGAATTTCTTGGGCTTCCCTGGTGGCTCAGTGTTTGAGAATCCGCCTGCCGATGCAGGGGACACGGGTTCGAGCCCTGTTCTGGGAGGATCCCACATGCCGCGGAGCGGCTGGGCCCGTGAGCCACAACTGCTGAGCCTGCGCGTCTGGAGCCCGTGCTCCGCAACAAGAGAGGCCGTGACGGTGAGAGGCCCGCGCACCGCGATGAAGAGTGGCCCCCGCTCGCCGCAACTAGAGAAAGCCCTCGCACAGAAACCAAGACCCAACAAGCCAAAAATAAATAAATATTTAAAAAAAAAAAAAAAAAAAAGAATTTCTTAAATCCCACATTACACAATAGTATTGTCAACATAATTTGTCATATGAACTTTCACTACTGAACTTTTCACAAGATGTTTCTGCAGAACATTAGGTCCAGAAATTATGACATTAGGAAACAAGCTCACTATTAAAATTTTGGTCAAGGGCATACAATGGTATTGTATTTCCTTCTCCGTTCTTTACTTGATCTCTGGAAAATTCTCCTTGCCCAGCCTAAGCTTATCACAACTTGCCGATTTCATGGAACGTCATGCCCCGAGCAATTTTTTTTTTTTTTTTTTTTTTAAGAAGCAAAGTTCAGTGAAAATGGTAAGAAGATACGAGTTGAATCTGCCTCCTCTTTTCTGGTAGCTCTGCCTTTGTTTAGGGACAGAGCATTATGTTAAATACTGTTTAGAACTGGAGTCCTTAGCCTCTGTGGATTCTGGAAGTGCATTCCTTACATTCTGGCTTCATGATATGGAGAATTCATGGGCTTCAGGCCACTCAGATGAGCGCCAGAGCTATCTTCTAAGAAACTTACTTGGCATGACTAGTCACAGAGCTCATACAAAGACTACAATGAATAATTTCAGATAAAATGATCAATTTTTAAAGTTTGACTTAGTTAATACATCTAAAAAACTTACTACCTGTTTATTGGTCAAAACTTCCATTTTGAAGTCTTAATACCAAATGAGGGTTCTGCTATTATTTTTGCATTTCTCTCCACATGAAACACTTTTTCCTTTTATTAATGATTGTGAAGGGTAGCAAGGCATACCACCCTAAAATATGCCACTTTGGTATATATATATATTTTTTTTTTTTTTTTTTTTTTTTTTGCTGTACGCTGGCCTCTCACTGTTGTGGCCTCTCCCGTTGCGGAGCACAGGCTCCGGACGCGCAGGCTGAGCAGCCATCGCTCACGGGCCCAGCCGCTCCGCGGCATGTGGGATCTTCCCGGACCGAGGCACGAACCTGCATCGGCAGGCGGCCTCTCAACCACTGCGCCACCAGGGAAGCCCCACTTTGGTGTATTAATATTTTGCACTGTAGGCACTTGAAAAACAGCAAATGCAGGTAGAGGCTTTCTCTGAACTTCCCTTATCTGCCTAAAGACAGATCCTCCAGAAGGAGCTCAGTTGTTATAAATCCCCTCCCCGGGAGTTTCATCAACCAGGGAAGATGGACTCATCACAGGAGAGAGAACTAGAAGTCGGCACCGCACTCAGACAAACTTCATCACAAACTACCACACCTCCCATCTGTGATTCTAAGGGTCCATTCATCTTTCCTAAAAGTCACTAACTCTGCCATAAGAGACCTATATCCCCCCTACCCTTTCCTATTAAGACAGTATTTAATCCTGAATTTTAAGCCACCTGGGAGAGTTACTCATTTTTCCTGGACATCTCTCATGTATGCGTAAGGTATACATGCTAATAAACTTCTAGGTTTTTTTCTCTTAATTTTCAATTCTTGTTTGTAGTTCTCTTAATATTAATCTGTCTTTTATAACAAGGGCCTCATCTAAAAACTCAGAAGGGTAGAGGAAGAATTCTTTTTCCTCCCCTACAATTGTCAGTGTAATAGAAAGCAACCTTCTTTCTATAACTAAGGTTAAAATAAAGAAGCTACCTTGTTTATTATTATGGATATGTTTTTAAAATTAAGTACATGGGACTTCCCTGGTGGCGCAGTGGTTAAGAATCCACCTGTCAATGCAGGGAACACAGCTTCGAGCCCTGGTCCAGGAAGATCCCACATGCTGCGGAGCAACTAAGCCTGCGTGCCTAGAGCCTGTGCTCCGCGACAAGAGAAGCCACCGCAATGAGAAGCCTGCCCACCGCAGCGAAGACTAGGCCCCGCTCACCGCAACTAGAGAAAGCCCGCATGCAGCAACGAAGACCCAATGCAGCCAAAATATATATAAATATATATGAATAAATAAATAATATTTAGCCCTGTATACAAGCGTTCAATAAATTCTCTTTTAATGATAATGATTCTGTAGCTGAACCAGCTCTGCATTATTAAAATGTCCAGAGAGAACAGTCTTTGGCACTGTTTCCAGTGACTCTGTTCTAATAAGACATTAGCTTAACATTCATCTTATTACTAGTTGTACCAGACGAGTCACTCTGTTAAGACTCAGGCCTTAACATATTTTCAAATGGCTTTGATCTACAAGTCAAAAATGTTTTGGAGGCTGAATAGATCTTATAATAGACATCATTCCCCATACCTCTTTCTCTTCCCTTCATGTCCGGTGCTCCAACCTGCCCCTCCCTCCACTCCCATTTCCCTAACCATACCTCAGAAATTGAGATTACACCCATCTTCACTTTAATGAAATCCCCAAATAGTAATATCTCCTTTTCTTCCTGGTGACAATTGTACAGCATCAGTCAACTGATAACACCACTGGCTATTTTGTTCATCCTAAGTACGTGATGAGTTGTACTTCATGAGTAAGAAACTGTTGCAAAAACATAAAATATAAAAGCAAGTAAAAGGACATCGACTAATTTTTTTTTTTAATTTAACATTCCACAAATACATATTGACAGTCATGGCTGATCTCATCTGAGTTATATTGCAGATGTTTTTCACCTTATTGGGTTAAAATATTTTTCCCTGGAAAGTAAGTAGAATTAACTCAAAATATATAATAATTTGTGGTCTGCTATACTGGTAAGGATGAGATAATGGGAAGTTCTCCTTAGAAGAACTAGAAATAGGAAAGATAAAACTGACCCAAGTTCAATATCATTAATTGAATATCTACTGCCTGTTCTGTAGGAGACAAAATTACCTGTTCAATGGTCTTTTATACATCAGTGAGGGCACAAAAGGAGGCAACCTTACCCCGGACCCTCACCCCCAGCTCGAAGGTGTATTTATATAACCTTATTTTAAACAAAGGACAAATGGAAAGCAGCAGGAGAACAATTTGGTTCACGTTTCACCAAAGACATTTTTCCTCCAGGTTGAACCTAACCAGAGACTTCCAAGTCATTGCAAGCACCTCTTAATCCAGCAGTTACATATAGGCACAATATGGATCTTCAGAAATTAGATGAGAAAAATTTTAATGTGAAACAATAGTAACAATGTAGTTTAGAAACCATGATGCCTCATTGATGCACACATCTGCTGGGGAACAAGCATATGGTAGTGCCCAATACAGATGTAAAAAACCCTGCAATTATGGCTCTTTAGTATGATAATTGATTCTGAGTAAGTGTATGAGTTTTGTTGGTTGTCTTAATTTTTTGTTGTTTGGTTTTTGCTTTTGTTCATTTTTTAACCGCAGACATTTGGGAGGAGAAAAGCCTCTGGGTTCCTGGTGTAATTAAATCTAGCAATATTACTAATAAAATACACCAAACTTAACAGAAAGAAGGGGCAATAACAACAGACAAAAGGTTCTTCGAGGCTACTTATCCCCTGACAAATGTCATGATAGCTAGCAAACGACCAAGCCTAGGATAAAACTATGTCCGTATCTCATATGTTTAACATTCACTGATTTTATTCTATGGCAACCCACTATCTATATAGTGACAGAATATTCCATAAGGAGAAAGACTAGAAAGGGGATTTGACGTTTAAAGATAAATGACAGTAATAAGTTATCAGCTTCACATTTAAAGCCCTAAAACGAAGTTTTTAAAACAAAAGCTTGAGCTCCATTTTCAACAAGGAAGCTAAGGACCATTTTAAAAGCTTAAACTTCCTGGTCCTGTTCATGAAAGGTCCCTCTCCTACTAACTTGGCTATGGCAGTCCCAGGGCCAGAAAAGCAGAGCCTGAAGTCTATTGCAGAGATTGAAGTGCATTTTAATCAGTATTGCAGGGACAACCGTCACTTCATTATGTGCATGTGAATTTGCTGTGGGCAGTTTGCATTCCCAGACCATCTTGAACCTCTCAGTCAACTCCAGTCGGGTCCTCCATTCCCCATTACAGTGTGTGCATGAGGGATGGCAAATCCTTTAGAATTTGGTCTAGACCAAAAGAGAAAAAAGTCTAGTCTGGTAACACTATTGAGAGGGACGTCTAAGTCTATTATACTTTATCCAATAAATCTAATAGATACTGGTCTGATGGTGTTCCACACCAATGAGCCAGACCAAGAACTGTCCTCTCACACTTACATAAAGTCAGTCAAGGCCTGTGTGGCATTAGTGAGTGGTCTAGTAAGAGACAGGTCCAAGAGGAACTAGCCGAGGTGTCTGGTTATCACAGTACCTCAGAACTGATTGCCACAATTGGAATTAGAATATGATTTTCTAATTCTGATCAAATATTTTTTAATTAGTATTTTATAGACGCATTAAAATTTACCAAGAGTAACCTCATTAACACTTTTGAGAACACAGTGATACGTCACTAATTCAGACTACATTAACCACTGTGACTCATGGACTAGAGTAAATTTGCATTGGTATTACCTATTTTTTGAAGAAAGGATATGCTTATAAATTAACCTATAAACCTGACTCCAAAGAGCATTTTTAAGTATTTACTTGTACCATCACCTCTATACAGACAATTATATGTTGGTGGTTACCTCTAAAACTGGCCATAGTAAACATTCAAAAATCAATTGCTGAAAGAAATAAAATTTGAAACCGTAGTTACAAAGCAGCTTAATCCATTAATTAAGCAATGAGTCTTCTGTGATCCACTACTAGCCTGTGTGTTTTAAATTTATAAAATATGTTTTAGAGAATTAGTCTATAAATCAGGTATTCCTTTACATCTAAATGACTCCAGGAAGTCTGAATTAATGACGCATCTCTTGATAAAAACAAGGAAAATCTAAGGATAGGACAGTAAGATTCTATTGGCTATTTCTCAAGTAATCCTAATAGATTTCTCTTACCTTTTATGTCTCTTCAAATTGAGATTGTGTGTTTCATCTGGCTAAAGTCTTTTAATCTGTATTTTTTAAACAACTGAGATATCATTTATATACCATTAAAATCCACCTGTTTTAAGTAGAACATTCAATGAATTTTAGTATATTTACAAGGTTGTATGACCATCGCCTGTATCTAATTTCAGAACATTTCCATCGCCCTAAAAGGAAACCTCATGCCCATTTATAGTCAATCACCATTCCCACTCCTACTCCCAATCCATTTAATTTACTTTCGGTCTCTCTCGATTTGCCCTTTTTAAAGATATCTTGTATGATGAGCATAATGCTTTTGAGGGTCATCCATATTGTTAACTTAGATCTTTTACAACCAATATATATGGCTGTTGTGTATATTGTCTCCTAGTCATCTTACTACAGTTTCAAGGCAAAATTTCTGCCTTGTTAAATAAAGTCAGTTAAAGAATTATAGAATAAGGTACAAAAACTCAAGTGGACATTCCTAACGAGGAAAAATCTGTCTTTTTATACAATATTTATTATTAGCCAATTATTAAAATAACAGGCTTAGCATGTTAAAATCCTGAAAATGTGTGACTACAGAAAAGTATAAACGTTTGTCTTAATTTTACTCCAAAATAAAGCTGTTCTTACTATCTCGATTCTTTCTAGGGTTGCATTTATTATTATTATTTTTTTTTTTTTTTTGTCTGCATTGGGTCTTTGTTACTGCGCGCGGGCTTTCTCTAGTTGCGGCGAGCAGGGGCTACTCTTCAATGCCGTGCACGGGCTTCTCATTGCGGTGGCTTCTCTTGTTGCAGAGCACAGGCTCTAGGCGCAGGGGCTTGAGTAGTTGTGGCTCGCAGGTTGTACAGCACAGGCTCAGTAGTTGTGGCGCACGGGCTTAGTTGCTCCGCGGCATGTGGGATCTTCTCAGAACAGGGCTCGAACCTGTGTTCCCTGCATTGGCAGGCGGACTCTCAACCACTGCGCCACCAGGGAAGCCCTGCATTTACTTTTTTTTTTTGCGTTACGCGGGCGTCTCACAGTCGTGGCCTCTGCCGTCGCGGAGCACAGGCTCCAGATGCGCAGGCTTAGCGGCCATGGCTCACGGGCCCAGCCACCTCGCGGCATGTGGGATCTTCCCGGACCGGGGCACGAACCCGTGTCCCCTGCATCGGCAGGCGGACTCTGAACCACTGCGCCACCAGGGAAGCCCTGCATTTACTTTTAAAATATTATTTTCTTCAACTTTCAAATCATTTGAAAAATTGCAAGAATAGTAAGATGAACACTTTGTACCCTTCATCTAGATTTACCAATTGTTAACACACACACTCACACACATACACACACGCACACATATACACGCAAGAGTTATCTGCATGACACTTCAACTCTAAAGACTTTAGCATGGATCTCCTAAGTACAATAACAGTCTTCTCCATAATCATAATAGTATGATCACATTCGGGAAATATAACTTTGATACAATGCTGTTATCTAATATAAAGTCCATGTTCGAATTTCCTCAGGTATTGTTCTAATATACCTTAAAAAAAAAAATCCAAAAGTTAATCGAGGAAAATCCATTGCACCTTCTTTTAATTGGAAGCAATTCTCTAGTCTTTTTCTGTCTTTCCTGCCACTGACATTTTTAAAGATTGCAGACCAGTCATTTTGCAATATGTCCCACAAGCTAGATTTGTTTGATTATTTCTTCATAATGAGACACAGGTTAAACTTTTTCGGTGGAGTAGGAGGGGTGAGTGTTTGGAATATTACATATGCATTAAAGTATACCCAATCTTTTTAAAACATAATTATGTATGCATTTTAATGTTTACATAGTAAGTATATTCTATACAAATGTTCATGCCCTGCCTTTAAAAAAAAAAGCATTATATCATCATTTTCCCATTATATGAAAATTCTTCAAAATCACTCTTGATGGATACATAGTAATCCAACATATACTATTACCATTTGTTTGATCAATAAATCCTCTATTGGGCGTCCCTGGTGGCGCAGTGGTTGAGAGTCCGCCTGCCGATGCAGGGGACACCGGTTCGTGCCCCGGTCCGGGAAGATCCCACATGCCGCGGAGTGGCTGGGCCCGTGAGCCATGGCCGCTGAGCCTGCGTGTCCGGAGCCTGTGCTCCGCAACGGGAGAGGCCACAACAGTGAAAGGCCCGCGTACCGCAAAAAGAAAAAAAAAAATCCTCTATTATTACACATTTAAATTATTTCCATATTTTACTATTATAAAAGTGCTATAATAAACACGCTTGGGCATAATATTTGTCCACATATATGGTTATTCTCTTATAATAAATTGCTAGAACAGTAATTAATATTACTGGACCAAGGGGTAGGTATAAACTTTTAAATATTGACAACTTGCTTTTTAAAAATGTGGTAACCAGCTTTCAAGAGAGCCCGCAGTGGTCCCTGCTTCCTGGTCTTCATACCCTTATGTAGTCCTGATCCATATTTTACCAGGATCGATTTGTGTGACCAAGAGAATACAGCAGAGTGATGACAGGTCACTTGCAAGGTTAGGTTATAAAAGACACTGTGGCTTCTGTCTTGGACGCTCTTTCAGGTCACCGGCCCTGAGAGCCGCCAGCTGCCATGTTTTAGGTATACGCCGGCAGCCAATGGGGAACTCCACATAGCAAGGAACTGAGCTTGTTGGTCAATAGCCATTAGCCGCTGAGGCCAGCCAACAGCCACGTGAGTGAGCATAAAAGTAGATTCTCCTCCCCTGCTTGAGCCTGCAATGACCATCCCCAGCTACAGACTGCCCTTCCTGAGTGGCAAGGTAAGCAGTTCCTGGATCCCGACCCACAGAAACTGTGAAATGATAGATGTTCATTGGTGGCCTTGAGCTACTAAGTTTAGTAGTAACATGTTCCTCAGCAATGCATAACTAATGTAAGAAAATATGCATCATTTTATATTCTCACCAGCAGGACATGAGGACCTGTTTTACCACATGGAGTTGTATTCCTTTTAAAATCATTTTATTCCAAAGATTTTTGTTTTTAAAAAAGCACCTCTTTAAATTTTGCATTTCTTAGAATACTTGTGAGGTTGATCTTTTTTCAAAAATTTAATCAATTCATGTTCTGTAAATGGATTAATCTGTCCATGTCCTTTTCCCACTTTTTCCGACTAAAAAAAATTCGTATTTGTACTTATGAACTCATTCCCTTTCTCCAGTTATATTGATGATAAATATTTTCCCCTGTTTTTAAACTTGGCTTTTATTTTTGCTTATTATGGTTTTTTGGCATCAAGAAGTTTTACATTTTTTTTGGATTGCAATATTTTGTGAATTATTTATTTCATAAAGTTGATATAATACATACAGTAAAAGTGAACATAAGGACCTTTCAGGCATGTCATTTTTAACCATATCAGTTTGATTTGAAAGAAGTGAAGTAGAGTTAGCAAAGACAGAACAGAGCGAACTAATGTGACCTAACTTCTCAGGGAGTGTCGTCAGAGAGTTTGAGATGCTATTTATACGTAATTTTCATTTGGGGAATATATCAAAATAAGTGACCTTGGAAAGTGTTTTAATGTGTTTTTTTTTTTTAATTATAAAAAGGAAAATGTTTCGTTAAAAAACAGGCTTAGAATTCTTTTCTGGGTAAATCTTAATAGTTGGAGTGGGCTTTTTAAAAGAATTTTATTTTTTGTACAATTTTTAAAGGTTACACTCCATTTACAGTTGTTTGTTTTTTAAGTGGTAGCACCGAAGATAGCTCCAGTCATTTTTATTTTTTAAAATTTTAATTTAAAGGGTATACCCTTTAATTTAAAGGGTATAATTTAAAGGGTATAAATTTTAATTTAAAGGGTATTTAAATTAAAATTTAATTTAAAGGGTACAGCATAGGTAATTATACCCATTATCTTGTAAAAACCTATAGTGGAATATAATCTGCAAAAATACTGAATCACTATGCTGTACACCTGAAACTAACACAGTATTATAAATCAAGTATACTCCAATAAAAAATTTAAAATTTTAATTTATTTAATTTTTATTGCAATATGGTTAATGTATCATATTATGCTAGTTTTAGGTGTACGACATAGTGATTTGACTTTTAAAAAAATTTTTTATTGGAGTATAGCTGCTTTACAATGTTGTGTTAGTTTCTACTGTACAGCAAAGTGAATCAGCTGTATGTATACATATATTCCCTCTTTTTTGGACTTCCTTCCCATTTAGGTCACCACAGAGCATCGAGTAGAGTTCCCTGCACCATACAGTACGTTCTCATTAGTTATCTATTTTATACATAGTATCAATAGTGTATATATGTCCATCCCAATCTCTCAATTCCTTTCACACACCCCCTTTCTCCCTTGGTATCCATACATTGTTCTCTACATCTGTGTCTCTACTTCAGCTTTGCAAATAAGGTCATCTATACCACTTTTCTAGATTCCATATATATGCATTAATATACAATATTTGTTTTTCTCTTTCTGACTTACTTCACTCTGTATGACAGACTCTAGGTCCATCCGTGTCTCTACAAATGACCCGGTTTCATTCCTTTTTATGGCTATGTAATATTCCATTGTATATATGTACCACACCTTCTTTATCCATTCCTCTGTTGATGGACATTTAGGTTGCTTCCATGTCCTGGCTATTGTAAATAGTGCTGCAATGAACATTGGGGTGCATGTGTCTTTTTGAATTATGGTTTTCTCAGGGTATATGCCCAGTAATGGGATTGCTGGGTCATATGGTAGTTCTATTTTTAGTTTTCTAAGGAACCTCCATACTGTTCTCCATAAGGAAGTTTTACATTTTTAAGTAGTCAAATTTCTCTATTTTTATCTTTGTGATTTCTTCCGTTATCTTTATGCCTGGGAAGTACTGCTATGAAGAAATATAGAGCAGGGTTAGAGAATGGCGGGTGGGCAGGTGTTAGTGTATGCAGATGGTCTCAAAAGGCCTCACTGATAAGTCAACATTTGAGCAGAGGCCTAAAGGACGAGAAAGAAAAGCCACATAAATCATAGAGAAGACCATTTCAAGTGTTGATTTTTAACAAAGTTTTCCTGTATTTATTGATCCTTTTATCTGTTAATATGGTGGATTTTAGACCAACAGGTATTGGGATAAACCTTACTTGGTCACAGTGTTTTTTCTTTGTTTTTAACGGTCTATACTTATCCTAATTTTGATAAGAAACTAAAGAAAAGTAATTTACCCAAGGTTACATAGATAAGTGGTAGAACTTATCTATGGGACTGGAACCCAGATCATTTCCCTCCAGTGTCTGAGTGTATATATATATATATATATATATATATATATATATATATATATATATATATATATACACTTTTTGCTAACCCCAAACTCTCAGTCCATCCCTCCCCCACTGCCCCTTCCCCCTTGGCAACCACAATTCTGTTCTCTATGTCTGTGAGTCTGTTTCTGTTTTGTAAATAAGTTCATTTGTGTCATAGTTTAGATTCTACATGTAAGTGATATCATATGATACTTGCCTTTCTCTTTCTGACTTCACTTAGTATGATAATCTCTAGGTCCATCCATGTTGCTGCAAAGGCATTATTTCATTCATTTTTATGGCTGAGTAGTATTCCATTTTATATATTCCATTATATATATATATACATACATTCATTTTTATGGCTGAGTAGTATTCCATTTTATATATTCCATGTTACATATATATATATATACATACATACATCTTCTTTATCCATGGACATTTAGGTTGCTTCCAGGTCTTACTGGTTTTTTTAAGTTGTGGTAAAAAACACATAACATTAAGTTTACTATCTTAACCATTTTTAAGTGTACAGCTACGAAGTGTTTAGTATATTCACATTGTTGTACAGCAGACCTCTACAACTTTTTCATGTTGCAACTCTCAAACTCTCTACCCACTGAACACTAATTCTACTACTGTCCTCACACCAGCTCTTGGTAACCACCTTTCTATTTTCCGATTTTATGGTTTTGACTACTTTAGATACTTCATATGAGTGAAATCATATGGTATCATCTTTTTGTGACTAGCTTATTTCATTTAGCACAGTATTCTCAAGGTTCATCCATGTTGTAGTATGTGACAAGATTTCCTTCCTTTTTTAAATATATATATATATATATATATATATATATATACCACATTTCCTTTACCCATTCATCTGTTTTTGGACGTTTGTGTTACTTCCACCTCTTTGCTATTGTGAATAGGGCTGCAATGAATATGGGTGTGCAAATATATCTTTGAGATCCTGCTTTGAATTCTTTTGGATATATGCCCAGAAATGGGGTTGCTAGATCATATGGCAATCCTATTTTAATTTGTGGAGGAACCTCCATATCGCTTTCCATAATGGCTGCACCTCTGATCACAATGTATTTCTTATACATTTTTGCACGTGATTTGTTAGTATTTAATTTATAAATTTGGCATCGAAATTCGTGAGATTGGCCCATTACTTTCTTTCCATAAATTGCCTTGTCTGGATTATTTCCAAAAACCAGCCTTTGGTATTGTTGATAATCTATATTTTTATTATTTTTTCTGTTTCTTTCATTTCCATGGTTAATTTCATAATTTTCCTTTTCTACTTTGTTTTTTCCTAGCTTTTTGAATTGCACATGTAGCTCAATCATTTTCAATCTCTTATATTTTAAATAAATTCATTTACGTGTATGCATTTCATTCCAATTACCATTACCTTTCTAATTACCCACAAGATTTGATATGTTGTTGTACATATAAAAATATTTTATAATTTCTGTCGTGATTTCTCTTGAATCCATGAGTTCTTTAGGAGAGTATTTTTTTAAATTTTAGTTTGTAATCCCTGAATTCTGTTTTACAGATAAAGAAACTAAGGTCCAGAAAAATTAAATGCCTTGCTCAAAATAGTATAGCTAATGCATGGGTTGAAAATAAAGTCTCCTGATTACTACTCCACTTTGCTTTTCCAGTTTCTTAATTCATATTCTTTACCCTATCAGAAAGCTTCTGGAAATTAAACCAACATTGTCTTTAACTCATATTACAACTAGAATTCTACTTTTTCGTTAGCCTCATCTATGATACATTTTTTAAATATTTGCCTAAGCCTTTTTCTAAATATATTTAGACAAGTTTTTTCACCTTCTTATCCAGCCAGGATTTATTAATTTCTAGCCATATCATTTGGCATAGTGCTTAGCACATATTAGGCTCTCAATAAAAAGTTTATTTAGGGAATTTTTGTTTAATGAATGTTTAAAGAGCAGTATTAGTGCCACCTATGAGCTTTATTAAACATCAGATGACAAGTCCTGGGATGGATGGAATCTTGCTGGCTTACCATAACACAAGTCCAGTGTTTTTTGTTGTTTTTTTTTTTTTTGTGGTACACCGGCCTCTCACTGTTGTGGCCTCTCCCGTTGCGGAGCACAGGCTCCGGACGCACAGGCTCAGCGGCCATGGCTCATGGGCCCAGCCACTCCACGGCATGTGGGATCTTCCCGGACCGGGGTACGAACCCATGTCCCCTGTATCCGCAGGCAGACTCTCAACCACTGCGCCACCGGGGAAGCCCCAAGTCCAGTGTGTTATTAATGAAGTTGAAACAAACAAGAAGAAGCCAGAACCACTGTTGAAATGAGCTACAATTCCATGGTCAAAAAAGGGGAAGTAGAAATATGTGAAAACATGAAAATGAAGTATAAATGACAATAACCAACTTTCATGAAACATCTGTGAGAAACAGATTTTATTACCTGTACTATATAAATGTGGAAAGGGAACTGCAGACAGTTTGGGTCACTTGCCCAGGTGACAGAGCTAGAAGTGACAACCTCAGATTGGAATGCAGTTCTGTCAGACTCCACAGCCCATCATCTTAGCAATAAATCGCTGTCTTCTCCAGGTCCCTTAACTGAGCTCTTTCCTCCCAGCTCTAGCCCAGGTCCAGCCCACCCCCGTGGATGTAATTGGGAAGTGAGAGATGCTCTGAAGCAAAAGGGAGGGGCTGGTAGTATCAGGATCAATCTCCAATGAACACAAAATATTTTGCTAGAGATTAAATATTACCACTTTTTGTTGTCGTTTTTGTTCTTGTGAATGATCTTTGGTGGGGTGTGGGGGGAGGAGTTGGACAGTTCTGCCATTAACATACTGCCCACCTCTTTTTCTAAGTCCTCACAGAACTCATGTAGGGAATCTAATGTTAGAACCTGCAATGCCGTGTTAGGAACGTCATACAGTGAATGAGCTCCTTTATGCATATTTTCTCTAGGCATCTTTTTAAAACGTAGGCATTTCCCTTTCATTAGTTAGTAAAACTACATTAACCTCACCAATATAATTTGGTGCTACACAATAAAAGTTATTTTCTTGGTATTTATATGTTATGCCTTTGCTAACAACTATCTTTTCGCTCTTTTATATGTTTATCAAAGTAACTTCATTCCTTTTTTACTAGTTTCTAATTTTTTCTTGAACATTTTCCCCCGTAACCTTTAGGATTTGAAAATTAGTAATTGGAATGATCATTCTTTCATCTTCAACTTTGAGATTGTTTACTATTTTCTCCTTCGGTTCTGTGGTTTCTCCTTGATCTCTATAATCATTATTTTTTATGGACTAGATGTATGTGGTGATTACAAAGAATGTTGTTATGACATAGAGAAATGTTCACAATATAAAGTTAAGTTTAAAAAAAGTAAAGCAGAACTCAAAATTCCAAGTACAGTGTGAACCCAAATGAATATTTAGATTAAACTTTTTTTTTTATACAATATCAAAATATTGTCAGACATCACTCTGGGTAGTGAGGTTTTTTTTTTTTTTTAATTTTTAATTTATTTTTGGTTGCATTGGATCTTTGTTGCTGTGCGCAGGCTTTCTCTAGTTGCGGTGATCAGGGACTACTCTTCATTGCGGTGCACAGACTTATTGCAGCGTCTTCTCTCGGTGCAGAGCACCGGCTCTAGGTGCGCAGGTTTCAGTAGTTGTGGCACGCATGGGTAGTGAGATTATGAATGATTTTTTAAAAAAGATTCCTGTGTATTTTTTATGTTTTCTACAATGGGTATGTATGTATTATCTGGGTCAGAGCCAAAAGTTGGAACTGAGGCCAAAGGAACAATTTTGGTGAAGGGTTCCTGCTGCTGCCAGCGGTTGTACATCCATAGAACGACTTCCCTTGACAGACCTGTCTTGAGACAGCTGTTTCTGGTGGGCAGCTGGTAGGTTGTGTACAGAGCATGAGTGTGGGAGTGTGTGATCGGGGGGAGCAATCCAGGGGAGAAGTCTGACGGTTTGATTTCTCCAGGGAGAGACCAGAGCTCTCTTAAGTCTGTGGTTAAAAGCAGTGCTACTTAGAGTAGAATGGAAATAACATCTGGATCCAGATGGAAGCTATCTGGTGTCTATATTGTCCATTTCACTCCCCATCTTACGTTCATTTCCCCAAACAAGGTTATTTGAGCAAGTTCCGGTCTTTTAATTCACATTGCCTCAATTTTCCCAATCATTAAGGATGAAATAATAATATTCTCCTGCTATCTCATTAAAGTGTCATGAGGATTTAGGAATAAATGTCTCCTATTCACTTTGTATGTAGCTCTTTGTGACAAATTATGTTGCAAAGACATACGTTAGAGAGAAGTGTTGTGTGTGTGTGTGTGTGTGTGTGTGTGTATGTGTGCAACACGCTTTCCTTTCCCTTTTAACTCTCCAGATTTTATTCCATTATTCTTCCTTCTGGGAAATGACACAGAGTAACTGAACTCCTGTCATCTTGAAAGGTTTGCTTAATGACCATCCCATGTGAAAATATGCAGTCTTAGCTGAGAAGCATGACTGATGTGACAATATAGGCCCATCAGACTGACTCGTTTATCAAATATTAAAGAGTCGTTTCATAGAATGGCTTTTCCAGTCACTTTTCAGTAGAATTAAAGCCTGAGCAACTATAAGAAAAACAAAGAACCCTTAGGTTTTTTTACTGAAGGGTCATCTAACCATTTGGGAGCCCTGACATAATAACCTCTGTGATTTTTTTCCCCCAAGTTCAATTTTGTCACACAGAGCAAAAATGTGTGAGCAAAAATAAAACCAAAAAAAAAAAAAATCCCATGGCAAATAAACATAAAGAAAAGACCTTTTAAAGGGGCTATTTTATGAGAGTTAACATCTGGAGCTCAATTCTTGTCCATTGAATCATATTCCATTATATCCAGCCTCAAGCTTCTGATGAGCTCGTAGATTAACAGATGAAAGTTGAGACAATACAGTTCTCATAATATATCATTCTTATATGAACCCCTTGATCGTCATGTCTAAACTGGCAATCAATTTAGTTTGGCACAATTTATGACTCCACACACCAATTGCAAGAACATAAATTTAATGTAAGATATTCCATACTTGAGGTGGAGAGAGTAAGGACTGATAAAATAACAAGGTAATAGTTAAGGTCTATAGTGTGCTCTGTTGGTCCTTTTTATTTGTACTCATCACATCTGATGTTTCACATTGCAAACAGCACTGTGCCTTTCGTGTGTGTAGCTTGAGGAGGGAGCAATGGATCTGTGCTACTGTAGGCATGTGGGGTTGTCTTCCGATCAACCAAGCTATGACCCAATAAAACCAGCATCCCAAGCAGGATTAGGACCGAGTTCTAATTCAGCCTTCTATCTTGCATCGCTCACCCACCTGTACAGAGCTGGTATAACTGGGCTGTTTTGAAAGTCTGGTGTGCTCACCAGATATTGGCAGCAAGCCATTCTCTACGGAGATGTTTGTGTGGTGTTTTAAGCATGCAAAACTTAGCATCTTTGGTAAAGTAGGAGAATAACAGTTTCTTATTAAAAAATGATGATACTTTCCTCACAAAAAAAGTCAATAAAAAACTCAGTTTGGAACCACACTTTTTTGCAGTACGAATAAGAGTTCAATTATTTTCTCACTTAAGCTTTGGGATTGCTTCTCTCTTTTTGGACAGTTTTGTATCTCATTTCTAGTACAGATGTCTGTTGCCTTCAAGGCTTTCACAGGGAATTTAATCCTCGGCCGTGAAAAGAAAGAATCCCAGGGGGCCAGTCAGGGGAAGTGGGAGGGACTAGCTAAGTTGAAGGAGTTTGATTTGAATTGAAAAATCCTTTAGTCATGCCAAAGATGTGAAATCATCAAAGACGCAAAGATCTTACACAGTAAAAACAGAGAGAAACCTCTGCCTTGCAGGAGACACATTCTCTTTTCATTACTCGAAATTGTGATGTCGATCTTACAGTAGGTTATCCTTGAAAAAGAATATTACTCTCACCTTTTGGAAACCCTCTGCTACTTTACAGTGTGATTATATTTGCTCCTGGAGAGCTGAGATGATTGAACACTAACTTACACATTTTTTTCCAGGTTTAAACCAGAATTGTTTGTTCCCAGTACCTACTGTTTTAGGATCTGAAAATATATGCTCAGTGGATCTCACTCCAGATCTTAATTTCCACATTTATTTTCACTTACCTTCTTCCTTGACTCTGTCAGGTAGAGTTCTTTGGCTGCAAGCAACAGTAACTGCCTCTGGTAAACTTAAGTAAGAAAGGAATTTATTGGGCAAATTGGGGAAGCTCAAACGGTTGAGGAGAGAAGGCTGAAGATCCAGTGTTGGAAAGGACTGAACCGGGCACCTCACGTGAGTCTCCACGGCATGAACATCTCAACAGCTGCATCTAGAAAGAATGATTCAGATTCCAGGAAGAGAGCATTTGAGTGGTTTAGCTATGGTCAACTCTTCTTTCCTTGGCCCAGGGAAGTCAGCCCCCTTCTGAACAACAGTCCCACCAGATTACATATCCAAAAGGGAGGATGTAATCCCAAAGGGTAAGTGGAGGATGCTACTACTGAAACAGCATGGACTGAAAACTAAAAGAAAGAACCCCAAAATAACAACAAAAAACCAAATGGGTACCATTCTCTCCCCTTTCCATTTCACTCTGTTTCTTCTCCTTTTGTATATGTTTTCTTCTCTTCTCTTCTCCTTTATCTTCTCTGTCTTTCCTGACTCTTCCTTTTCCTTGTCCTTTAAAATGTATTTGTTATCTTGGTTGGAACTTTTGTCATTGTGCTAGCTTCTTTACTAGAGACCCTAATGTCAAAATTGTATCACCTAGGGCCTCCCTGGTGGCGCAGTGGTTGGGAGTCCGCCTGCCGATGCAGGGGACATGGGTTCGTGTCCTGGTCCAGGAAGATCCCACATGCCGTGGAGCGGCTGGGCCCATGAGCCATGGCCGCTGGGCCTGTGCGTCCGGAGCCTGTGCTCCGCAACGGGAGAGGCCACAACAGTGAGAGGCCCGCATACCGCAAAAAAAAAAAAAAAAAAAAAAAAAAAAAATTGTATCACCTAAACAACTGATCTTTGTGGGCAATTGATGTTAGCTGAGTAGGAAAATGTCTACATGGTTTGATTTTTGATGATATATTCCTGAACGTATCTCTTCTAAACTACTAGCTCATTCAGCTGCCTACATTATACCTAGAATTTAGTGGCTATAAATTAATTTCTTTCATTAAAGCTTCAGGAATTTGCCATTGAAAGGATATTAATCTATTATTTACTATTTCCATCTTTTCATGAAATCAGCCAACCTGTTATCAGAGGAAGCCAGGGAACAGCCCACCTGGTCAACATAAATGTGGCAGAATAAACTGAGCATTTACTATGGAGGCAGAGGTTATAGGTCACACCCCACATCCATATCTGACTGTATGAACTTGGTGAAATTATTTCTCTTCTTCAAACTTTATCTCATCTGTGAAAAGGAGATAGAATTCTTAACACAATTGGTTGTTATGAAAAGTCAATAAAATTATATTTGCAAAGCTCTTACCGCACTGCCTGGTATATAACAGGTGTTCAGTAAAGGTTAAATTCCTCCTTCTTTCAACAAATATTTAATGAACACCTACTATGCCCTACACACTATGCTAAGGTGCTCTGAATACAATGGGAGCAAAACAGACATGCCTTCTACCTTCTTGGAGGTTACATTCTAATGGGAAAGACACACATTGATCAAAATCTATTGGTACCGGGACTTCCCTGGTGGTGCAGTGGTTAAGAATCCGCCTGACAATGCAGGGGACACGGGTTCGAGCCCTGGTCTGGGAAGATCCCACATGCCACGGAGCAACTAAGCCTGTGCACCACAACTACTGAGCCTGCACTCTAGAGTCTGCAAGCCACAACTACCGAGCCCATGTGCCACAGCTACTGAAGCCCACACACCTAGAGCCCGTGCTCTGCAACAAGAGAAGCCACCGCAAAGAGAAGCCTGAGCACCGCAACGAAGAGTAGCCCCCCGCTCACCGCAACTAGAGAAAGCCCGCACGCAGCAACGAAGACCCAACGCAGCCAAAAATAAATAAATAAATATATACATATATAAAAAAAGAATGAAGCTGAAATAAATATCCAGACAAGCAAAAATTGATAAAATTCATATTAGCAGATTCACAGTAAAGAAAATGCAAAGGAGATAGATCTAGATTTAGATTTTTTTTGACAGAAAGAAAATGATCCCAGATGAAAGCCCAGAGGCCTAGAGATGTAGGACAGAATAAAGAACAATGAGAAGGGTAAATATGTGGATAACATAAATATTGACTGTATAAAATAATAAATTCTTGTGCAAGTTTCATTAAACATGAAATTAAAATACAACAATAACATATAAGTCAGAAGAAGGATAAATAAAGTTAAAAGGTTCTAAGGCTCCTGTCTGGTAAGAGGGTAAAAATACGAATTAATGTTAGACTTTGGTAAGCTAATATTGTAATCCTGCAGTAAAAGAATAATAAAAGAATGTATAACTTCTAAGCTAATAGAGGGAAGAAATTAGAATACTACTACTAATAAAATAAATCCAAAGATGACAAGAAATGAGAGAAAACAGAACATAGAACAGAAGAAACAAAAAGAAAGCAAATATTATGATGACAGATATAAAGCAAAATATATCGATAATTATATTAAATGTAAGTAAACTAAATGTTCTAATTAGAGTATAAGAGTTGTCAAACTGGATAAGAAAACAAAACCTAGGGGACTTCCCTGGTGGCGCAGTGGTTAAGACTCCGCCTGCCAATGCAGGGCACATGGGTTCGAGCCCTGGTCCAGGAAGATCCCACATGCCGCGGAGCAACTAAGCCCGTGTGCCACAACTACTGAGCCTGCACGCCTAGAGCCCCTGCTCTGCAACAAAGAGAAGCCACCGTAATGAGAAGCCTGTGCACTGCAATGAAGAGTAGCCCCCGCTCGCCGCAACTAGAGAAAGCCCGTGCACAGTAATGAAGACCCAAAGCAGCCAACAAAAAATAATAATTAAATAAATATTTTTTTAAAAAAACACAAAACCTGATTACATGTTGCTTACAAGAAGCACATCCTTAATATAAGGATACAGAAAGTTTGAGAGTAAGATGATGGAGAATGGTATACCATGCAAATATTTTTAAAGAATCATTCTGGCTGTCATGAGGATAATATATCAGAACTATGGGCAAGAAAGGCAACTTGGACAGAAAGATGAGATTTATTTTAAGTGGGAAGTAACTGAGGTCAAGAGGTTGCAATAGTCTGGAGGCACCATAAGGTGCACTTAGGTGCACTAAAGCACTATAGAAAGAGTATAAATATAAAAGGAAAGAATGCTAGGTGCAAGAACTAATGTCTCCCCTATTATATATCCCCCTTTGTTACCTGTGGGCTATTACTAAGGTTAAACTAAGGACAAGAGAGCCCTGGCAAAAGGACAGAGGACTCAACCTCTGTCTTCAACCTATGTTAGAGGCCATCCTACTTCATGTTACTATTCAAACCTTCCATAGACTGCACTGTTGTAGCAGTGTTCTTGCCAAGCTACTCTAAAAAGTCAAATTTTAACCCAAAGATATTCTTTCTGAAAGACATGTAACTTTTCATTTTCAGAAATATTGGCTTGCAGATCCCTGGAATAATAGGACTGTTCTTTAATACTCACTCTTTCTAATCCCAGCAATATGAATATTGATATCCATAGTGAATGCTTAGCTCTCAATTGCCAACATAGAATGGAGAACATGTTAAGTCATTAATAAAACAGTCATCAAATGATGGAAGATTGAGGGGAAGAATAAAGAAATTCTTTATAAATTCTACGTATTTTTCCGGTCATATTATTAGGAATATCAAATTTGCTAGTGGATGACATCTTTATTAGAGCATTTGTAAAATAATCTCAAAGGGATAACATTTGACATATTCACAGATGTTACAAGCATTGTTCTGAAACTGATGCTGCTAGCTTACCCTCCCTTTCTGAACACCAAATCTTGGCTGCAAAGACATCTGGAGTCAATTAGTTCACATACCTTTCTACCAAACAACATATAAAAGGATTCTTTTTTTTTTTTAATTTATTTTTTTTTTTGGCTGCACTGGGTCTTTGTTGCTGCTCGCAGGCTTTCTCGAATTGCGGCGAGCAGGGGCTACTCTTCGTTGCTGAGCACGGGCTCTAGGCACACAGGCTTCAGTAGTTGTAGCGTGCAGGCTCAGTAGTTGTGGCTCCAGGGCTCCAGAGCACAGGCTAAGTGGTTGTGGTGCACGAGCCCAACTGCTCCGTGGCATGTGGGATCTTCCCAGACCAGGGCTCGAACCCACGTCCCCTGCATTGGCAGGCGGGCTCTCAACCACTGCTCCACCAGGGAACCCCCTATAAAAGGATTCTTGAGTTAGGACTTGAGAAAGATCACTAAGAGTTGAGAAGAGAACCCAAATTGTGGAATAAACTAAGCTCAGTCAACTTAGGTATAAACATACACTATGGAAACCATACTTAAAATACAGTCAGGCGAGGGAATTCCCTGGCCATTCAGTGGTTAAGACTCAGTGCTTTCATTGCCATAGCCTGAGTTCAATCCCTGATTGGAGAACTAAGATCCTACAAGCCGTGTGGCGTGGCCAAAAAATATAAATATAAATGTAAATGTAAATATAAATGCAAATATAAATAGTGCCATGCAAGAGTTTTGGTGAAATACCCAATCTTCCTCATTAATTATATCAATTAGAAAATTCTTGGTTAATAGTTAACAGAAAACTCTGATTTAAACTGGCTTGAACATAAGGAAACATTATTTCACGTAAATGCAAGTCCAGAAGTAGGGTAGGATTCAATACTGGCTGATTTAGTAATTCAACAACTTCATCAAATACTGAAGTTCTTTCCATCCACTCTGCCAACTTCTGAGTGTAGGTTTGGTTGAGTATGAAAGCAGAAAATCCATATTTTCCTCTAACTCTTTCATAAGAGTGAGAAAACCTTGCCCAGAAAACCCTCAGCAGATTTTTTCTCATTGGGTCACAAACCCATGCCTAAACTAGGAGCTGGCAAGGCTCCTAGTACAGTTAACCTAGACTGATCATCTGGTGGGAGGAAAGGATAGTGACGAGTCAACCATAATGCACACTATAGCAGGGCATGGCTGACAGAGGAAACTGGTTCTCACCTGGCCTTGCCCACATCCTGTGCTTTCTTTACCACTTGATTCTGTCATTCCTGGTCCTCCAGCCATTCCGAACTGGTCCATACTAGAATGTTTTCTTTCTGATGTGATAACTGGAGAACATTCTCATTTTTTTATGTCTTTGTCTGCAGTGAGTAAAATACAAACTTTAGATGAGAGTGTCTTCATCAGTTGGTTTCTGTACCTTGTTCCTTCTGTTCCTGTTAGTTGTTAAAAAGATTTGTGCAGCAGTACACCTCAAAGAGGGGAACTCTTTTGCCTTCTCTGCAAAAAAAGACCTACAGCATCTGCCTTTCAAAGTAAAAACTTGGGGCTTCCCTGGTGGCGCAGTGGTTGAGAGTCCGCCTGCCGATGCAGGGGACACGGGTTCGTGCCCCGGTCCGGGAAGATCCCACATGCCGCGGAGCAGCTAGGCCCATGATCCGTGGCCGCTGAGCCTGCGCGTCCTGAGCCTGTGCTCCACGACGGGAGAGGCCACAACAGTGAGAGGCCCGTGAACCGCAAAAAAAAAAAGTAAAATCTTGCTGTGGAATTTGGAAGAAAGAATAAGTGCTTCCTCAAGGAGCTACTTTATTATCCCCCCAAAAAGTTTTCTAAGATGTTTTCTATATACTGCTTGCAGATGTACTCTTTGGCCTCAGTAAATGCAGTCAAAACTAACCAGTGGCTACCTTGTTGGGGTTTTGTTGTTTAACTGTTTTATGTCCACTTAATGTGTACATTTTAAAGACAAAATGGTTATATTTTAAATAGTCTCAACAAATTCTAACTATACAGGATTATCAAATTATATGACTTAAGGGCCAGTACGTCAAATTATAATTATTTTTGGCCTAATCATGAATGAATTTTGCCTAAAAATGAAAAATAATAATTTTATTACTTCATAATAAATAAAAATGATTTTTTTTGTCTAAGCAAATAAGCTGAAAGTAAACATTTTTCTTATATTTTAATTTATATGTGATGTTACACCTATAAGAAATTAAGTAATGATTTCTCTTCTCATATTATGAAATACAATATAATACCTATCAACCTCCTCAAGGAAACAGATTTCCCTAAAAGGCTTACTAGTGTGAATTGAGGTCTGAGGAAAGGCTGCAAAGCTTCTAAATTCAGAAGCAGTCAGGAGAGTTTCTTTTTTACTGTCCCTGTCCACTTTTACTGTCTGAAGTCATTATTGCTTTTTCTTTGTCCCCTTCTGGAAAGCAGAAAAAAACAGTGCTTCCTAGTAGCTCCTTAGGGAGATTAGGTTTAATTTAAGTCTGAAAAGCACATTTGAAAATGAGAAATATTAAACCAGAAATAAGTGGTGAAGTGTTTTACCCCAATCTGTATATGACATGCAGTTGAAAAAAGGAAAAAAAAAGTGGAATAAGAAAAGTAAAAAAATTGGGGAAATATTAAACCTAGTGGTCAGTTATGAACCACAATCAGGGATAGGGTTCCCTGGACACCACTTGGTGGGAAAGGATGTGAGGCCCTGTTAGCCATTAGGCTGTTGTTCTGGAAAATCCAAATTAAACATTCTTATAGATGCTGCTATGGAAAAAGCATGTGGTCATCACATGTAATTGAGTGTATCCTGCACGGACAGCAGTAAAACCATCATGAGCAAAAAGCTTTTGCACCAAAGTCATCTGTACATGCGAGGTGACATTCCATGCCAGTCAAGGCAAAGTGATGAGGTGGTCATCTTATATCATGTGCCACGTTTCTGGAAATGTCTATTTCTTCTTGTCTTCTCCTATAGCAGAGGCTACAAGGCAGTTCTTTGAAATCTGTATTTTGTGCTATTGTCATTTTCTTTTTGTTTTCTCTTTGATTTTCTCATTGTTTTCCACTCTACACTGAAGTTAAGCCTCAGAATTAATTTATCAAGCGTAATATCCATTAGTGGGATTACCACTTGAGAACAGCCCAGTTTTTCAACATATTCATCAATCTGTTAATTGAAGAGTTGGCAGCCATAGTGTTTGAAGCCATTGTATTATTGAACCCAAGGAAGATGACATTATCCAATGAAATTTTTGAACCATAAGAGATTGGTAGTCTCCCTGACTTCAGACTATACTACAAAGCTACAGTAATCAAGACAATATGGTTCTGGCACAAAAACAGAAATACAGATCAATGGAACAGGATAGAAAGCCCAGAGATAAACCCATGCACCTATGGTCAACTAATCTATGACAAAGGAGGCAAGGATATACAAGGGAGAAAAAGTCTCTTCAATAAGAGGTGCTGGGAAAACTGGACAGCTACATGTAAAAGAATGAAATTAAAACACTCCCTAACACCATACACAAAAATAAACCCAAAATGGATTAAAGACCTAAATGTAAGGCCAGACACTATAAAACTCTTAGAGGAAAACATAGGCAGAACACTGTGTGTCATAAATCACAGCAAGATCCTTTTTGACCCACCTCCTAGAGAAATGGAAATAAAAACAAAAATAAACAAATGGGACCTAATGAAACTTCAGAGCTTTTGCACAGCAAAGGAATCTATAAACAAGATGAAAAGACAACCCTCAGAATGGGAGAAAATATTTGCAAACGAATCAATGGACAAAGGATTAATCTCCAAAATACATAAATAGCTCATGCAGCTCAATATTAAAAACACAAACAACCCAATCAAAAAATGGGCAGAAGACCTAAATAGACATTTCTCCAAAGAAGCCATACAGATGGCCAATAAGCACGTGAAAAGCTGCTCAACATCACTAATTATTAGAGAAATGCAAATCAAAACTACAATGAAGCACCACCTCACACCAGTTAGAATGGGCATCATCAGAAAATCTACAAACAACAAATGCTGGAGAGGGTGTGGAGAAAAGGGAACCCTCTTGCACTATTCGTGGGAATGTAAATTGATACAGCCACTGTGGAGAACAATATGGAGGTTCCTTAAAAAACTAAAAATAGAATTACCATATGACCCAGCAATCCCACTACTGGGCATATACCCAGAGAAAACCATAATTCAAAAAGACACATGCACCCCAATGTTCATTGCAGCACTATTTACAATTGCCAAGTCATGGAAACAACCTAAATGACCATCAACAGATGAATGGTTAAAACAGATGTAGTACATATATACAGTGGAATATTACTTAGCCATATAAAGGAATGAAATTGGGTTATTTGTAGAGATGTGGATGGACCTAGAGGCTGTCATACAGAGTGAAGTAAGTCAGAAAGAGAAAAACAAATATTGTATATTAATGCATATATGTGGAATCGAGAAAAATGGTACAGATGAACCAGTTTGCAGGGCAGAAATAGAGACACAGATGTAGAGAACAAACATATGGACACCAAGGGGGGAAAGTGGCGGGGGTGGTGGTGGTGGTGGGATGAACTGGGAGATTGGGATTGACATGTATACACTAATATGTATAAAATAGATAACTAATAAGAACCTGCTGTATAAAAAAAAAATAAAAATAGATCGGTATTGCTTTCATGTTTAATCATTGGTATCCAGTGCATACTAGAGGGTCCTGGAAACTTGGTTAATGGGTCCTTTTTTGGATTTGACCTTCTTGTTTTAAGAACAGTTCCAACCTGTAGTTGGCAACTTTGCATTGGCAACATATCTTTTCTATTATCTAAGACTTGGTTTCCATGAGATTTAAGCAGGCACATATGTTTAAATTAACAAAGATATTAATAAGCAAGAAAGTAATTAGAAATAAAGGGCAATCATGGGCTAATACTCATAGTTTATAAGAAATTATCTAAAATAGAGATTGAACGGTGCTCTAATTGTACCTTGGGTGTCCTAAGCAACAGTATTTGGCTTGGTAGATAAAGCATAGGAACGGCACAGAGAAGGTGAAACTGCAGTGTACATCTTGGAGGTCTTTACTCACCTAAATATCTTCTGCTTTATCCCTCCTTAAAGCTAAGGGAATAAGAGTTTTCAAAACCTAACCTGAGGGTTTCAAATTTTCTATTTTGCATGAAAATATTCTCATCTCTCACTTTCTTACCTAAAAATCTAATACAGCTCACATGAAACAACCCTTCACGAATTATTTACCCTCTGAAGAAAGAGAATATTCCTAGTCCATACAAATGTACACCTTATAGCAACTGATTTATCCTTATATGCCTTAGGGACATTGATAAAGTGTCAGCAAATTCGAACAAGATATTGTTGGCGAAGGTAATAAATATGAACTGCTGGTGAATTTACACAAGATGCTGGACAGTCTATCTGAATTCAACTTACAATCATGGTTAGAAGGAAGATAATATTGTGCCTCTTCTTTAAATCTGCAAAAGAAAGTTTCATAAAATGATTTATGCAATCATAAAATTTGAAATCTTGTGACCATTTAAAGCAATGAAGAGCAATTAACACCATTCCTATGTTACTATTTACTTCCTATATACACCAGACACCAAAAGTCTCTAAGAAAGTATATAAATGTCATCAGAGATAGGTTAGCGGGTCTCATAAAAACACGATTTTCATTTCTGTTCAAGGAACTGTTCTATCTGTGACTGTGCGTTTGAAAATGATTGTGAAGTTGACGGAAGAATATGATTTGCCAAAGTTAATTAGCTTTATTTTCATTGGTTTAATCTTTATCTTTTAGGCTAGAACTTATTTTTATATTGTAATGAAGTCTCTGTCTTTAATAAAATAATTGGCCCTAAGAAATTACACAATTGAAGCCTTTATTTTTCAAAACTATAAGCAAATGGTTACTTTGAGGGGTTTTTTCCATTTAAATTGTGCCACAGGAAAGGGAAAAGAGTATCTCTCTGGTTTACAAAGTAAATTGCTCCCTGGTCTCCAGGAAAACATGAAGCGGAAATATGCAGTGTCAGGGGCAGCCAGGATCAGTTTGTAACTGAGACACATAAATCCTGGCTTATATTTCTAATTACAGTAGTGACCTATCTCACAAGAATCTCACCCTGCCCGTCTTGCTGTCTCAATCGAATAGGGTTATTTCCACTTGTTCAGATGTAGCGGCATAAGCTTAAGTCCTGGAAGCACCAAACAGGAACCATGGCAACCTTGAGCAATGACAAGATTAACATGTCTTGAACAAAAATGGAACTCCTCCTTTCAGCTTTTAGCCCCTAGAGGAAATATTTACATCTTGAATTTAGATTCAACCAATGCAGACATCATCCAGTTATCTACAGGGTGTAACACATTTCATTTCCACTGTTATTTCAACCACAATAGGTTGAGGAATAGGAAAACAAACAATTGCACAAGCAACAGCGAGCAAGCAGGAAGGAGTGCAGTGTATTTCAGAAAGAATGAACACTGCCCAGCCAAACTTAGAGTTTATCTAGAAGAGTGAGAGAACTTGAGGTTGGAAATGCAGATGGGAGAGATGACAAAGAGCCTTTGAACGTCCGCCTGACAATGGCAAAAAAAAAAAAAATTTAGCGAAAGTTTATACAACACTAAGCGTAGCAAGCAGAGTGCTTAGACGTCACATGGGTTATTTCATTTATTCTTCACAAGCCAGGGCTGTGAATCAGTCAGTATGCACCGTTACCATGAGAACTATTATTTATCCCCTTTTCACAGTCTGGAGAACTTAGAAAACTTGCCCAAAGTTACATAGTTGGTAAGTGGCAAAGCTGGTATCGGAACCCAGGACTCTGACTCCGTAAGCTTGACTCAGACTGCCAGGAGTTTGGGTTTTATGCTATTTGGGAAGTTTTTTTCTAGTTTTTGTTTTCATTAAAATTGTGTATACACAAGAAGGATCAAACAGTTCTACAAAGCTTATTAGGAAAAACAACAGTCCTCTCCCTGTCTCCACCATTAATTTTTTCCTCCCAGAGACAAGCCCTTTTAACTCTTTGTGTTTTTTTTTTGTTGTTGTTAAATCTATTTACCTCTAAATCTATAAATAACATTACTGGACTGCTACTGAAGTAACTACTGTTTCTTGATTTTTCAGTATTTCATATTATCCATTTCTATTTATTAGACAAAATAAGGATTTAGCTCTTTCTCCGCTTCTCTGCCTGCCCCGCAAATATGTTAATTTTATTAAACAATATTTAATGTTGACATTATTTTAACTAGGTAAATACTATTTATAATTGAGCCAAGTAGTTCTAACTGACATTATTACTTTTCCTTTCTTCAATAACCTTTTGCTTTTCCTGGATTTGATAATTTCTTGGTTTGTTTTTGTTTTTATTGCTTAGTTTTCTATCTCAGAACCGTTCCCAAGTGATGTAACTCTCCTCTTAATATGTTCAAACATGACAGGTGCCCCATCAGTTTCTTATCCTTGGAGACATCTCTCCCAGAATCCTCTGAGCTTATTCAGTTTGGACCGACCACTCTCTCTCTGTCTAGGGCAACTGTGTCCTGGATCTCCCCTCAACATTCCGCTGAGTATTCTTTTTCCTGTTCTCTTTCCTTAGATCCGTTGATTCCTGAATTTCATGTCCTCTTCTTTCTTTGTTTACTCCTTTTTTGGGGAGGAATATATCTTTCACTCCTTGCTGAGAAAAAGTGGTTGGGAAGTGAATTTTTGGAGAACTTTCATTTTTGAAAAGATCATTCTTCTACCCTTAAATTTGCTAGGTTGGGTTGGTAATAGAATTGTGGGTTAAAATATTATTTTTTTGTTAGAGTTTTGAAGGCATGTTCCATTGCCCTCTGCTGATGCTGTTTAGAAGTCCAAAGTCAGTCGGATCATGTGTATGTAAATCACGTGTATGTAATCGGTCCCTCCTCACCCAAGCTTTATTCTCTTTGCTTTCCTAAATTTCATGATGAGGTGGATTGGTGTGGGTATAGATTTAACCACTAGGCTGGGAACTTGGTAAATCTTTTCAATCTGGAAACTTATGACCTTTAATGTTTGGAAATATTTTTGAATTATTTCTTTGATAATTTGTCCTCCTCCATTTTCTCTGTTCTCTCTTTCTGAAACCTCATTTAGATGTCAATCCCTCCAAACTGATTTCTCTCTCCCTGTCTTCTTCTTTTTTTTTTTTATTGTCTGTTTTCTGTCTCTTTGTCATTTTGTTTCACTTTCTTGGAGATTTCTTCACCTTTATCTTATAACCCTCTTACCAAGTTTTTCATTGATGTTATAATTTTTATAATTTCCAGGAGCTCCTTTTTGTTCTCTGAAGTCTTTTTTTCTCCAATAGTTTCTTTCTTGTTTCATGATTGAATTGTCTTCTCTTAACTCCCCCAAAGATATTAATGGTGGTTTGGCTATTTGTTTTTGCTTTTGTTTGTATTTGTTTTTTTTTCTTCTCCCTGAATTGTTTTTGTTTCCACAAAGTGACTTTGATCAGACGTCTGTTGATTCTTGGTTGACTATTATTTCTTTAGCATGGGGCACTTAATAAGGGGACTCGGAGGTCTGTGCCATGGGTGGGCCTTGTTGATGGTGGGCTTTGGTGTTGGGATGATCTGGTTGGGCAGTTTCTTTGGGGAGTGTGAGGACTGAATTTTATGTGTCAACTTGGCTAGGCTATGGTGCCTAGTTGTTTGATCAAACACAACTCTAGACATGGATGTGAGGGTATTTTGTAGATGTGATTAACATCTACAATCAGTTGACTTTAAAGAAGATTAACCTCAATCATGTGGATGGACCTCATCCAGTCAGTTGGAGGCCTTAAGAGCAAAAAACAAGGTTTCTCAGAGAAAAGTGATTCTTCCTTAAGACTGTAACAGAGAAATCCTGCCTCAGTTTCCAGGCTTTTGGCCTGCCCCATAGATGTTGGGCTTTCTGGGCCCCATAATTGCATGAGGCATTTCCTTAAAAGAAATCTGTTAATGTGAATACACATATATTCTGTTGATTCTGTGTTTCTATGGAGATCCTTGACTGGCACAGGGAGCCCCTGTTGTCTGATATTTAGGCTTTTCCTCTCGGCCTAGTCAGATTTCTTTAAAAAGACTCATGGTCTCTTGACTAAAAAGGCAGCCTGGCTACCAGTGGGATAAAAAGGCTGCAGGATTTTTCTTAATCCCCTGTTTTAAGTTTTGGTACCTCAGAACTTAAGCTGTGCCTGGTAACTCCTAAATCAGAAACTCTCTGATTTACTCTCTCCAGAGAATAGAAAACCTTGTCCTAAAAAAGTTATGACCTTCATATGGAGAGAGAAAAGACATTACCTCCTGAACCTCCAAGGCCATTCACTTCCAATGTTACACTTAGAAGTTCTTGAATATATATTCCAAATATCTTTTAGAAATAGATTTCCCTGTAAATTAAATTAAAACTTTGATGAGTTTGGTAGAATTTCTGTTATAGTTTGGTTGCTCTAAGAAAGTAACCTACTTTCCCCTCATTCTTAACACTCATCATTATAAAAGCAGAAGCCATGAACTGCCCCCCAAACCTCTTTCTGCTTCTTCTTTATTACTTCTCATAAATTCCTAGGATTCTTGCAGTCATTCTGTCCTAAGCACATGGACTCCTCTTTCTTCCTTTTAGTCAATTAGCCAACAGATTCCTTCCTTTTCCGTTTTTCAAAGGTCTTGCTCTTTCTTTTCATTCTCTTTGCCACAACCATAGTTTAGACCTTTAACTTTCTCCCTTTTGGATTTTTGTGTGCCCTCCTGGCTCCGTGACTTGAGTTTCTGCCCGTCTAATTTATCCTGCATTTTACAGATGATCTGAACTTCCTAAAATAATGTTTTCACTATGTTGCTCTCCTTGGCAAATACTCTCATAGTAATTTCTGGTTTAAGATGATGGATTGAGTGTACTTTTTACTTCAATTTCTTTCCCCGACCCCCCAAATGACAGGAAAAGGTTAAAAATAAATAAATCTAAAAGATAGACTTATGCCCATGGAGACAAACATCATCAACATTTTGAAAACTGTAAAGCAGATGGATGAGCCATAACTGACACGGGAGACTTGTGAAAACTGAATCCAAAACCGTCAGTGAGAGAAGTCTAGCAGTGATCTGATTTATGCCATAAAATCTCTGAAATGCTTAGGAATTGGACTCACAGGGACCTTGGGCATTGACAATGAACATGCAGGTGAAAACCAGCCAATTGCTTGAAGGTTCAAGTAAGAAGCCACTGGAACATCAGGTCCCCTCCCCTACTGCCCACAGCAGACAACTCTCCCCTCTTTATTCATCCCAGTAGCCATTCAAGTCTTACCAGGACACTGAAGGACTTTTTCCTTTCGTTTCTATACAGCAGCATCAAAACATAGGATGCTTTCCCGCCTTATAACCTGGCTTGTGGTAATAAACGTAATATTTTTTGCCAGAGCTTGGCAAGGGTTTTAGGAATATGAGGAAAAATGATTTGAGGGAACAACTCAGCAGGGCGGAGCTGGGCCCTGGCCAACTCCAGCCTGGAAGAGAGGTTCCACAGACAAGCCATCATACAAAGACTGGTACCAGCTTAGCCTTCATGTGGGCATGAGCTGCTTCCAAGGCTCACAGTCAGGCAAGGGGAGTGAGTGGACCAACTGGCCAGGGATGCACAGGGAGTCAGTTCTCAAGAGACAAAACTTCAGCCTGTGAGGAGTGATACTTATACCTTTAAGTACCTTAGCACCCGGAGTTGGTTGTAATAAAGCCCTGTTAACAGGAGCCATACTCAGGTGTCTAACAGACTTTCTCTAAGGCCCTTCTTTCGCTTCCATTGCAATCGTACTTTTTGACTCTTGCATCTGGACTTGGCCTTGCTCAGTGAACATGCCATCCTGGCCTGTTGGGACCAAAGCATCCTCGGTGCTTTGGTCACAAAGCACGGAGCTGATCTCCCTGTGCTATACGGCTACTTCCTACTAGCTATCTGTTTTACATTTGGTAGTGTATATATGTCCATGTCACTCTCTCACTTCGTCCCAGCTTACCCTTCCCCCTCCCTATGTCCTCAAGTCCATCTTTTGCCTTCCCAGCTTCTGTCTCCTAAGCTGGTCAACTGTGCAACTGTCCATCCCAAGATAGCCCCGACTTGCCTCCTTTCTCTTTGCCCCCTTCATCCTTTTTTTTTTAGCCACACCACGCGTCATGCAGTGTCTTAGTTCTCTGACCAGGGAGCAAACCCAGGCCCCTGTGGTGGAAGTGCACAGTTTTTTATTTTTTTAGAGTTTTTTTTTAAACTATAATATAATGCTATGAAAACTTTAAATTTGGAATGCTTATAAATTTACTTATAAATTTATAAATTTGAAGACTTGCATAAACAATTTACCAAAAGAATATAACTTGCCAGGCTGACTCGCAAACGAATTAAAGATATGATTACACTTACAACTATTATGCATATTTAATCACTATTTAAAAACATATTCTATCCATATATCCTCAAATTACAGACCTAGGCAGTTAAAACTAATTCCACTGATGCTTTAAATATAGATAATCCCAATTTTATGTAAAATGTTCCAAAAATAGAAAAAGAGACAAAATTTCTCAACTATTTTAAAAAGGCTATTAGAGAAAAAAAAATTATAGATTGCCATTAAATTGGGTCCACCCAAGTTTTAACACTAGACAATATACATTAATGTAATTTCTCATGAGAAATTAAAGATGAAAGAAACATAAACACATCAATAGATACAGAAAAATCCAACATATATTAATGTTAAAATAAAACTATAATCAAAATAGGAGTAGAAAGAAAATTCCTTAACCTAACAAAGTGATATTCACTAAAACTCTAGTAAATATTATATTTAACAGTGAAACATTAGAAGCTTTTTATTTGCTAAGTCAGGATCAAGACAGGAATGCTTACTATCATTACTTCCAATTCATTGCTTGGAGGGACTAGCTAATATAAATAAATAATAAAAAATAAAATATATTTGGATAGAAAAAGGAAATAAAAATCTAATTTTTCAGGGACAATATGATTGTCTGCATAGGAAACCCAAGAAAATTTACAAACTATTAGAATGTATAAGATAATTAAGTAAGTATTCTGGACACAAATTCAATATAAAAAAAGACTTAGAAAATGTAATGCCCAAATCTTCTTGTTTTTTTTTTTTTAATAACACTTTATTGGAGTATAATTGCTTTACAATGGTGTGTTAGTTTCTGCTGTATAACAAAGTGAATCAGCTATATGTATACACATATCCCTATATCCCCTCCATCTTGCGTCTCCCTCCCACTCTCCCTATCCCACCCCTCTAGGTGGTCACAAAGCACTGAGCTGACCCTATGCTATGCGGCTGCTTCCCACTAGCTATCTATCTTACGTTTGGTAGTGTATATATGTCCATGCCACTCTCTCACTTCGTTCCAGCTTACCCTTCCCCCTCCCTATGTCCTCAAGTCCATTCTCTATGTGTCTGCGTCTTTATTCCTGTCCTGTCCCTAGGTTCTTCAGAACCTTTTTTTTTTTTTAGATTCCATATATATGTGTTAGCATACAGTATTTGCTCTTCTCTTTCTGACTTACTTCACTCTGTATGACAGACTCTAGGTCCATCCACCTCACTACAAATAACTCAATTTCATTTCTTTTTAAGGCTGAGTAATATTCCATTGTAGGTATGTGCCACATCTTCTTTATCCATTCATCTGTTGATGGACACTTAGGTTACGGCAGTTTTAACCAGTCTTTCCCCCTGCAGTGGAAGCGCAGAGTCTTTATTTATTGGCTGTGCTGGGTCTTTGTTCCCGCGTGAGGGCTTTCTCTAGTTGCGGCGAGCGGTGGCTTCTCTTGTTGCTGAGCACAGGCTCTAAACGCACAAGCTTCAGTAGTTGTGTCACATGAGCTCTAGAGAGCAGGTTCAGTAGCTGTGGCGCACAGGCTTTGTTGCTCCGTGGCATGTGGGATCTTCCCGGACCAGGGCTCAAACCCATGCCCCCTGCATTGGCAGGCAGATCCTTAACCACTGTGCCACCAGGGTAGTCCCAGAAACCCAGAGTCTTAACCACAGTCTTTCCCCCTGCAGTGGGAGCACAGAGTCTTAACTGCGCCTTGGAAGTCCCTCTTCATCCTTTTTTGATGCATGGGCCATGACAGAAGTCCACTGAGGTGACAGGGAGTTGAGGAGGGACTCACTCTTTGCAGCAAAATGGGTAGAGCCTGAGGATTACTGGAAAGGTGTCAACTTACCAGATGTAGTAGAAAGGAAATGAGACAGATTTTAAAACATTGCCAAGCAGTGTAAGCATCCAGGCAAAGGTTTTTCATTTATCATCTGGGGAAAGAACTGGAGGAAGGAGATAGAATGATCCAGAAAATCCTGTGTATATGTACAAACATATAAAAAAAAGTCACCAAAAATGTTAATTTTAGATATCTCAGGGATGGGATTTCAGGTTTTTTGCTTTCTTCTTTATACTTTTATGTATAGTGTAACTTTTATGTATAGTTTAAATTTTTTAAATAGGCAAATATTGTATACAATTAGGAAAATAAGGTGTTTCTGCTGAGAGAGAAAAAAAAAAGAGTTTATTAATAGCAGAAGAGGAAGGAAGTGGCCCAAGACTTGTGATAGGCACAATGAGTGCTTCAAGACATCAAAGATGCAAAAAAATGAAAATGGGGTGAAGGTAGCATTGGAGTACATTGAACAGGCAATCGATTAATAGCAAAGAGAACTGATGGACTGAAAAATTGGGGGGACTGTCCCAGTCAGGACAGCCACTAAACTATATAACAGATTTATGTAAACTTAAAAAAAGACACCTTTTTCAGCCATCACTCAACTCCTTGGCCTGACACCTTTGTGCAGTGCACGACCTGCATAACTGTACCATATGATACTGAATTCAGTGAGGAAGACAGGAAGTCTAGCAGGAGGATGATAAAGACTGTGGAGAATTAGCTCAAAATGATGATATAGTTCAAAGAACTAAAATGAAGTTCTGAGAAGCCATTGTTTAAAACGGCTTAGTCTTATGGATGTGAGGGATCCCAAGGATATTCCAGTTATCTTTTGTTGCATAACAAACTATCCTGAAAGTTAGTGGCATAAAACAACAAACTTTTTTTATTATGCTCATGATTTGGTGAGTCAGAGACTTCAGCTGGAGTGGAATAAATGGCTGGAGATGGCTAGGATATCTCTCCTGGGGCTGTATGTCTGGAGCCTCTTTTCATCTCTTTGGGGCGTCTGATGGGAGTGGAAAGTCCAATATGGCTCTTTGACTCAGGTTCAGTGCTGGGCTGGGGTGGCTAAAACAGTTGAAGTCTGGCCAGCATGCCTCTCTCTCTCTCTCCCCCCACAGGTAGTCTCATGGTTAGTTGCAGTTCTTACACAGTCACTGGTTTCCTCTAAAGAGAGAGTTCCATGAGAGAATATGCCTATTAGTATAGGCAGAAGCCACAAGATTTCTCATGACTGAGTTTTGAAAGTCACAGGGTGTCACTTCTGCCATATTCTACTGGTCCAGCAAGTCACTAAAGCCATCCAGATTCAAGGGGAAGGTAGGAAGAGATTCCATCTCTTGATGAGGAAATGGTATGAGCGTATATGGATGGAAAGAATTCCCTTTCTTTGGTAGCTTTTCTCCAAGATGGTGGCCATCTTGGAGACAAGCTACCAAACTGGTGCTGGAAGGAATTGTCCAGAAGGATAGGAGTGGATTCTAGGAAATGATCCTGAGGGAGTGGTTTACATTCTAAAAAAAAAAAAGGCAGGAATTTTAAGTGGCAGGAATTTTAAAAGTAGGAAAGCAGAGAGAGGTTGATAAACCAATGGTTTGAATGTAGCTTTCAAGTCTTCTTAACCTCTCCAGCCCTTTCGCTTCATGCTTCTATCAGGTTGAACCTCTTCTAGCTTCCCAGGTTAGGTTATTTTCCTAATTTATTTAGCCAAGATTAGATTGGGTCCAGATTGGGTCCTTTAAGAAGGAGACTTCAAGAGGGAATTAGATACACAAGAGATTTATTAGGAGAAATAGCTATGATGGATAAAGAGGAGGGAGAAAGAATTAACAAGAAGAGCTTTCAGACCATGTTGCAAATCTGGTGCTTGTGAAAAAGAGCGGCAAGGAAGGAGGCTTGGAGAGGAAGACTCTCAGATGCTGGATAATTCTAAGAAAGTTTCAGCCAGGCCAATGGGGATTCCTCGGGCCAAATTTGCCTGTTGAAGGAGGCCTTCATCTTGCAGGAATGTGTCTGCGTTCCTTTCCCTGCCATACTCGGTCATAGACTCAGAGTGTCCCATAGGAAGGATAGCCTTGCATGAACTCGGGGGTGGGTCCAGAAAGGCAGCACCTGGAGCCATCAGTCAATTATGCTCCCTGGAGCAGGAGGTCTGAACCATACATTATAATGGCCACTTGAAATGTAGACTCTTATCAGGTAAGTGATTGCGTCATGAAGGAGTAGGTAGTCTCTCTGCACAAAATACTATGTGCCATAATGCTCTGTATACATTAGGATTGCTTTTAGCTGCAAGTAACAGAACACTTAGTTAAAGGTGGCTCAAATAAATGGGCATTTCTTTTTTTTCTACATAAGTATGGTGAAAGACAGTCTAGGCCTTCGCTCCACAGCTCAACAACGTTGCTGTCTGCACTTCTCTTAGTTTTTCACGTATACATATCTCCTCATAGTTGCAAGATACCTGTGGCGTCTCCAGATGACACATTCACATTCAAAGCAGGAAGACGGGAACGGAGCAGCCAACTCAATTTCCTTTTATCAGGTTTTATAGAAACGCCACACGCTAATTTCTACCTAGATCTCACTGGCCAAATCTGGACTATATGGTCATACTAGATGAAAGAAAGGATGGGAAAGCTGGGATAAAATTATTGTGTGGGCACAGAAAAGTCTTGATCCATCTCCCTGGCTGGGGACATTAGTGACCTGAATAAAACTGGAATTCTATCTGCAGAAAAGAAGGGAAGAGATATTGGGTGGGCAACTAAGTTACCTTATCTTCAGCAATGGAGCTGCTAGTCTCATTCCTGACCTGTACAAAGGCAGAGGAAGATGTTTGAAGATCTGCATTGTTCCATCAATAAACAATTCTTTTTTGTTGTTTTTTTTTTTTTTTTTTTTTTTGCGGTACGTGGGCCTGTCACTGTTGTGGCCTCTCCCGTTGTGGAGCAACAGGCTCCGGACACGCAGGCTCAGCGGCCATGGCTCACGGGCCCAGCCGCTCCGCGGCATATGGGATCTTCCCGGATCGGGGCACGAACCCGCGTCCCCTGCATCGGCAGGCGGACTCTCAACCGCTGCGCCACCAGGGAGGCTCAATAAAAAATTCTTGAGTAGGACTATTTTCCTGCACAGTGCTAGGTGCTAGGTTCTGGGAGAAACAACTGCCGATCCCTAGCAGAACTGAAATTGTGTAATTACACAGTGCCTAGCAAAGTGCAAATATTTGTTGTATAATGAATGAACAGAGCAACTCTGATGCTATCATTATACAAAACAAGGCAAAAGTATTAAAATAAGAACTCAATATTTCCCCTTTTTCATTTAAAAAATAATTTTACATTCTCCATCACAATCTATCATTTGCCAGAGACTAGAGCAGCAGTGCCCAGCAGGACTTTGCAAAGATGAACACGTTCTGTATTTGCACTGCCCGATATGATAGCCAATCATCTATTATACAGCTACTGAATGTGTCAAATGTGGCTAGTGCAACTAAGAAACTAAATTTTAAACTTTTATTTAACTTCTAATTAATTAAAATATAAATAGTTGCATCTAGTGGCTACTGGCTACTGAATCAGACAGTTTTAAAGGGCTTGAGTACATATTATTAATTCTGTGATTTAGTAAAGGTAAGAATCTATTGTTAATCCGTTTCCTTCACTTCAGTTCCTATTGGAGCAAATTGAGACTACCTTAAATCTTTTTCCTCTAATAGTCTCAACATCTACACATTATTGCTTTTCAAATGAAGTTGTTTTATCAGATCTTTTCAAGCTTAGAATTAATTATTTACAGGTGCCAAAAGTAGGTATCACAGATCTGATAAGAATCATGGATTTGGTTTATGCATTTTTGTGTTTATTTGAAGTTAACAATAGTTTTTACATGATTAAATCAGATTCCAAATACAGGCTGTTAGTCCCTGTGTGGGAAAGATTATTTTCCATTTGCAATAAACATACACTCTGCTTCTCCATCAAGAATGGTAAGTTCCTCCTGTGTGATGCTTGCTCTTTGCCCTACACATTAGGCATTTAACCACTTACTACCCTGTATCTAAATCTTGTTTTTTCATTCTAAATGTATGGATACCTCATCTCCCGGATTTTAGATCTAAAAGCAAGGTACAAGGGCAAGATACAATTCACGTTTCGGTGGAAAGAACCCTGGACTTGGAGTCAGGTTATGGACATTTGGACAACCTTTTTTTGAACCTCAGATTTGTCATCAGTAAAATGGAAATGCTAATACTGATTTCTCTGAGTCCTTGTGGCCATCAAACTGTGCATGTGAAGCTTTTGGTGAATGCTTGAGAACTAAGTCACTGCTAGATACTCCATTTCTTTGTGTCCTTCCCAGCAAGACCATAGTAAACGCTGACTGAATAGTCATTGAATGAGTGAATGAATGGATATTTCAGAAGACTGAAAAATTACAGTTTTCAGTGATATATATATATATATATATATTTTTGCAGTACGCAGGCCTCTCACTGTTGTGGCCTCTCCCGTTGCAGAGCACAGGCTCCGGACGCGCAGGCTCAGCAGCCATGGCTCACGGGCCCAGCCGCTCCGCGGCACGTGGGATCCTCCCGGACCGGGGCACAAACCCGCGTCCCCTGCATCGGCAGGCGGACTCTCAACCACTGCGCCACCAGGGAAGCCCTCCCCTTATTTCTTATTTAATTACCAGTTGGCCTGGGGAAGGGGGAATCTACCTTACTGAAGAAAATATTTGGCATATATGCCCAATTAAAATTTCAGATTGGCAATTTTGAATTATTTGCATAAGTCATTTGCATAACTTGTGCAATTATATAAGAGTAACATTTATAGGATTTGTGTGGTGCCCTTTGCACTACATGCAATTCATAAATCCTTATAAATAATAAAATTAAAGCAGATTTCTCATTGGGAGTCAGTCTCTTTTGGTATAACTATCTTCAATGCAATTAGGTATTACATGAATTTTTCTAACGTGTCTTCACTCCCAGCTATACACGCAGTGCTACAAATAGAAGGGAAGTAGATTTCTTGGAGAAAAATGGAATTAAAACATGAAAATCTATGCAATCTGAACTATTCCACTATTCTTTTCTCTAACGAGCAAAGAAGAGATTTATCTCTTATTTTTAAAGATTTTTCTTGTCAGGGCTTAAAATACCTTGAAACCAAATCACACCTTTATATAAAGCTATTCACTTGGACTTATAAATACACAAACCTGGATGTGGATTTTCAGCTGGTCCTCGTTACGTGACTTTAATTCCTGCCCGGACTCCAGCATCCCTCTGCCACATGCCTTGCCTCCTTTTGACCATCTCTACAGACACCAGGAGTAAAAACTTCAGAAGGAAAATTATTTTTATTCAGTTTGATTTTTTCTGTGGTAGCTCCAAAGAAGAGGCTGTTCCCAGGTGGAGGCAGGAGCACATCATTTGTGTTTATGGTCAAAGTGTGGAGAGTGGGGACCTCTTTTCTCCTCTTGGGACAAGCAGAGTACTTCTCATGGCTGCCTTTGCTGCTACGATTTCTAGGGTACCACCTACTCCCCAGAGCCCAGAAGGGAGCCACTGGCCCCAAGGGTGATGATGCCACTTTGGGGTAATGCCTCTGAACTCTGAAAGATTTCCCTCTCCTGTAACAACACCTACATAGCACCATGTGTCTTACAATGAAGGAGCCCAACATGCACCTCAATGGCATAAAGATTATTTTAAGCTAAAAACATCTGAACAAACAGCAGACACAGAAAGAAACCTTCTCTAAACTTATTTTGGGGACTCAAGCTGGAACTCCCCCAAAATCTCCAGGAGATTTATAGCTGGAATGGGGACTAACCATTATCACTGGGATGAGTAACTGCTCAACAAACTTTATCTGAAACTGTCAGACCTTCCTTTGTTCTTCCACAGAAGATCTTTCTCTTTCCTCTCTCTCTCCTATTAAGTTGGTGTATAAACCCCTATCTCTCGCAGTTCTGGGCCATTTCATCTAAAGGCTCCAGTGAATGTAAATAAACTTTGTCTTTTCTCCTGACGAGCTGAGCTCATGTCGGAAGAGGAAGTTTTTCCTCCCAACAGCATCATCTCACTTAACCCTTACAACAACCCTACTGTGTTCCCATTTTCCAGGTGAGAAAACTGAGCCTTGGCAAGGTTAAGAAAGTTTCCCAAGGTCACACACTAGTTAAAAGGCAGAGATGGGCTTTGAAAGCTGATTACTTGAAAAAAGAAAAACACAGCCAATTTTCTTGACATACTACATACACCTGCAACACAACGCTGGTGGCCCGGAACAGCTGGGTGATGGGTTCTGTTTTCCCTTTCTCCTTGGATGCTTGGAGCCGTGATGGCAGAGCTGGACAAGTTGGAGGCAGCAGCCTGGTCCAAGACAACTCAGTGAAAGGAGGTTTCAGAGGGAACTCATGTGAAATAGGGGTCAACGGAACACCGTGTTGTGTTAGTACCTGTGGTCCAACTGCAAGGTGAGAAGAAGGAGGAGAGAAAGATGCCGCACATAAGCACGGTCACGCACCAGCTTAGAGGCCCAGAGGTCTCCCTGAGAGATTGCTCTTGGACCAACGGTTCTCAACCTTATTCTACTCAAATGGCCACCCGAAGTGGCAGTTACGCCTCTTTCCCTTTCCATGGTCTGAGCTCTCTGGGCATCTTCTCCCAGCCTTTGTTCCCTTCCAACTTTGCAATGACAAACCCCAGCATGAAGGGGAGCCTCTGGTATAGAGCTATTACCTGCTTCCCTAGTCTTGAATATGGAGGACAGATTACAGTCAACAAACTAAAGTTATCAAGCTCCTGAAGTATGCCTATGAAACAAAGAGCAGATTGGGATAATCAAGAGGGGAACTTGGGAGAGTCTTAAAATGAGCATCGGCTTTTGTGGCCCTAGGGGTTGCCTCTGAAGAGGCAGTTAATCATCTGTGAGTCCATTTCCATGACCTTTTGCTTCAGTCCTCTTTCTCCTGCTGCCCCTCCTCTCCTGCAGGCAAAAAGATGATAATGGGATCATTTCCTTTAGAAAGTAAACACTAATCTAAAGCAAGTGTATAACTATTTGTTATTAAAATGACATCTTCTAGGGAAATTATGTTTAGGTACCAAAATTAGAAGGCTGCTATTTGGTATGATTTGTAGCTGATAGCATCTTCGCGTGTATCGGTTTATCTGATCTACTATGGTTTCTGTTACATTGTCTCACAGAGCATGTGGAATAAATTTCTTCTGGAAGAAGGAAAGTGCTCATTTCTGTATCCTGGATGGGTAGAGGTGGGGCGAAGGATAAGTTAGCTGATTAAACTTTCACAAGTCAGTTCACTGAGCAGAATATCTTGTATCCTCCAGAGCATATTATAGTCATATCTCTATTGACATGTCTGGAAATTGAACTCAAAATACTCAAAACTTGAGTTATTTCCTAAAGTTCTTTGATATCCTTGAAAACCAAAATCAACTCCGTTGTTTCTCAGAGCCATCTGTACCTGCAGGAGAGGCCCACACTCTTGGCCTTCTCAAGTTTCTCTTTGAAGAGACAAGAAACAATCCCTCCCTGAAAAGAAGTGAGAATGTGTTTACCTCTCAAGTTAAAAGGAGATGGGAGGTGTGGGGCGAGGTCAGGGAGCACTAGGGCAAAGGTTGTGGCTGAACTTGAAACCCATCCAACAGATATGTTAATGTCCACTGTGCTTGCAAGACAGAAATCCCAAACCTAGAGGTCCTCACATTTCAGGGAAAATGAAGAGCTTCCCTTCTTTGCCTGCAGCAAATCACTGTTTTGATAAGCAACATGAAACTTTCTTATGACTAAACTTTTCTTGGCCATAAGCAGCCGTGACTGAGTGGATAATTACCTATTTAAACAGGGGCTGGTCATCTACTTGGTGATTTTTCAGTTGTCTGTCCAGGAAGGCTTCCTTGCGTTTCCAGCAGAGGCTGACCATCCCCTCTCTGAATTCTTATAGCACTCAGCCCTCACCTCCCAGCTTCACTATGTCATGTGGGGATGATCAGATCACGCGAGGTCCGTTTCAAGGGGGGTAGATCGCTCTGTTGACAGCACAATGGGAAGACAGCAGAGACAAGGAGACCGGGGAGGTATAAAGCTCTTATAACAGAGAGATGATGAGGGTCTGAACGAAGGCAGCGGTAATAGATATGGAGAGGCAATGACCAATCAATTTAACAGAAATTTAGAACCTAAAATCCACAGAATGTGGTTACTGGTCGTATGCGCGGACATGAGGGAAAGGAAGGCGGGGGTACTTAGATGATAGAGCCATATGCTGAGGCAGCGGATGTAGAGAATATGAAAGGGGTGAGGCCCTTAAGGAGTTCAGTGGTGGACATGCTGAGTTTGAGGTTCCATGGAGGTGGGATGGACATGGGAGACAAGCAGCTGGGGGTAAGGCTGGAGTTCAAAGACAGGTTCAGATGGAAAATGGGGACTGGGGCTTGGCGTTGATTACGGAGGTGTACCGCTCATATTTCCCATCAAGAGGACCTGGTGCGAGGAATTAGGCTAGCAGACAGCCTTCTGCCCCTTCACCTTCAAGTGCGACAGCGCTCACAGCCACCACACTCTCCTTGGGGTGCTCCCACCTGGTGACCAAGCATGGCCACGCCTCACATGCTTCTCTAACACAGGCTTCCTCTGGGCTGTACTGGGAGCTGAGGCTCTCCCTACCCAACGTCCTTCCTTCCTGTTCTTTCATCAATGTCCATCAGCACAAAGGTCTAAGGCTCTCCCTCTCTCCTGTATACCCTACAGTCATTTCTCCCAACTAATCTCTTGCACATCCAATTCCATTTTGGTGTCTGCTTCTTGGAGATCCTGCACTCACTTAGGAGTCATCAATATATAGGTAGGTAATCATTGAAAGAATGGGAGTAAATTAGATATATCTGGGAGAACCTATAGGATGAGGCGGAAAAGGATTGAAATGTTAAAATGGATAGAAAAGGTTAAGGAGAAAGCTAAACTTTAGGTAGTGATAAGAGGGGCTCTGGGGCTGGGCTGTCTGGGTTTGAATCAGGCTCCACTTCTTATGAGTATGTCCCTCTGGGCAGATTGTTTAGCCTTTCTAAGCCTCAGTTCCCTTGTGTATAAAAGGGGGAAATATTAGTACTCGTTAAAGGTTTGTTAAGATTTAAATGCGATAATTTATATAAAGTACTTAGAAAACTATCTTCATATATTGAGGTCTCTGTAAACGTTGGTTATTATCTCTCTATTGGAAAAGGATGTAAATAAGAACGAATACATGTATATGTATAACTGAATCACTATGCCGTACGCCTGAAACTAACACAACATTGTAAATCAACTTTACTCCAATAAAAGTAAAAAAAAAAAAAAAAGTTGGTTATTATCATCAGGCATAAAGGATGGGGAGCCCCTAGAGTAGCCAGGAGTGGCCAGGGAAGGAAGAGGAAGACCAGAATCACATACCACAAAGCCAAAGGAGCAGCCGTTTCCAGAAAGAAAACAGTTTCAAAAGTCCTAAAGAGCCGTGAAGAATAAGGTGAAAAATGTCCAATAGGCTTGGAAATGAACGATGACTTTGGCAAGAGCTGTCCCCATGGTGTGAGGAAGACAGAAGCCAGAGGATGGGGATTTGAGGAGTGAATGGTGGGTGAGAAAGTGGAGGGAGTGATCCGTCTCCCATCCTTCCAGAAGCTTGGCTTTTTCTTTTTTAAACAGTTAACTTTATTTTATTTATATTTATTTTTATTATTATTATTATTTTTTTTGGCTGCATCGGGTCTTCACTGCTGCACACGGGCTTTCTCTAGTTGCGATGAGCAGGGGCTGCTCTTCGTTGCGGTGCGTGGGCTTCTCATTGCTGTGGCTTCTCTTGTTGAGGAGCACGGGCTCTAGGTGCGCGGGCTTCAGTAGTTGCGGCATGTGGGCCCTTAGAGCACGCGGGCTTCAGTAGTTGTGGCACACGGGCTTCATTGCTCCGCGGCAATGTGGGATCTTCTGGGACCAGGGATCGAACCCATGTTCCCTGCATTGGCAGGCGGATTCTTAACCACTGTGCCACCAGGGAAGTCCCCAAAAGCTTGCCTTTGAAGTTAAGGAGAGAGAGACCCATGGACGGGGGAGCTCAAGAGCCCAAGAGGAGAGTCAAGCCTTGTTTATACACTGAAAGTAAAGTACCCGAGGACAAGAAGAGAAAGAAGTTTTGGATGGCAGGAGGTCTTTTGGAATTGGGAAGGAATGGGCTCCAGAGCACAGAAGGCTAAGTTAATCTGTCCAGAGAAAGGATGGTGATGCTCTGAGACCAAATAAGTAAAGATGAGGACTCATTGAGGAGAGGCCAGAAGACAGGAACGTGAAGGCATTCCCAGGCGATGACCTCTATCTATTTTCTAAGGAAGTCTCCAAGGTTGCAGCTGTGAAAGATGAAGAGGGCAGAGGTGAAGAAGGCAACTTGAAGGATGTGTGAAAAAATACATCTTTTCCTTCTCCCCTAGAAGTGAAGGAAATCCACGTTTACTGAGTACCTCCCCTATGTGTGCCCTGGGCTAGGAATTTTCACGTAGCTGCTGTCCTGAATCCCCACCACCCTATGAGGTAGGTGTCCCCATTTCACAGATGAGAAAAGCTGAGGCTCAGAGAGATGGAGTCATTGGTCTCAGAGGCAGGTCTAGCAGAATACTCAAAAAATATTTGTTGAATGAATGGACTGCCCAGACCATGCTCTTTCCGATCTCCAATAGGTTGTAGGCTTGTGCGATGTTTCTGCCAACAGCCTTTTGGCTCTTGATGATATCCTTATGTCGTTAAGCCATGGATGAGTCATAACTTCCAAAAGTGTCGCAGTAATGAAAAATGCAAAAAGTGGCTGGGCAAATACATGCCTATGCTTTATTTATCCCCAAACAGAAAAGCTACTTAAAAGATTACGACTGATTGGGAAATGAGATTTGGTTGGGCAAGAACACCTGAAGTTGCAGTTACTAACATTCCCATCAAGGACCTCCCTGAGAGTCAGAATTGATGTGTGGATTGTTTGCGTTTTGTTGCTAATAATATCTGGATGAAAATGCCTGTCACAACATTTCACCGGAGGATTTAGGATATACTTTCTAAGTCTACAATTGAAGGGCAGCCGCCGATGTCACAGTGCTGGCATTCACCACTTCATCTGGCTGAATGAAAGAAAACCAATTGTGTCTTCAAGAACACTGCGTATTCTTGATACTTTTAAGTCAAAGTCTAATTTGTGTTCCTCTTGTAATTATACTGGTTGGAAAGAGAAGGATACAAATAATCATTTAAGGTAATAAATGAATAGATCACTGGACTCCAAGTTCCTTCGGGAAATGTTTGGGTCTTGCTTAAATTCTCCAATATTCATTTTAGAGGGTTAACACCATGCTTGGCACACAGCGTGAGCTAAATAAATTCTTGCTAAAATAAACTGAACTACATCAACACACCGCAGACAGCAGAGTGGGTGGGGATCAGCGAACCATTTAAATCTGTTTCCGTTTTCTTCTAGAGCAGAGCACAGAACTGTCACACAAAGATGCTGTGTGCGTGAACATTATTGAGGTTCAAAACGAATTATTAATCCCCGAGAATAATCCAGAGGCAGGGTTGTCTGTCACTGCAGCCAGAGGAGAAAATAATCTTCCTAAATTGTATCCTTTTCTCCCCCTCTTCAAGTCTTTGTTTTTGTAGCTCTTTGGAGCTGTGGTTCTAATTCCCATTCTATCCCTGATTTACTGTTTGACCTTAAAATGAGTCACTTAATCTCAGTTAATAGCTTAAGTTTCCCCTTCAGTGAGAGTCAAAGGGGCCTGGCTATACAGTTAGCAAATATCAAGCCTCAAAAATTGGATGTGTTATTTAATGCCATCCATGATCTGTGTGAGGCTAACGGAAATGAATCACGAATACAAAGCCCCATTCAAACGCTCTCGACTCCTCCTAAATTAGCCCTTGGAGGTTGTTCAGTCACTGTGTAGTGTAGGAAGGGGAGAAAGACAAGGAAGCTGGGAAAAGTTGCCCCAAACCCGAAGAAGATACCCTGGCAACAGGGAGCAACAAGAAATCACTAGTCAGGGTGACTGTAATCTCCTGATCGACAACTTGCCACCCCTGGAAAAGAATGAACTAGTCTCTGCTTTTGAAAATAAGTGAAAAAGACAGCCGTTCACTCCAGCCTCAAGTAAAGTGAAATAAGATGCAAGCTTACAGAATAACTCAATAACGCTATAATTATTCACATTTTTCCAGGATTTGCCACTTGCTTTCTTCAATTCCTAAGTACTCCCCAGAGACTTTAAATAAGATAAACTTTAAAGATTAGATTTATGCCCTGCACTCCACTAGCAATATGAGAGAAAGAGAAATGCACATCTTGTCAAAGAGGGGGATGGCTTAAGAAGTGAAGCAGAAAAAGGAGAAGTTACGATTTTTTTCCACAAGGCTGCAGGTGCTCTCCTACATTTCCCAGGGAGGAAACAGATGCACAGAGGTGAAAGTTCAAATCCCTGTGGGAAAGATAGAGAAGGGCCCTGGGTGGATGACCCACCTCTGTTACAACAGAACTTAGAGCACTTCATCCAATGGGTGGGCTCTTTTGCAGTGGCCATGGTCACAGTGTACCTAACATTCTTCTAGGGACATAGGCCAATCCAAAACCCTGGAGATACTGCACTGCCAAACTCCTCTCTAGAACAGGGGCCCATGCAAATTGAAGGGTCAGACCTTGAATCTGGCTACATCCTCTTCTCCTACTCTGTCACAAGCCCACACGTTGACCTCTACAAGCACCAGGAGAGAACCTTTGGGTCCCCACCCACCTTGCCACTCAGCACACAGCACCATCTGTGCACTTACCGAGTAACAGATATAATGGATGGACACTTCAATCACATATGAAAGCCTCTAAAGCTTCATTTGCAAGAGCTGTAAATCTTATATATAACATTCCTGAATGACTGATGAGATGGGTTCTCCACACAGCATAACGCTTCAGGAATCTTTGTGATAATAGTAGTTTATAAATTTGTTTTCCTGTGACAGTACTTACAAGATCCATGATTTACTGTAGAACTCAATAAATATTCAACATGATGAAACCCTGAAATTGGAAGTAATGACTTGCCCATGGATAGAACAGAAACTGCTATTTCTCAATGTGTAGAGGGGAAAAGGGAACCATTAATGACTCTATTTGAAAACAACGATATGCTATTTAAAAGAACAGTCCAATCTCACCTGTAACAAAATATTCCAATTGAATTTTATGCAATGTTGGGACCAAGATGTCCTCAGTGGATCCCTACCGTTGGTACGGATCCCATGAGTAGCAATATGATTGCAATTTTTATTTCATTCATGTGTCAAGGTCTACTATGAAGGAGGCAATCTTGGCTTCAGATACGGTTGCAACAAACAGCTTCTTCAAGTTAACTATTTGAGATAATTTCTATCCTCTTAAATTTGTTGAGATTTGTTTTGTGGCCTATCATGTGATCTATACTGGAGACTGTTCCCTGTGCACTTGAAAAGAATGTGTATTCTGCTGTGATGGTGTTATCATCATATCTCTCCAACATAGAGGTATATTTTCCCCTTTAGGGCTGATAAGTAATCTATGGGGTGGTGTTTTGAGACCATGTGACTATCCTGTTACCTGAACATTTCCCCCAGTGTTGATCGCCTCTACTGATGATTCTTGTCTGAATCAATTATTACATTGGGGATTGCAAAATGACAATGTTCTACTTCTTTCATTTCTTCTGTATTTATAAACTAGCAATGGAAGAAGAGTCCCCATCATTTACACACACTCTCTCTCTCTAATTTTATTGAGATAAAAGTAACACACAATAAATTGCATGCATTTAAAATGTATAAACTGATGAGTTTTGACAAATGTTTGTGAAACCATTACCATAATCAAGATAACAAGAATATCCAACACCCTCCAAAGTTTTTTTTTCATCCTCTTTCCTCTAACCCCATCCACAGGCAACTAACTACCAATCTGCTTTCTGTCACTGTAGATTAGCTTTCACTTTCTAGATTTCATGTAAATGGAATCCTACAGTATGCACTCCTTTTTGTCTGAATTTTTTCACTTGGCTTGATTTTGAGATTCAGCCATGTTGTGTGTTTCAACAGTTTGTTCCTTATTATCATTCAGTGGTATTCTATTGTATCTCTTTTTTAAGTCTGCATAGGCTTATTAATTTTTTTATTATCCTTTTTTTTTTGCGGTACGCAGGCCTCTCACTTTTGTGGCCTCTCCCGTTGCGGAGCACAGGCTCCGGACGCGCAGGCTCAGCGGCCATGGCTCACAGGCCTAGCCTCTCTGTGGCATGTGGGATCCTCCCAGACCAGGGCACGAACCCGTGTCCCCTGCATCAGCAGGTGGACTCTCAACCACTGCGCCACCAGGGAAGCCCGGCTTATTAATTTTTTAATTCAAAGTGTTATATTCCCATATTCTTTTTTATACTTAATTTGTGTGTTTTGCACTTAATTAAAAATGTGTTCAGGAAACCCTGAAGTTCATTCCTATGGTACTTTGACATTAACCCCATTAGAGTTTGAGCATTTCTTTGCTTTATGGAACTACAAGATGTTCCATGTTTACCTTAAACCTTTATTGTACCAGACTTGAAATGAGCCATTTCTCAAGAAACCCTGGTTCCTTTTATTGGAGAATGGTAAATAGAAAACAAAATCTGAGTGCTAGATATGGTCATTTCTACCAGGCTGTCATTGTTTTTAGGCCCTTTCAGTGGACAAGACAAACTAGGAAATCTCTTTCAAGGGAGAGAGAGAGAAGAAGGGAGGCACTATTAGTAGCCATTTCATTAATTTTTTAATTCATTCCTTCTATGTTTCATCATGTTAAAAAAAGCAAATATGATACATATTTAAAATTTTTCTTTCTTTTATAGACAAAAGTTAGCACATTATATACACTTTTGTACCTTGCTTCTCTTTTCTCTTAACAATATTATATTGGAAATCACTTCACTCAACCTATAACAATCTTCCTCACTCTTTTTATGTAGATGTTCCATAATCTATTCTACCAGTCTCTTAAGGATGGATCGTTAGGTTGTTTCCTAATTTTTCTATTACAAAATTTCCACAGTGAAAAACCTTGTACATATGTTGTTTCATATAGATGGAGGTCTATTTTTAGGGTGAATTCCAAGAATTGGCATTGCTGTGTCAAGGGGTAAATGTATACATAGTTTTGTTTGATGTTACCAAATTCCCTTCCATAGGGATTGGTAAAATGTTTTGGTGCACAATATTCTACCGTGTCTTTTAGAAATTTAACTCTTATTTTATATTCCCCACAATTTTTTGAATGTCCTCAAGGCACAATCTATTTATTTATCCTTGTGTGCTCCACAACACCTAACATAGTGTGTTGTTCATAGAAGGTTATGAATGAGTGAGTAAATGAGTGAATAAATGAATTAATGGGCTATTCTTTTCCATGATATCAACATTGCTAACCCACTTGACAAGAAACTGGGACCTGACTAAGGTAAGAACATTTTTCAAGGCCACTCTACAAGTTAGCATAGAGGACATGAAGGACTGATGAAAATGCAAGCAAGCAAGAAGAGGTGGGAGGCTAACCTTGAACTTCTGAAATAGCAAGCAAAATACATTTGATTAACCTCTACGGTGTGCCAGGCAAGATAGATACAAAGTTTATGAAGATATGGTGATGATGTCATGGAGCTCAAGGAGCTTACAACCTAGCTATATCTATAGGAATATGGAGAAAGGGCAGTGGGTCATAAAGATCAAATGGATGGTACAGACATTCTAATGCAACAGGAGTTAAGAGGATGGAAAACAAGATCTATAGTTTGGAATAAGGGAACAGGGACACAGTGAGCAGACTTCATTGGAGTCTTGAGACTTGATTCGGACGAAGCAGGATTCAAATCAGAAGGGCTGAGGAACAAATATAGGAATTTATGGTGTGTTCAAGAAACAGGAAGTAAATCAGTCTGACTGAAGCACAGAAGTTATATAGGAGAACAGTGGGTATTGGAACTCATTGTTTGAGGCCAGATTTGGGGGAAGCCATGAATACACTGTAAAGGAAGATGATAGATCATGGTAGCTATAGTTTTAGTTGGCAGTAAGTTTGCATGCTTTTTCATGACCCTCTTTCTTGTTTCTTCCCCACACTCTGGGGTGATATGGTTCTGTTGAGTCTGTGAAAAGGGGGTCAGTACCCTCCCCACCTCCAAAGGACTGACCAGTGTCAATCAAAGGACCTCAGTGTACACTCACAGATATTGTTTAAGGATGGACACTTTACCTCAGGCAGAAGCACTCAGAATCATCATGGGATTTGTATATGGACTTGGGGAGAGAGAAGTCTCTTCTTCACTGGATTGCTGAGCTGGGAGGATGTGGTGTCAGGCAGTCAGTAGTGGTACTGCCCACCTCATGGTGAGAATAAAGCTTAGCAGAGACAGACAGAGTGGAATGCTGGAGGGACAGACAGAGCTCTCACCAACCCTAGAGCTCTTGGGTCCACCCATGCCTGAATCAGCAGTCCCTTTCTGACTCACCAATTATGTGAAATCCAAAATAATTCTCCTTTTGTTTAAACTAGCTTGAGACCGGTTTCTGACACTTTCATTTGAAAGAAGGTTGACTGATATAAGAGGCTTGGATTCCATCCCACAGATCAAAGTCTCCCAATTTGGTTTCCTTTGATCACTCGTCCTAAAGATCCTTCAAAAATGGAATTTTGTGATAAAGCTAGTTTAGGAATACTGCCTTCCAAAGCCTCCTTTGTAGGGTCATTAGCCCATTAATATATTAAATACTCTATGAATTCCTCCTGTAAAGCAACTGTTTGTGCGGGAAACCTCCCATTTGTCCCCCCTCATTCCCCCATGCACCTGCTCTGTGCCTTGGGAGGCTATCTTGACTTTATCAATGGACCCTTTTGCCTTTGGCCTTGGCTGGTTTGAACAGGAGGTGGGGAGGCAGGAGAGTGAGGTGGGACTATTTATTCCCCGGTCTGTGCCCAGACACCACAGGGCTGCTGTAATTCAAGGACACAGGTCATGTTGAGCATCCCTCACCAGGTACAGTAACCTTTCTCTCCCCCTCCCTTCAGGCCTAGGGATAGTTAATGGCTCCCCACTGGTACCAGCCCTGGGGCACTCACCTCTCCTTTATGTTTTCCTCAAACGCTGCCCAGCCATTTACTAAACCTCCCTTAAATTTGAGTGTGCTGTTTCCCACCAGGACCTGATGACTTGACTGCAATCTTAATATTAATTATTCATTATTTCCCAATTTATTAAACCCATAAATTTTTATCTAAATTGAGGAATATTTACCAATGTCTGACAAAGCACAGGTTTCGACCGTATACTTTGGTAAATGCCTTCCTAGGCAGTGGCTTCAGTGTAGGATTCTGGAAACATGAAGGCAGGCTGACAGCTTTTCCACTCTCACCCTGGAGCATTCCCCTACAAAAACTTGATGTTTCCACCCAACTGGCATGTCTGATGGCTTTCAGTTAGGTCTTGGGCTTTACGACCTCTGTGTACAGCACCTTCTCTCCCTGGGAACCCCTCTCTCTGCTCTTATTCTATCCAAAGCCCATCCTTTAAAAAAACAAACAAACAAACCCAGCTCACATCACCATATACCCACAAACCTTCCCCAAAGCGCTGGAGCTCATTTTGTCACTCACGTGGCCATTGCCTTGTGCCGTGGTGCATGGCTACCCACATATGTGTCAGTGAAGGTCATATTTTATTTTATTATTTTTTTAAGGTCATATTGTCAACTTTTGCCTTGATAGTTAACTTTTCTCAAGCTTGATTTGTGTTTCTGGAGCTAGATTTTAAGTTCCTTGACGACAGGGAAGATGTCCCTACACATACCAGGACCCCTCCTCCTTCTTGTGTCTACCGACCCAAGGGATACACCACTTTTTCACAGTCATTTAAAATACCATCACAGTATAAAGCATTCCCTGGTCATCCCAGCCAAAGGGGATTTCCTTAAGCTTCTGAAGGGCTAGTACTAATTATCCACCAAAGAAAACACTCACACACTCTGACATCTAGTGCCACCTGGAACTATTGCTCATGTCCGAATATTAATTATCCTTTTGTGTACTTCTTTCTTGGAGCTTTAACAGGTTTAACAACCCCACTGTTATGGGTTGAATTGTATCCCCCGCACACCAAGTTCATATGGTGAAGCCTCAATCCCCAGTACCTCTAAATATGAACTTATTTGGAAAGAAGGTTGCTGCAGGTGAAATTAATGAAGATGAGGTTATACTGAAAAGGAGGAGGACCCTATGGTCCTTGCCCCCCATGTCCTCAGCCTGCCTTTTGTCTGTGGAAAAACTTTAGCCAAAGAATAAGTTTAGGGCTTCCCTGGTGGTGCAGTGGTTGAGAGTCCGCCTGCTGATGCAGGGGACACGGGTTCGTGCCCCGGTCCGGGAAGATCCCACATGCCGCAGAGCGGCTAGGCCCGTGAGCCACAACTACTGAGCCTGCGCGTCCAGAGCCTGTGCTCCGCAACGGGAGAGGCCACAACAGTGAGAGGCCCGTGTACTGCAAAAAAAAAAAAATAATAAGTTTAATCAGAGAAGTGAGAAAATGCAGAAACAAAGGAAAACAGTCCAACAAGACTAAATAATAATAGTTTAATCATTAAGCATAGTCAAAGACCTTTAGTTCCTCTCCAGGTGCTGTAGATAATATTCTGAGCCCTATCCTGTGAGCCGTCTTATAGACACTGAAACCCCCATCAGGTGGAAGAAGTTAACTACTTGGTGACCAGACTGTAGCCATGACACAAGCTGCCACAATTCTGAGAACTGGCCTCAGAGAAATGGGCACAAACCGACCCTGGAACTAAAGACTAACTGTGCTTAAAACAATCAAGATGACGCTGATCAGGCCACAGAATGACCAATTTCAAGATGAGAGTCAGAGCTGCCTGTGCTGTTTCTGCATGGAGCCGCCTCCCTCTGCCTATAAAAGCTCTTGCTCACTGGTTGTCAGTGGGGAAAGTCTGGCCTTTGGACAGGAATCTGAAAAATAGAAACTTTCCTTTCCACCAACCTTGTCTCTTTATTGGCTTCAGAGAAGTGCGCATCCATCCGGACCCCACTTTCGGTAACAATACTGGAGTTAGAGTGGACCCCTAATCCAATACGGCTAGTATCCTTATAAAAAGGGGAGAATTTAGACACAGACATGCACGCAGGAAGTACACCATGTGAAGGCTGGAGTTATCCTGCCATAAGCCAAGTAATGCCAAAGACTGACAGAAACCACCAGAAGCTAGGAGAGAGGCACAGAACCATTTCCCTCAGAGCTTCAGAAGAAACCGATCGTGCCAACACCTTGGTGGATCCCAGACTTCTTCTTCCAGATCTGTGAGACAATCAATTTCTGTTTCTTAAGCCAGTCAGTCTGTGTCACTTTCTATGGCATCCCTAAACAAATGAGTACAAGCACCGTAGGGAAAAGAACTTTATCTTGGAGCCCCATACAATAGGGTCCAATTACATATCCATCACTAGTTCCTTACATCACTTCTGGCAAGTTAATTTACTTTTCTGAGCCTCAAATTTCTCCTCTGTAATGTGGAGATAGTAATATCTACTTTGGAAAGTTGCTTAAAGAATTAAAGATAATACATTAAAATACCAGGCACAGTGGTTGACACAAAGTGTTCAATAAGTACTAGGTCCTACAGTCATAATCCTCTCTTTCTACAAATGGGGAACTGGGACCCAGACATGTAAAATGCCTGTCTAAACCCACACAGTTAAGTAGCAACAAGCTTGCCCCCAAAACTCTAAATAGATTTGCTTCAACTCCTATGTATAGCCTGTCATTGCCTAAGAGAACAATTAGCGTGGTGGCATTAATTTAGTGGCATTTTGTGTGTGTGTGTGTGTGTTTTGGGTTTTTTTGTTTGTTTGTTTGCTTTTTGTTTCATTTTGTTTTGTTGTTGTTTCTGCTTACTGCTGTTCTATAGGTGGGGCCTTTGAATTTGAGGAGTGGGACCTCTGAGGTTTTCTCCAACCACAGATAACTAAGCCATACCTTAAAGCAAACCATACCTCCTTTTTTGGTACAAAATTAAATTTCTTTGCTTAAGAATGGTATAAATCACATTATTTATTTGTATGAGAGATTATAATTAAGAGCACTAATTAATGAGCAGAATATATAGGAAGAGGCTAATGGAACACCCCTGCTTTATATGCACAGATATTCTCTGTATGCTGTTAATCAGATGATGCTTGGATTAATTTTAAATCCGTATTCCTCCGAAATGCAGAATCCTCACCTTACGCACATCTCTTGATACCTGCAATTCTGGTTGCAACTTGTTTCCCTCTCGTTTTGAAATGACTGAGTGTGAATTCTGCATCAGAATGCTCGGTTTCTTCCCAGGTTTATCAGAGGAAATACATGCTATTCCTGCCCCATGATCATGCTTATTCTGGTGACGTAAATCAAAATTGGTGATGTCTGTTAAGCCATGATTTTCTTATATAATCGGTCATCAGTGATCATGCTTTTTATGCATCAACATGTGCTTATCCAACTAGACATCTCTCAACATGTTGAGAAATCAACCACGGGCCAAACAAATGGGGCCCAGGAAAGGTTACATCCACCCTATAAAGAGGTGGAGGACCCTGTTTCAAATGCTGGATGGATCTCGGTGAAACTATCACATTAAAATGGCAGATTACCCATGAAAAGAGTGAAAGGAAACAGCGTGAAAGGGGGAGTGAGTTCTGAGATCTCAACAGATTTTTCTGTTCTCTTCCATCATGCCATGACAACTTGTATCAGAGAAACCTCTTATTTCAAAATTGCAAAGGATATTGAAATCTCTCGAAACAGAAACTTGGAAGCCCTTATTTCTGGGATAAAGCTGCCAGGAAATTAAACTAGAATCCACATTTGACAGGTTAGTTTTCTTTCTTATATTTGAGGACCTAATCCCCCTTCTCCTAGCAACCTTTCCTATGTGTCAGATCCACACACGAGTTTGAAGCTGAAAAGAGGGGGAAAGTAATCTTCAAAGAAAGAAAGAAAAAAGGGCTCCTTGGGCTCGGAATCAGCCCTTGCTACCAACAGATCCTCCAAGGACTGTTAGGAGCTCCCAGGGCCCAACAGGGTTGGGTGGAGGCAATCCTCTGTCCTCTCTCTCATCAGTTGGCAATTTCAAAAACACCTGCCTATTTTTCCAGGCTTCAAGAGGGGTCATCCAGCCAATCCATGCTTGTTTTCCATAATCCCAGGGTAAAGACCACTGTTGACAAGAGCACAAAATATACTGTGCCCTGCCTCCCACGTGTTTTCTGTTTTCAATCTCCAAATGGGTATTGAGGCACTGGTCCTCTGCATTCTTAAATGCTAGGTGGCAGGCCTTAGGGCAGGAGTGCGAGGGAAGAATTACGGCAGAGCCTCTTAGCTGCAGAAAACCTTTATTTGTCTCCAGTAGAAATTCCAGGCTTGACTTTCATCAATGTTAGGGGTCTTCATGGGCCTTCAGGGAATTCCTGAATCCCTTGAAATCATATGCGAGATTGTGCATACGTGCAGAAGTGCATTTCTGGGGATGACGTTCCACAGCTCTCACAGAGTCTGCTACTTTAAAAAAGTGAAGACACACTGCCTATTAAAAGGTTTCGTAACTTAAAAAAATATGAATTTAAGCCTAAAGTTATAACTCTAAAATAATACTTAATGTGAAAGATTGAATGGGGTAGATTTTATAAGAACATTTTAGTCACGTGTAATTCTTGGGTATCTGATTATTAAAGAATAATGTAGAGAAAAAGATATTGCTTTAAATGTTCAGGATATTGAATCCTTATAATGACTGGGCATATGAATGTAGACATAGAACACTTGGTACTATCGCTGACCATCTCAAGGGACTTACTTTCTTTGATGGAACAGAATATGCAAATAACTGAGGCAAAAACAAGAGGGCTAATCCTGCTGCATTCTATAGTATGAATTGTAATTGGGAGAGCTTGGAGAATTGGGGAGTCCTTTTGGTTTACTTGAGAAATAGTGAGGCTATGAACTTGTACGGTGGCAAAGAAAATGGAGACAATGGATAAATTATGTGATCTAAAAATAGATTTGTTCATTCATTCATTCGTTCATTCTTACTTTAATTCATCTCTTTTGTTGTATCAGGCACTTGTTAGAGATATCAGGCAAAAAAAATGAGTAATGTAGAGTTTCTGCCCTCACAAAGCTCTCTGACCAGCCCTGAGTAACTTCTTTAATTCAGCAACTCAAAAATTAGTCCCACACCCTGAGAGTGATAGCCTCCAGCCAGAACAATTCACCCCGCATCCTTTCAAATTCTGCTTCCTAGCCTGTTCCCAAACCTCCCAGTTTCTGATCACATCTCATCTTCTTGACTACGGTTCCACCTCACTGCCTTGGCAGTACTCCAGCCTTCACCTCTAGCTTCGTTTCTTAGGTTCACTTCCTACTTCCTGTTTGGCGTTATGCTGATTTCAACGTATTTTGGGTAAAGTCTTGCCTAATCTAACCAACCCCTACAGTCTTGGCAACTTGGTACAGTCCTCATGGCTGCCTCCCTTCCCCGCAAAATGCTCAGACCCAGACACTCAGAGTCCAGCCATAAAGACAGGTGGGTGTAAATGAATGAAGATGCGTTGTCATCACACTATTCTTATGGGTTGAGTAATATGCTTTTGGGAGCACAGAGGCAGGAGTGGAACCTGGTGAATTCAACGGGGTTCCACACTAATAGAATTACCTTCTTAAAGGAGCATCCACTGATTTAAACCAGTGAGAATTCCTCCAGATGATTAACTGACCAGCTCTCAGAATCATAAAGCGTTACAGCAGGAAGGAGCTTTTGAGGTCATCAAATTCAGCCTTGTCATTTTTCACTGAGGCACATGATCTTAAGACTCACAGGGAGTTTTTGACAGATTCCTACCTGCCCTGTGCGTTTTTCCAAACAGGGCACTGCCGCATGACAGTTCAGTTATAAACGGAAAGAAAAAAAAAGTGTCATTTTGTTTCTAAAACGGTCCAGAGGGAACCACATCTTGAACATATCCATTACGTGATCTATCAGAGTCCTAGACACTGATGTGCTTCTTTAAGGATTCCTGAGGAACTAGCAACAAGCCCAAGGAGAAATATGGGTTTGAGCAGGGGTGACGCAGACAAGATAAACCTGAGATGTGCCCACTGTATCAAGCAAGTACAATGGAGATGACTTTGCATAGCAATCCTGAAGAGATGGAGTCTGAATTCACATCAGGAAGAGTAAGTATCTAATAGTCTAGATCCTTCTTATGCAAACTGTGGCCTGGGACCATCAGCATCAGAACATCTGGGAGCTTCTTAGAAATGCAGCTTCCCAGGCGCCTCCTCAGACCCACTGAATCAGAACTTGTGTTCTTTTTTTTATTTTTATTTTATTTTTATTTTTTATTTTTTTTTGCGGTACGCGGGCCTCTCACTGTTGTGGCCGCTCCCATTGCGGAGCACAGGCTCCGGACGCGCAGGCTCAGCGGCCATGGCTCACGGGCCCAGCCGCTCCGCGGCACGTGGGATCTTCGCAGACCGGGGCACGAACCCGTGTTCCCTGCATCGGCAGGCAGACTCTCAACCACTGTGCCACCAGGGAAGTCCCAGAACTTGTGTTCTAACAAGATCTCCCCGGCGATTTATCAGCACGCTAAAGTTTGAGAGGCAAACAATGAATTAATTGCTTACTTTGGCTCTTTTCCCTGACGATTTTAAATTATACTGAATATTAGACAGCAGAAATTGAAAAGTAGGACAAATGAAATTTGCGTGGGTACATGGATGGGGGTATATAAGAAAGCACAAGAGAGAATCAAAGCTACATCGCGGTAAGAGTTTTACTCCTTGAGTGGAGTATATACCTTTAAACAACTATTTTCTTCTGAGCTTTAATTCATTGTTTTGCATTGGTTCACTATGTTGCGAAAGGGCCTGTGTTTGCAATTAAGTGGCTCTGACAGATGGGACAGAATGATTATGTGCTTCTGCTCAAGAGACAAGAAAGTTACCTGTGCCCAAGAGTATATTTCTCCCATATGAGAGGTGAACCCCCCCCCCCAACCCTTGTTTTAAAGAACACAACAGTGTACTTTGCTTCCTGATGAAATTCCAGGCAAACAGTTCAAACCTTTTTGAAAAATCATTTTAAGGAATAAATGTAAAAATAGGATGGTGAACAAACAAACAAAAGCTGGATGTCAGCCACCACCGTTCAGATTGTATGTTACGTGGGTAATTTACACATTTCCGGATTCCAGGGAGGGAATGAAGACAGGAGTTCCAATCCTGGATGTCCCTTTGTAAACCTGTATAGTTTAAAGCTTCTAAATCCCAATTAGGCTACTTGAACCAACTGAGATGCCACAAATGCAACCTAGTGGCTTTTCCCATGGGAAGTCAGAGAAGTGGAAAATATTTCAAGCAATTTGGGCATGCTTGCATAACCCTTTTGTGGAAATTCCTGCACTAACAATTTGCAATTAAAGTGAAAGTGAGTAAAAATAGAATGACCTCTCATTTCAACAATGACTATATTTTGTAGACTCTGGTGTATGAATGTGCTTTACACCTGACCCATACATAATGACCAAGAAACCAAAAATCACCAACTTTCTACATCCCTAGCTGTATAGAGCGTATATCGGGAAGCAGGTTGCTGGTATAGCCTGGATGACAATCTTTAGCTAAGACATAAGGCGTGACTGTATAAAACATAAGCAAGTCAACAGTCAAGTGAGGACAGAAAAAACACATTCTCAGTCCAAATTATTGTTGTAAACTTACATTATCTGCGACAAATGTCGTCTCCTGGTTAACCTGACGCCCGAAATTCCCACACTTTGGAGTCACTCCCTAATTTAGCATTAGTGGCTTGATACCTGGGATTAGGAATTAATTTATCAACCTAGCCAAAGCTACTCTGGAAGATGGGAAAAAAAAATAATGTGTTATACAACAAAGTAGTGTATTTCTATACCTAATGCTGTAAGTTATTTGTACTATATCCTTCCCTTAGCTTAGACAAATAAGAGTTCGATGTTAACTGGAAAAAGTTTTGCGAATCGCTCTGCGAACATCATTATGCCATTGTTCTATCAAACATTTCTGAGATGCCATCAGATAGTTATAGGTTTGCTCTAAAATTTTATAAACTCTATGATTAATGCGTAGAGTATTTCTGTCATTCGATGACTAAAAATATCCACCCAAAGAAAATATCTGAGATTGAATCACCTGCATACGCTAAACAATTCAAGCGGAGCTGGGCTGTTCGGCAGAAGAGAGGCCGTGTGACTGAAAGTGATTGGTTGATGAACTGAACTGCAAACTAAACAGAAACCACATGGCACTCAGCCTGGGTCCCAGGGACATTCGGCAAGGGGTGAGCATCAAAGGATAAATTGTGAAGGATGTGGAATGCTTCACTGATGATTTTTGGCAAAGGACATTTGTCAAAGACTTAAGCAAGGTGGGATTGTGAATTCTCTGTTTTAAAAAGATATCTCTGATAAACAACAAGGTCCTACTGTATAGCACAGGGAACAATATTCAATATCCTGTGATAAACCATACTGGAAAAGAATATGAAAAAGAACGTATATATATTTATAACAGAGTCACTTTGCTGTACAGCAGTAATTAACACAACATCGTAATTCAACTATACTTCAATAAAGAATACATTTTTTTAAAAAAAAAGAAAAGAAAGATATCTCTAGCCCAGGAGGGAGGGTGGCTACGAGAGAGACCAGTTTGGAGGTTACAGAAATTGGATGAAACATTGTGAGAGTCTGAACGAAGCATAGTGAAAAGATGGGAAAGAATTAAAATTGATGAAATGTAGAGACAGATGGAATAAGAGTTGGGGCAGTAGGAAAAAGCAGGGTTGGTGGTCACTGAATTTTCTGCTTTGGCGGTCCGTGGCTGGGTGATGGTTCCATTCACAGAGCTGGGGAACACAGGAGGAAGGAAGTGAACAAGATGCGGTGGGAGGTGTGCAGTTTGAAGGCCTTCTGGGTCCGGAGTTAGGGAGGACTTGTTACAGTGGTTCGGGAATTATCAGCTTCTAGATCACGGCTACCGTTGTTAAAATGCATGCGGTTGCTCAAGGGAGAAAGTAGTATAAAAAGACCGAGAGGCTACCAGGGTACCGGGCATGAGAAAAGGCAGAGAGGGAAACGGGTGTGAGGCAAATCAGTCACAGTGGGAGACATTTCAAGAGCCGAAGTGCAGAATGACATGCTGCGGAGAGATGGGAAACAGACTCAGCTCCTGTTAGACGGGACTTTGACCTTTAAGAGAGGAGCTTAGTTTTGATTTGCATTTCTCGAATGATTAATGATGTTGAGCATTCTTTCATGTGTTTGCTGGCACTCTGTGTACCTTCTTTGGAGAAATGTCTGTTTAGGTCTTCTGCCCATTTTTGGATTGGGTTGTTTGTTCTTTTGTTATTGAGCTGCATGAGGTGCTTGTAAATTTTGGAGATTAATCCTTTGTCAGTTGCAAATCAAAACTACAATGAGATATCATCTCACACTGGTCAGAATGGCCATCATCAAAAAATCTAGAAACAATAAATGCTGGAGAGGGTGTGGAGAAAAGGGAACACTCTTGCACTGTTGGTGGGAATGTAAATTGACACAGCCACTATGGAGAACAGTATGGAGGTTCCTTAAAAAACTACAAATAGAATTACCATATGACCCAGCAATCCCACTACTGGGCATATACCCTGAGAAAACCATAATTCAAAAAGAGTCATGTACCAAAATGTTCAGTGCAGCTCTACTTACGATAGCCAGGACATGGAAGCAACCTAAGTGTCCATCAACAGATGAATGGATAAAGAAGATATGGCACATATATACAATGGAATATTACTCAGCCATAAAAAGAAACGAAATTGAGTTATTTGTAGTGAGGTGGATGGACCTGGAGTCTGTCATACAGAGTGAAGTAAGTCAGAAAGAGAAAAACAAATACCGTATGCTAACACATATATATGGAACCTAAGAAAAAAAAAATGTCATGAAGAGCTTAGGGGTAGGACGGGAATAAAGACACATAACTACTAGAGCATGGACTTGAGGATATGGGGAGGGGGAAGGGTAAGCTGTGGCAAAGTGAGAGAGTGGCATGGACATATATACACTACCAAACGTAAGATAGATAGCTAGTGGGAAGCAGCCGCATAGCACAGGGAGATCAGCTTGATGCTTTGTGACTGCCTGGAGGGGTGGGATAGGGAGTGTGGGAGGGAGGGAGACACAAGAGGGAAGGGATATGGTAACATATGTATATGTATAACTGATTCACTTTGTTGTAAAGCAGAAACTAACACACCTTTGTAAAGCAATTATACTCCAATAAAGATGTTAAAATAAAAAAGAGAGGAGCTTAGGTCCTGAGAAATGACTGCGTTAGGTCTCAGCTTATAACCAGGGTTGAGGGTGGGCTGGTCCACTTACTGGGACAAAAGAGAAACTGGAAATACAGGCTGCTGGGGATTTCGGGTTGTGTGGGAAAGGGGGCTGCAGGGTGGAGAGGCAGCTGGCACCTTCGGCCCAGTGGCACATGGCAGCCATATCGCATGAGCACAGCCTCAGATCTGGGAGACTGACTGATGGAGAGTCAATCTCTCCATCAGTGGGATGGGCGGGCAGGCAGGTGTTGCAGTTCGTTTTCTACAGTCCAGAGAAGTTAGCGCTAGCAAGAGCTGCCTTTGCTTACGTGCTTTTTATGTGGCTTCACATCATTATCTTATTTAATCTTTAGAACGCCTTTGCAAAGTACAGCTCAATAATGAGGAAACTGAGGCTCAGAGGCCACGTGATTGCCCCACGTGGGGAGAGAGGTTATAACACTGAAGCATTAAGCAGATTACCAGCATCCGAATTACTCCATCGATTTTACAGAAAATGAAACGGATTCCAGGGGCGTTAAGGGCTTTTCCCAGTGCCATCCGAGGTCAGCGAGGCAGCAGCTGAACGGAAACACGCATCTTCTGGCCCCAACTCCCCACGGTCCCGCCACACACACTTCTGCACAATGCAACATTAAATAAATGAAATTGCAAAAGGAAATGATAACGTGAACAAAACAAAAACAAACAAAACCACTTATCTTCTTCCTTTTAATTCTTGTTCACAGAAAAACAAAATCATATCTATTTGCTACCTTCAGCGCTTGAATTGTTCCCTTTCTAGTGTGGTACCCACTAGCCTGGAGAACAAATGGGCCGTTACAACAGGGTGAAATTAAAGATGGTGGAAAAGGGACAAGGACTTGATTCGGACATAATATCATCACAATATCAATTTCAAATGTTAACACTAAGAACATTTCAAGAATACACTAAGAAATACTCCATGGAACCAGATACGTGTAGCTTGGAGAAGAGACAGCTCAGGGAAGGTAACAGCACCGTCTACAATTTTTGAAGGGCTGTGTGTGGAAGAGGGGCTAATTTGTCTGCACGACCTAAGGAAACAGAAGCAAGTAATGTAAGTAATAAGAACTTGAGTTCAAGATAATGAAGTGTAATCAGCTAATAGTCTTGATTCAAAGGCAGGATGAGATAACTTTTCAAGTAGTGAGTTCCCCGTCACTGAAGGGTTTCAAGTACAGGCTGGACAATAACTTGGCAAGACTGTTGTAGAGCATCAATAGGGTAATTTTCTTGGAGCTGGATTTCCCAGTTTGTGAATGAAAGACCTCCAGGGATCAGGTGGTGAGCAGTGGAGTTATTTTAAGAGTCTGAATCCACAGACACAAGTGTTGCTTTTAGACGGAATGAAAAATATGTCTGGTGAGTACATATACTACTCTTTTTCAAATTTTGCAGATGCTTTTATGATTAATAGAGTACAAATTAATTATGAATGTCACTAAATTTATAAAAGTCTTTTGCCATTTTGCATTTTCTCAAAGAACAGATATTAGAAGTACAACTACTAGCACGTGGAGATCCTTGAAGCCTTTTTTTTTTTTTTTAAGGTTAAAAGGGGTTCTGATTCTCAAAAAAAGTCAGGAAATACTTCACTAGAGAACTTCTAAAGTCCTTTCCAACGCAAATGAGTACGGTTTCACGACTCCTAGAGGTTCTGAGGGCCACGATTGGATCTGGGGGAGATAAATCCCCCCAAGCCCTAGCAGGTGGTTAAATTCAACTCCTGATACTTTAGCACACGCACGCACATTAAAAACACTCTGAAAAAAAACACTCTGAAATGCCATCCACAGAACAGAGTCACCAGCTGTGGCTCATCAAAGTAGTGTTTAGAGACCCATCATTTCCTTGTTCCATAAGCTGACACATCTTTGTCTGCTGCTCCAGAGAGCAAGGGTATATTTTTGCCACTGTATGTATTTAAGCAGTCATCCCATTTTTGTCATTTCCAAATATCCTGACACTACTACCCTTTCTCCGTTTCTTTCAATCTTTAAATATCTGGTTTATATTCTTTTCGATTGGTTTGCTAGTGAAATGCTTTCTGCTTAGAAAGAAGCACTCATATTTTCACCGCTATCACCGTCATAAGCATCTACTAAAAGGGGACATTTTCTGTTGTCCCAAGTAAGACAGAAAGGTTGAGTCCCCCGAAATCTGCTCTTTTTTAAAAATTACTATGTCAGAGAGTTGAGAGAAAATCTGATTTTTTTACACAATTTTCTTCTTTTTAAATTGAAATCTCGCTGACGTACAGAAAATCTGGTTTTTAATTCACAATTTTTCTTTCTTTCCACAGAAATTATAGCCTTTACCCCCTGAAAGTACTTAGTAAAAGAAACTATCGGGGCTCCCTCCAAGGAAAATGGAGGGGCAGATTCAGTTTTTCTTCCGAGTTCCTCACTTCCTCCTCTGTGCCTCTCCCCCACCCCTAGACACTTGTGGTGTTTCAAGCTACTCCATGGTAGGGTCCCTCATGCAGCATCTTTTTGCTCATCCTGTGTGGATGGGACCATGTCTTGTAAACACTGGTAAAGTAGGCAGACTCAGCTCCATCCATACCGTAAGATTTAAAGTGGCCCAGGTGAGACTCCCTGCTCGAAACTCTTTCATCCAGATGCTCCAAGATCTGAACTCCTTTCGTGAAGGGTCCTATCTCTGAATTCTTTCCCCTTATCTTCTTTTCTTTTTTCTTTTTGCGGTACGCGGGCCTCTCACTGTTGTGGCCTCTCCCGTTGCGGAGCACAGGCTCCGGACGCGCAGGCTCAGCGGCCATGGCTCACGGGCCCAGCCGCACTGCGGCATGTGGGATCTTCCTGGACCGGGGCACGAACCCGCGTCCCCTGCATCGGCAGGCGGACTCTCAACCACTGCGCCACCAGGGAAGCCCTCCCCTTATCTTCTTTAAAACACCTCTAAAAGAATAACTCATTCAAATAAATCTCAAAAAGCTGTTATATATTTAAATATATATGAATAGACTTTCTCCTATTGCAATTACAGTTTTGTGTCCAGTAGTTCTTCAGTAACAGAGTTCCTAGACACGATGAAAAAAAAGCTGGCAATATGGTTAAATATTTCCTGTCTTGTTTGAGGCTGACATCTGGAGGTGATGGGGACCGGACAAGAAGTATGAGCCAGGGCCTCCCTGGTGGTGCAGTGGTTGAGAGTCCGCCTGCCGATGCAGGGGACACGGGTTCGTGCCCCGGTCCGGGAAGATCCCACATGCCGCGGAGCAGCTGGGCCCGTGAGCCATGGCCACTGAGCCTGCGCGTCCGGAGCCTGTGCTCCGCGACGGGAGAGGCCACAATGGTGAGAGACCCGCGTACTGCAAAAAAAAAAAAAAAAAAAAGAAGTATAAGCTAGAACACCAGCACTGCCTGACGTACAAGTAAACTAAGAAATCCATTGATAGGTCAGCCTAACGTCATAAGAGCAGCCATCCAACATCTCAGTTCTGCAAAAAAGAAAGGAAGTGCAGAATTCCTCATAAAACTGGAAAACAGAAGACTCTCCTAGCAGACAAATGCATAGCAGCCAAATTGATCCTTCCTTAGAAATAGTCACTAAGAGGGACTTCCCTGGCGGTCCAGTGGTTGAGACTTCACCTTCCAGTGCAGGGGGTGCAGGTGCGATCCCTGGTCGGGGAGCTAAGATCCCACATGCCTCGCGGCCAAAAAAACCAAAACATAAAACAGAAGCAATATTGTAACAAATTCAATAAAGACTTTAAAAATGGTCCACATCAAAAAAAATCTTCAAGAATAAAAAGCCCTTCATAGTGTTTAAACAATGAAATAGGTTATTTAAAAAAAAAAAAAAAGAGTCACTAAGAACCTTGGTGTTTATAAACAGAATTTGAAATTAAGGATAAAGCCAAGAATCCATGGCCAGTTCAAAACAAATTTATCAGATATGTAGGGTTTAATGCTAAGAACTATGGTATCACATCAAAGCGTCAAAACAAAGAGGAGGGGCTTCCCTGGTGGCGCAGTGGTTGAGAGTCCGCCTGCCGATGCAGGGAACACGGGTTCGTGCCCCCGTCCGGGAGGATCCGACATGCCGCGGAGCGACTGGGCCCGTGAGCCATGGCCGCTGAGCCTGCGCGTCCAGAGCCTGTGCTCCGCAACAGGAGAGGCCACAACAGTGAGAGGCCCACGTACCGCAAAAAAACAAAAAACAACAACAACAAAAAAAAACAAAGAGGAGGTCAAGTAATCGAAGACTGAACAAGTCCTGGAATCTTTGCAATGTTCTTTCTTGGTTCCTTAAGGAGGATGGGCAAGCAGGAAGGGGAAGCCATTGTACTGAGGTCTCCAGCAACGGGTGGACCCACTGGGAGCTGGGACCTGCCATGATAAGACCAGGGAAGGACAGAGGACCTAGAGGTGTTTATGACCCTATGACCTTTCACCTTAGGACTGCATCGCATGTCCTTAAAAGGAGTGTCAAGTAAGGGAATTCTTTTATGTTCCACTTTTCATATTAATCAGGAATCTTTGGACTCTGTGATTTTTTTCAGAAATTTCATATATCTGTCATACTTTTTAAACCATCACAATTTCTGCCAATAGAGAAGTAGCATAAAATAGAGATAAACAATATTCTCCTTTTCAGTTAAGCAGAAGAGAAATTTGAGATTAAAAAAACAATTGGATGACTAATCCATCATCTTTTTCCAAACTTCTCCCTTGCCTCCATCACTAGGGGTTGGGAGGGAGTGGTTGTGTGTCATAGTTTTGGCCAAAAATGTGTCAGCAAAAGTCTGCTGGGGGCTTCTGGGAAATTTTGGCTTTCCTGGTTATATCAGTGGATAAGGCTGATGCTGTCCTTATCCCCCTTTTCCTGTCAAAATTCCAAGATAGTGACCCTGACATCACAGAGCTGCTGAACCGATACTAGGCCACCTTCCTCCAGGATTCTTGCTACGTGGGAAAAGTAATCCACCATCTGCTAAAGCCACAGTGGGCTGGATTTTCTGTCACTCACAGCCAACTACATTTATAACTGACGCAAGGAGATTTTTATAGGCTTCACAGAAGGGAGATAACTTTGTCCTGAGTTTCTTCTAATAATATATAGCATTTAATTAAAAATAAAATATTTCCTAACCGTGAATATCAGTCTGGGAGCAGGCTGACATAATGGTACGTTAAAGCTACCCAGCACTCACTGAAATCCAACGCAAAAGGAAAATAAAATCACTCACTTCACCCCTAAATTATTCCATTTATTGACTTACCACCAAGTAGAATTAAAATTCAGAGTTTCTAGAGTTATCTATATTGAGCCTTTGGCTGTTAATCTTATAGAAACTTCGTACCAACTAGTGGTATGAAAAATCCCTATACTACAAAGATCCTTTGGGTCTGATGAAACTTTCTTTCTCTCCGATTGAAATGAGATGGTTGTAATCTGTTTAATCTGCTTAGTAAGTCTCTGTTCCATTTCATAGAAGCCAAAATGCCATGGTCCCAAGCAAAACACAGTGTTAAGGCAACTTTCCAGTAACTTAGGGCAAACCGTGGACAGTTTGCCTACTCTGAGTGGCGTCCCCGAATAGGGCCGGCAGGCCCTAGACTCAAACTTCTCAAACTGTGGGCCACAAGCCAGGGGGATTGGATGGATCCTGGGAACTTGTGAGAAATGCAATTTCGGGCCCCACTCCAGACCTATTGAGTCAGGATCTGCATTTAAGCAAGATCTACAGGGATCTGCATGCATGTTACAGAGTGAGAAGCTCTGCCTCAGGGTTCCTCAGCCCTCTTTTTGTCAGACCGTCTGGGAAAGTTGGACAATGACGTCTCTGCATCCAGGGCAGGAGCTGATGGGCTGTGCGTTGGTCCATCCACACACGGGGCAAATGGTGACAAGGGGTGAGGAGGAAAAGAAGGGAAGAAGCCTGGACTTGGGGCTCAGGATGACCTTTCTGTCCCAACCCAGTGATGCTACTGTTCTATCTCCCAGGGGTCAGCCTGCTACAGAAGCACTCTGTAAGGCAGTATTTCTCAAGCTGTGGGTTGCACGTGTTTCCGTAGGGTCTGGGGTCTTTTTTTTTTTTTAATATTACATTTTAATTTCAAAGATAATCTAAAAAGAATTACTATTACCAGAATCACGCGGAATTCCGAGTATATCCATGCAACACGTGTACTCAGATGCTCTCAGACAAAAATTTTGCAGGAGTTTGAAAAGAGGAAAGCGCTGAGAGGGTTGATTCATTAATCCCATAGTCAAAGTTTGACATTCAAAAGAATCCCCTCTACTGCAGTCAGTACCAAGTTGCAAAAATTCATTGGCAGCAAGCATAATACTAAATATCCAGTGAAGCATTTTCCTGCTCCTTATTCAAGCAGTAACTGGTTTTGTTACCCATTTAACACATATTCCAATTACATTGTGACGTCAATTTTATCTTAGAAGGGGACAGTTTTACAGAGCTACTTTTAAGTTTGACATCCATGGAATTCTCACTGATAGTTTTGCTTATGTATAAGATTGTTTTGAAGTTAAGAAGTTTTGAAAATGTTAATACTGCCTTGAAAAATATACTTAGGTGAATAATTATTAGCAGTTGTATTATTGAAGCCACGTTAGTACTACGGAAGTCACAAAAAAGGAAACCAAAAAATATATAAATTAGAAAGCTGCACTTTTAATTTCTGCACAATGGCATGCTTCATCACATTAAAATTGTGAAATTTTACTTTTGTAGCTTTGCTGGTATTTAATTAATACATTTGTTTTGGCTTTTAGTTATATAATAACTATATATATAAGGAACTTTTACCTCATTTTATGACTTTACATATTTAGGTAATATTATAATTAAAATGTCAGTAATGAAGGTCTGTGATAATGATTTTCTTTTAAAAGAGAGGCATCTATTATCTAAATTTGAAAAACATCCCTGTAAGAGGGCTGCTTATCTGATTTTGCCTACTCTGGGATCTAGAATCTAGAATCTAGACTGAGGAGTCAGGCAAGTTCTACCTAGCACGTGTGTCTACCTACAAGGTTCCTCCAGAAGGTTCTTTCATGGGGCATTTTATTAAGAGAACAAAATGCATTGGCTAAAATAGCTGCACTCACCCTGTAAAATAAGCACTATTTGTTCATTTATATTCTGCCTTCTTCCAAAAAGGATTTAGGTAGTTTTCAAATATAAGTAAAACATTGCAGGATAAAAATAAAATAGATGAGAGAAGTAAAGCAAAAAAAAAAAAAAGAGGGTATGAGAGTCAGAGGGAGCCTGAGTGAAGATGGTTCAGTCCTCCCTCCGTATCCTGGGGATTGCTTCCAGGACCCCACCTTGGATACCAAAATCTGCGGCTGTGCAAGTCCTTTATGCTGGCCCTTGTGGTCTAGCTGTTAGGGTTCAGTGCCTTCACCACCGCACCCCGGGTTCAATTCCTGTTCAAGGGTCAGGGAACTAAGATCTCCTTTCAGACTGCAGTACCCCCGGACACCCTCTCCCCCAGATCAGTATGAATAAAGTCAGTGCACTAGTAATCACAAAAGAAGTGATGTTGGCATGACTATGTAGCCACTAAGAGTATATGGTATTACCCTATGTCTAACATTAACCAATTAAAATACATGGTCAAATATTACTCTGGAAGTGTCTGTGAGGGTATTTCCGGATGATCCTAGCATTTAAGTAGGTGGACTTAAGTAAAGCAGATTACCCTCCATAATGTAGGTGGGACTCATCCAATTAGTTGAGAGGCTGAATAGAAAAAAGACTGAGTTCCCCCAAGAAAGAGGAATTTGAACTTCAGTATCGGCTCCCGGCCCATCCTTCAGATTTTGCACACACATTTCATTGGTTCCACCATATTTTCTATCTCTTAAAGAAAGAGCATTGGTAGTGGAAGAGAAGGTGGAGAGAGAGAGACAGAGACAGAGACAGAGAGAGAAAGAGAGAGAGAGAGAGAGAGAGGCCAAATGATATTTGAGTCCAGCTCTCCTGGACTTTTGCTTTTACATGAGCCAGTAAATTCCCTTTTTGCTAAAGTTAGTTGGAGTTGAGTTTCTGTTATCTGAAAACAGAGTCCTGACTAATACAAATTTCAATTTCTTTTCTCCTCTCTTTCTCTTTCTTCAAATTCAATGGCAAAGGATAAATGTACTGGTTATTTTTGTTCAGAATAAATATCTCTGGAACTTCCATCTAAAAATGAGTCCCAAGCCACGGCCATATGTTCTCCCTATATTTGACATAACACAATACTTTCTTACATTGGCCTTGCATTTTTAACATTCAAAATATTTTTCACGGAACTTCCCTGGTGGTGCAGTGGTTAAGAATCTGCCTACCAATGCAGGGGACACGGGTTCGAGCCCTGGTCCTGGAAGGTCCCACATGCCATGGAGCAACTAAGCCTATTCGCCACAACTACTGAGCCTGCACTCTAGAGCCTGCAAGCCACAACTACTGAGCCCATGTGCCACAACTACTGAAGCCCGCATGTCTAGAGCCCGTGCTCCGCAACAAGAGAAGCCACCGCAATGAGAAGCCTGCCCACCGCAATGAAGAGTAGTCCCCGCTCACCACAACTAGAGAGAGCCTGCACACAGCAACGAAGACCCAACACAGCCAAAAATAATCAATTAATTTAAAAAATATTTTCCACATGTATTTTGTTATTTGACCTTGGAGTTTATTTTTAATGGGCTTTGACCTGTATAAAATAATGCTACCCAGATCCTCCACTAGCTAAAGATGTTGGTGAGTAATCATAACATCAGTTGCATCTACCTAGTAAAGTCCATTATATGTGTACATTCAGAATGCCCTGCTTAGAAAGTCCATTTTCCAAAAGTTTAGAAAATTACAGTGAAAGTGAGGCTCAGGATCCACTTTACATTTCAGGTTATAGGACTAACAATAGTTCTTTTCCTTTAATAGTTTAGTTTCTTGTTTTGTGCTAGAAAGAAACCTCAGCTCTTTTCTCCCATGGTTGTTCATTTGTTATTATGAAAAGCTTTATCTTCTCCGTTGCTATGTTCCTGATCTAGCTCTTAAGAGGAATAGATTTCCCTGTATAACATTTCAAGCCACTTGTGTTCATTAACGATGGAGGTAATCTTGACATTAGTCAGTTTTGAAGCAAAGCATGCTCTAGAGAGGCCATAGGAGTAGAAAAAAAAGAAAAAAATTTTAATGGCTTATGACTAGTCATTAGGAGCAAAGCCTCAAAGACAGCAATACAGAGCAACCAGAATTACTCTACTTTCATCTGGAGAAGGAAAAAGATATATGAGTCTTGTGGTTGTATTCAAAAAGAAGAAACTCAGCTTTGAAAACCCTCTTGGTTCCTCCTCAACTTAAAATTTCTTGTTAATTTTTAAAAAATATTTATTTATTTGGCTGCATCAGGTCTTAATTGCGGCACGCCGGATCTTCGTTGCGGCATGCGGGATTCTCTCTAGTTTTGGCGCGCAGGCTCTAGAGCGCGTGGACTTAGTTGCCCCGCAGCCTGTGGGATCTTAGTTCCCCGACCAGGGATCGAACCCGCATCCCCTGCAGTGGAAGGCACTTAACCACTGGACCACCAGGGAAGTCCCTCTTTTTCCTTATATACACATTATAATGCAATTACTTCTGGCGTATTTAGCATTAGCTGTAAAATACATGAAGTTTCCCAAAGCACAACATACTAATACTTATAGTAGAGCAAAAAAGAGTTTCGCCAGACTTCCCGTGTTGTGAATTATTATTATTATTTAATTTATTATTTATTTTATCTATTTAGTTTTGGCCGCATTGGGTCTTGGTTGCTGCGCACAGGCTTTCTCTAGGTGCGGTGAGCGGGGGCTACTCTTCGTTGCAATGCGTGGACTTCTCATTGTGGTGGCTTCTCTTGTTGCGGAGCACAGGCTCTAGAGCGCAGGCTCAGTAGTTGTGGCGCACGGGCTTAGTTCCTCTGCGGCATGTGCGATCTTCCCGGACCAGGGATCGAACCCGTGTCCCCTGCATTAGCAGGCGGATTCTTAACCACTGCGCCACCAGGGAAGCCCCACGAATTATTTTTTTTTAATTCTGGTGATCAGTTTTAGGAGTTTGTTTTGCCACACTCTAAAAGAACATCCTATAACAAAATTTGTTGGGAAGATTAAAGTAATATTTTTAACCCCAACATGGTTGATCTTGGATTTTAATAATCTGAATTACTTTGATGTATTTTGTTTCCAATTTGAAATCTATGCTGTTCTGACTCATTGTTTTCCAGGAGTTTAGACGGAGGCATTTGGATTTTATATACGTGTGTAGAGAATTCGGCTGAAATAGGGGTTTTTTGTGACGTATGTTTTTACAGAGCAGAAAATGGTCATATAGTCAAATTATTACAGGTCAGTATTATAGGAAGACAATCACCACACTATCCACTTCCATTCACCCATCTTTCCTAATCGCATCCTCTCTTTCTCACCTGTCAATCAGTTTTCTGCAATGTGTACAAAGCCCTCTCCCAGTTAGAAGATGAGTAGTTTATGAGAATAATGTCTACATAATAATTTGATGTCCTTTTTACCCTTGATGGGATTCTCTCCACTCTAAACCTTAAAATTGATACTTTAGCAATTTTACAAGCAATTTCTACAATGGCAGCATCTTCACTTTCGTGCAGGGTGATTAGTAGCCCAGCTCTCATGAATTCTGGCTACTATGCGTTAGAGGTCATGCCACACACGTTGTCATGAGCTTTTCTTTCTTTCTTTTTTTTTTTTTGTCATGTCCTCACCCAAAATGTAAAATAATTTTGCATTAAGAGAGAATTGTGACACCATTTTACAGATGAAAGGGCTGAAATTTGACCTGAAACTTAGTCAACATCTGAGTTCTATGTAGAGGCAGATATTTTGCAGACAGCCCGGAAAAGAATAAATAAAATAACACGCCAAGTTTCATTAACCCTAATGAAAGTTTCTGAATATGGGTGAAAATGAAGAGTCCGTGATACTCACATTTAAGAATTCTGTTGCGTGCACGCGCCTGAGCGTGCGCCCTTGGGCCGTGGCTTGGCGCCAGGTCCGCCTTCCGCTTGCGACGCGCGCTCGGTAGAGCCGGTGTATGTGCGGCAGTAACATGTTGGCCCCGCTGCCCGCCATCGTGCCCGCCGTCCAGAAGGCCACCGACGCGGTAATTTTCCTTCATGGATTGGGAGACACGGGGCATGGATGGGCAGAAGCCTTTGCAGGTATCAGAAGCGCCCACATCGAATACATCTGCCCGCACACACCGGTTATGCCTGTAACATTAAATATGAACATGGCCATGCCTTCTTGGTTTGACATTATTGGGCTTTCACTAGATTCACAGGAAGATGAAACTGGAATTAAATAGTCAGCAGAAAGTGTAAAAGCTTCAATAGAGCAAGAGGTGAAGAATGGCATTCCTTCTAACAGAATTATTTTGGGAGGATTTTCTCAGGGAGGGGCTTTATTTCTGTACATGGCACTGACCACACAGCAGAAGCTGGCAGGCGTCACCGCTCTCAGCTGCTGGCTGCTCCTGCGGGCCTCCTTTCCACAGGGTCCTATCAGTGGCGTGAATAGAGACATTTCTGTTCTTCAGTGCCATGGAGATTTGGGTCCTTTAGTTACCCTAATGTTTGGTTCTCTTACTGCTGAAAGGCTAAAAACATTGGTAAATCCAGCCAATGTAACCTTCAAAACCTATGGAGGCATGATGCACAGTTCATGTCAACAGGAAGTGATGGATATCAGGCAGTTCACTGATAAACTCCTACCTCCCATTGATTGACGTCACTAAGAGGCCTTGTGGAGAAGTGCACACCAGCATCATCGTCGTAGAGTAAAACTTTTTCCTGTGCCCAATCTTGAAACCTCTAATGTTTGCAGTGTTAAAGTGTTTTGCAAATACACACCAATGACACAGACTAAATAAATCTCCTCATGGGAAATTTATGATCATTTAAGTTTCTATGTATGTATTTGTATAATATGATCCAGAATATACTAGTATTAAAATAGGTGAAGCAGCTAGCATCTTTCTCCCAAATGTAATTAAGAAAAATAATAAAATACGGCAACCAGACTTTTTATTACATCACTTGGAAATTATTAGTATGCTTAATGAAAACTTGTTCAGGTATAAGTGAGCAGTTAAGACATAAACAGTTTATGCGTGCTGTGACTTAGACTCTGGACTTATTCCCAAGTTAGTCACCATGCAGTATCTGTATTTTTATTATATGTGTTCCTATGTACTTAATGATTATAAAACATAATAAGAATGAGGTGTTATTACATTATTCCTAATAATAGGATAATGCTTCTAAGTGTCAATAAATAGTAATATTGCTGTCTTCAAAACAAAAAAGAATTCTGTTAACTCAGCAGTGGGGCGTTTCCTAACCATCATGGGTGGGCAAAATGACGGCTCATTCAAAGCCAAATGCTACCCTGGAATGCCACCGCAGAGCAGCGCGAAGAAATGCAAAGTTTAATTAAAAAGAGCTCCTTGAGAGTGCCAAGATCAACCCTGTTGTTTAATTAAATTGTTGATATTTTGTAGAACTGAATATTCAACTGATCTTATTTCTCAGGCACCCTTTGTCTCATCTTAGACTCTCCAAAATGCAAAGCCAGTGAGATGGTGGATGTCTTGTTTCTCCCCAAGGACACTGCTCGGTGCTCTACAATTCTACCTGCTAGTCCTCTTCCAGGCCTTGAAGAGTGGGAGTGTGGTGACGTTTTCACCCCATTCTCCTCAAGGGGGCTTCTCTCTAGACCGTTTGCACATTTGGAAATGGCACCACAATCCAGTCTTTAAAAGGCCGCAGGAGTCATCCTGTGCCAAGGTGATTCCTGGATGGTTCTGGAGATGCAGAGGGAAGGGTAATGGTGGGACTTCAAATCTTTGCTTTTCATGTTTCCTCTTACGTCATGACACTGAGACAGGCAACCTGTGAAGAGCTAGGTTATCCCTCTGGATTTAGCAGAGACCTGAGGATCCTTTCTGCCCTCTGGGAGCTAGAACACAGGGGTGATGTCTGGTGATGACTTTCCTATTATCTTGACTCTCCACCTTCCTCCATGGGAGAAGAGCCTTGGATGGCTATTCTTAGACCAATGGGGGCGGCGGGGGGGAGGGCGGTGCGGGGCAGGGCTCACAACCAGTTAACTGTAGTCTTTCATGTTTCCATCAAATGATCCCCACTGGAATGAGATGTACCCTATGGGCCTGAAGCACCACGCTACTTTATTCGATTGTTCTCACTGACCTATCCCCAAATCCTTTCCATTTAAATAACTGGTCCTCAGGGACCTCCCTGGCAGTCCAGTGGTTAAGACTCTGTGCTTCCACTGCAGGGGGCACGCGTTTGATCCCTGGTCGGGGAACTAAGATCCTGCAAGCTGCACCAGGTGGCGCGGCCAAAAAATAAAAAAAAGTATCCGGGGCTTCCCTGTAGTGCAGTGGTTAAGAATCCACCTGCCAATGCAGGGGACACGGGTTCGAGCCCTGGTCCGGGAAGATTCCATGTGCTGTGGAGCAACTAAGCCTGTGCACTACAACTCCTGAGCCTGCACTCTAGAGCCCGTGAGCCACAACTACTGAGCTCACGTGCCACAGCCACCGAAGCCCGTGCACCTAGAGCCCGTGCTCCGCGACAAGAGAAGCCACCGCAATGAGAAGCCGGCACACCACAACGAAGAGTAGCCCCCGCTCGCCACAACTAGAGAAAGCCCGTGCACAGCAACAAAGACCCAACGCAGCCCAAAAAAACCCCCCCAAAATTAAATACATTTAAAAAAAAATTTTAAGTATCTGTAATTATAAAAAATAAATAAATAACTGGTCGTCACAGTCCTGACTGTCAGTGGATGTCAGTGGAGAAGGTGGCTTGAGGGCTACTAGAGTCTGGACTCCCTGAAGTAGTATACTCCCATAGGCCTGCCTCAATAGTTACATACAGTCAATATGGAAATAAACCCTTTGGAATAAGGGAAGACAAAATTCCTCAGGGCACCCAAGGTAAACTTCAAAAATGTGACCTGGAAGAGGAAATATATTAGCCCAGTTAATACCCACTAACATTTTACCGAGGTTTGGTTCCTCATATCAGACTGGTTTTGTTGAGTGATAAGGACATTAATGTTCATCTAAACCATGCGTTTTTCACAAGTGGAAAGTGAGACTCAGCATTGAAGTGACCTGCTCAAGGCTTGGAGTGGCACAGAACCGGAATCCAGGTCTTTTACTCTAGTCCAGAGATCTTCCCATACCTGTTTCTTGTGACTTGGGAAAGCTTGGCACAGCTGGAAGAGGCTGGGATCAGCCATCCACAGGGAAGAGGCAGCACCGGGGGACACACTGAGTTCTAGACCATGGGAAGAGGGGGAGCCACGTCCAAGAGTGGGAGCCTCCATCCTCACCTGTTGAGGACTGAATTGTTCCCACAATTCCCACAGGCCCTGTGCCTATGGGTGACAGCTGTAGGACAGAATGTAGGTCGCACGCATCTCTGAGGCACAGCCCACAGGGAACAGGAAGACTTTCCACATCTTAAGGGAAGAGATTTCGGAAAGGTGGTCCGCATGCAAGACCCTTGCAAAAAACAGGTTCAGGAGATCCGCTTGAGTCTGACAAAGTAAGGCTGGAAGTGTCTTACAAAGACATGAAGCAGCTCAAGACCAATTGTTCTCCACATTTTTATCTAGAACGGGGCCTGTCATATAATAAAGACTCAGACTTGTGCTCTCAGGGTCCAAATAAGAGCCATACTGAACCCAGAAGTGGGTAAAACCCCACCCTGATGCTTAACACCTTGAAACTGTGAAGCAAGTTGTGGTCTCTTGGCTCTTCTGTGAGATTTTTCACACAATTTTCCTGTGAAATAGGTCAGCAGTATGGATTTCAAGTTATTTCAAGAAAGGGAAAAAAAAAAGAGAGAGAACAAAGTGGCCAAAACTTGCCCAAGAACATAAAATGCTTGAAGGCTAGCAGTGGTCTGTACTTCAAGTCCTTAAATCCAGAACTTTGTCCATGGCTGAACCATAGTTTCAAGTGGAATTCTGGGAGTTGCAGCAGTCTCTGCTCCTCTGTTATTATTTGTGTTACAAAATTAGGTTTTTTAAGTACAAAATCAAGGCACATTTTCTAATTAAAATTCTTTTTTTTTAATTGAAGGATAGTTGATTTACAAAGTTGTGTTAGTTTCTGGTGTACAGCAAAGTGATTCAGATATATATATATATATATATATATTCTTTTCCATTATATGATAAACTATTATATGATATTCAATATCTTATAATAAAATATTGAATATAGTTCCCTGTGCTATACAGCAGGACCTTGTTGTTTATCTATTTTATATACAGTAGTTTGTATCTGTTAACCCCAAACTCCTAATTTATCCCCACCACTTTCCCCTTTGATAACCCATTTGTATCATATTTTCGATTCCACATATAAGTGCTATCATATGATATTTGTCTTTGTCTGACTTACTTCACTTAGTATGATAATCTTTAGGTCCATCCATGTTGCTGCAGATGGCATTATTTCACTCTTTTTTATGGCTGAGTAATATTCCATTACACACACACACACACACACACACACACACACACACACACACACATGTTCTTTATCCATTCATCTGTCATTGGACACTTATGTTGCTTCCCTGTCTTGGCGATTGTAAATAGTGCTGCTATGAACATTGGGGTGCATGTATCTTTTCAATAAAATTCTTTCTTTCTTTCTCAGTATTTCTTTAAACATCTGTACTATCTTCCTGCCTCACTAGCTGCTGCTTTACAGTGAGTTTTGCCAGCTCCTTCCTTCTCTTCAGACCTCAAAACATTGCCCTCCAGAGCAATATAGTCTCTCCTTGGGTGATCTCATCCTGTACCACGACTTTACGGATCCACTGTATAGACGGGACCCTCAAATGTAGTTCATCAGGCCTTATCCCTTTTCCAAGCCCCACACTCATACCCAGCTCTCCACTCAGCCTCCCCATGCAGATGACTAGTAGGCATTTCAAGTTCAACATGTTTAGGAAGGAGCTCTTGGTTTCACAGACCCTTCACTTCCCACCCCCAAACCTACTCCTCCCCAGCCTTCTCCATCCTGGTAAGTGTCACCACTATTCACCTGTTTGCTCTAAACCTGAAAGTCTTTCTTGTCACATGCCCATATCCTGCCAAATTCTGTCAGTTCTGTCTTCCAAATACATTCATAATCGTGACCTCTTTCACCACTTCCACCTCTACCATCATCTCCCAACTGCCTGGCCTTTTAGGATCTCCAGGACACCACTCTTCACCTCAACAATCTTTTTCCCACTCAGCAGGAAGAGTGGCCCAATACTTAAATCAGATCATGTTGCCTCTCTACTCAGACGCCTCCCCTAACTTCCCACTGCCCATAACATAGAACCTCAGCTCCCCATTGTGGCCTTTCTGGCCCTCATGACCTTGTCCCCACCCACCCGGTCCAGCTCCACTATTAACTTGCGACTTCACTGCGGTCACGCTGGCCTTCTTGCTTTTCTCTAACCTGTGAGTTCTTAACATTTTCCATGCCATGGATCCCTTCGGCAGTCTGGTAAAGCCTATGGATCACCTCTCAGAGGAAAGTTTTTCAATGCATCAAAGAAACTATATAAGGTTACAATATTATGTTGAAATATGGTCATCAGAATATTAAAGATCGAATTTGTGATACAGAATATTAAAGATCATATTTGTGCTTCTTCAGCCACATATTAAACAACAGGATGGAGCAGCAGCTCTGATAACTATCATAATTTTGAAGTCATGATGAGCACCCATGACATTTGCAAATATCCATAGCAACTGTAACGTGATATGAAAATGTCCGTGATTTCTATTAGCGACAGGTTCACAGATGCTGTTAATATTCCCGCAGTTTGTTTGCCTGTATTCACTAGCGGAGGAAATGCTACATTTCAGTTAGAAGTTAGTGAAAATAGTGATGTACCTTTTCCCCCATTCGAGCTCAGGGACCCCTGATTCTATCCATGGAACCCCCAGGCCCCCCCCCGGCCCCCCCCCCCACCGCCCAATGAAGAACACCTGCTTAACACGCCAAGTTCCTTTCTGCCTCTGGGACTTTATACTTGCTATTTCCTCACCTGGAATGCTCTTCTCCCAGATCTCTGCATAGCTCACTCTCACCTCACTCAAGCTTCTGTCCAAAGGTGGCTTTCTCAGAGGGTCCCGCCCTCATCCCCCTAGGGAAGACAGTACCCCCAATCTGCCTGTCACACCCCTTCCCCTTGTTCTGCTCCATCTCCTGACCTTACTTACCACTCTTTGAGGTCATGTCACTTTTGTGTCTGTTTGCTTGTTCACTGATTTCCTGAAGGTAATGTGTGCCTTGTTCTCCAAGGCCTCCCAGCATCTAGAACTGGACCTGGTATAAGAGAGCACTTAGCAAATCTCTGTGGTATGAGTAAATGGCTATAAAGGGATGAACATGGTCTAGACTTTTATACACATAAAAGTATGTCAGGAAGAGACGTTCTGTTCCAAATTCCAATCAAAATGAACATATTTCGACAGGTTTTCCATTTGTTTTCCAATATCAGATTTCTAACAGAGAAAATTATGTTCCATAGTTTATAGTCTTACAAATATGGTTCATGACAGAGCTGGGGCATGTGCCTGGATCCCTATTCAGAGGATTGACTAGTAGACTACCAGAAGGTTGGTAAACCTTTATCACAATGAGTAATGACTTGGTTTGACTACCTCAATTCAAATATAACAGATTACTTTGAATAATAGCTATTTTCTTTTAAACTTGCTCTTACCATTTTGAATTTGCCTGACCCTGAAATGGGAATTTCATGGAATTGGTATTATGTTCACTCAAAAGAAAGTAAAATTACAGAGCAAACATGATGGCGTCTCACATTATGTGGAGGCAAATTAATCCTTTATCGAAAAAAGGGGTTTAATACTGGATACAAGTTTGAGGCACTGGAAGACTTCCTGGTGGTAACTCATGAGTCATTAAAAATGTAGGTCTCTGGACTTCCCTGGTGGCACAGTGGTTAAGAATCTGCCTGCCAATGCAGGGGACACAGGTTCGAGCCCTGGTCCAGGAAGATCCCACATGCCGTGGAGCAAACAAGCCCGTGTGCCACAACTACTGGGCCTGCTCTCTAGAGCCCATGAGCCACAACTACTGAAGCCCATGTGCCTAGAGGCCATGCTCCACAACAAGAGAAGCCACTGCTGTGAGGAGCCTACACACTGCAATGAAGAGAAGTCCTTGCTCGCCACAACTAGAGAAAGGCCATGCTCAGCAACGAAGACCCAATGCAGCCGTAAATAAATAAATAAATAAATTTTAAAAATGGGTCTCGAACTCAGGAATGTAGACGTGGCCTTAGAGATAAACGGATGTCATTCTTGCACTGTGATGTTGGAGCAATGGTTGTGGGTGGGATTTCCCAGGTAGAACGAGTAGAACAAGAGAAGGAACTCAAATTAGCTCCCAAGGAATCCACAGAAGAGAAAAAAACCAGAAAAGAAAACTTGGGATCAGAAATACGAAGTTGTGGGATTTCCTGGTGGTGCAGTGGTTAAGAATCCGGCTGCCAATGCAGGGGACATGGGTTTGAGCCCTAGTCTGGGAAGATCTCACATGCTGCAGAGCAACTAAGCCTGTGCACCACAACAATTAAGCCTGTGCTCTACAGCCTGCAAGCCACAACTACTGAGCCCGTGTGCCACAACTACTGAAGCCAGCATGCCTAGAGACCCAGCAGTGCAATGAGGAGTAGCTCCCACTCGCTGCAACTAGAGAAAGTGCGTGCAGCAATGAAGACGCAACACAGCCAAAAATAAAATAAATAGGGAGACCTTCAAGATGGCGGAGGAGTAGACGTGGAGATCGCCTTCCTCCCCACAAATACGTCAGAAATACATCTACATGTGGAACAACTCCTACAGAACACCTACTGAATGCTGGCAGAAGACCTCAGTCTTCCCAAAAGGCAAGAAAGTCCCCACGTACCTGGGTAGGGCAAAAGAATAAAGAAAGAACAGAGACAAAAGAATAGGGACAGGACCTGCACTTCTGGGAGGGAGCTGTGAAAGAGGAAAAGTTTCCACACACTAGGAAGGCCCTTCACTGGTGGAGATGGTGGGTGGCCAGGGGGGAAGCTTCAGAGCCATGGAGGAGAGCACAGCAACAGGGGTGCAGAGGGCAAAGCAGAGAGATTCCCACACAGAGGACTGGTGCCGACCAACACTCACCAGCCCGAGGGGCTTGTCTGCTCACCCTCCGGGGCGGGCGGGGCTGGGAGCTGAGGCTCAGGCTTCGGAGTTCAGATCCCAGGGAGAGGACTGGGGTTGGCCACGTGAACAAGCCTGAAGGGGGCTGGTGCGCCACAGCTAGCTGGGAGGGAGTCCAGGAAAAAGGCTGCCACTGCCAAAGAGGCAAGAGACCACTGTTTAGGGGTACGCGAGAAGAGGGAATTCAGAGCACCACCTAAGTGAGCTCCAGAGACGGGTGCGAGCCGTGGCTATCAGCAAGGACCCCAGAGATGGAGATGGACGTGAAACGCTAAGACTGCTGCTGCAGCCACCAAGAAGCCTGTGTGCAAGCACAGGTCACTCTCCACACCTCCCCTCCCAGGAGCTTGTGTAGCCTGCACTGCCAGGGTCTCATGATCCAGGGACAACTTCCCCAGGAGAACACATGGCGTGTCTCAGGCTGGTGCAATGTCATGTTGGCCTCTGCTGCCGCAGGCTCACCCCACATCCATACCCCTCCCTCCCCCCGGCCTGAGTGAGCCAGAGCCCCCGAATCAGCTGCTCCTTTAACCCCGTCCTGTCTGAGCGAAGAACAGAGATGCCCTCAGGTGACCTACACGCAGAGGCAGGGCCAAATCCATAGCTGAACCCCAGGAGCTGTGCGAACAAAGAAGAGAAAGAGAAATCTCTCCCAGCAGCCTCAGGAGCAGCAGATTAAATCTCCACGATCAACTTGATGTACCCTGCATCTGTGGAATACCTGAACAGACAACGAACCATCCCAAAATTGAGGCAGTGGACTTTGGGAACAACTGTCGACTTGGGGTTTGCTTTCTGCATCTAATTTGTTTCTGATTTTATGTTTATCTTAGTTTAGTATTTAGAGTTTACTATCATTGGTAGGTTTGTTTAGTGATTTGGTTCTCTTCCTCCTTTTTTTTAATATATAAATATATATATTTTTTTTTCCTTTTTCTCTTTTGTGAGTGTGTATGTACTTCGGAGTATGTGTATGCTTCTTTGAGTGATTTTGTCTATATAGCTTTGCTTTTACCATTTGTCCTACAGCTCTGTCTGTCCATTTTTTTTTTTGTCTTCTTTTTGTTTTTGTTTTTTTTTTTTTTTTTTTTTGGGGCATGCGGGCCTGTCACTGCTGTGGCCTCTCCCGTTGTGGGGCATAGCTCCGGACGCGCAGGCCCAGCGGCCATGGCCCACGGGCCCAGCCACCCCACGGTACGTGGGATCTTCCCAGACCGGGGCACGAACCCGTGTCCCCTGCATCGGCAGGCAGACTCTCAACCACTGCGCCACCAAGGAAGCCCATGTTTTTGTTTTTTTTAAGTATAATTTTTAGTGCTTGTTATCATTGGTGGATTTTTTTGGGGGGTTGGCTGCTCTCTTCTTTCTTTCTTTCTTTTTGCTTTTTAAAATTACTTTTTAATTTTTGTATTTTTAATAATGTTTGAATTCTTTATTTTAATAACTTTGTTTTATTTTATTTTTCTTTCTTTCTTCCTTCCTTGCTTCCTATCTTTCTTTTCCTTCTCCCTTTTCTTCTGAGCTGTGTGGCAGACAGGGTCTTGGTGCTCTGGCCGGGTGTCAGGCCCATGCCTCTGAGGTGGGAGAGCAGAGTTCACACATTGGTCCACCAGAGACCTCCCAGCTCCACGTAATATCAAACGGCAAAAGTTCTCCAGGAGATCTCCATCTCAACACTAAGACCCAGCTCCATTCAATGACCAGCAAGCTATAGTGATAGGTGCCTATAAGCACCTAGCAATACAGGAACACAATATTAGCAGAGAGGTTGCCTAAAATCATAGGGTCACAGGCACCCCCAAACACACCACCAGACATGGTCCTGCTCACCAGAAAGATAAGATACAGCCTCATTCACCAAAACACAGGCACCAGTCCCCTCCACCAGCCAACTGAACCAACCTAACTCACTGGGGACAGACACCAAAAACAACGGGAACTACGAACCTGCAGCCTGTGAAAAGGAGACCCCAAACACAGTAACTTAAGTAAAATGAGAAGACAGAGAAACACACAGCAGATGAAGGAGCAAGGTAAAAACCCATCAGACCAAACAGATGAAGAGGAAATAGGCAGTCTACCTGAAAAAGAATACAGAGTAATGATAGTAAAGATGATCCAAAATCCTGGAAATAGAATGGAGAAAATACAAGAACCATTTGACAAGGACCTAGAAGAACTAAAGAGCAAACAAACAATGATGAACAATGCAACAAATGAAATTAAAAATTCTCTAGAAGGAATTAATAGCAGAATAACTGAGGCAGAAGAATGGATAAGTGACCTGGAAGATGAAATAGTGGAAATAACTACTGCAGAGAAGAACAAAGAAAAAAGAATGAAAAGAATTGAGGACAGTCTCAGAGACCTCTGGGACAACATTAAACACACCAACATTTGAATTATAGGGGTCCCAGAAGAAGAAGAGCAAAAGAAAGGGACTGAGAAAATATTTGAAGAGATTATAGTTGAAATTTCCCTAACATGGGAAAGGAAATAGTCAATCAAGTCCAGGAAGAGCAGAGAGTCCCATACAGGTAAAATCCAAGGAGAAACATGCTGAGACACAAATTAATCAAACTATCAAAAATTAAATACAAAGAAAAAATGTTAAAAACATCAAGGGAAAAACAACAAATAACATACAAGGGAAAACCCATAAGGTTAACAGCTGATCTTTCAGTGGAAACTCTGCAAGCCAGAAGAGAGTGACAGGGCATATTTAAAGTGATGAAAGGGAAAAACCTACAGCCAAGATTACTCTACCCAGCAAGGATCTCATTCAGATTCAATGGAGAAACTAAAACCTTTACCAACAAGCAAAAGCTAAAAGAATTCAGTACCACCAAACCAGCTTTACAACAAATGCTAAAGGAACTTCTCTAGGCAGGAAACACAAGAGAAGGAAAAGACCTACAATAAAAAAACCCAAAACAATTAAGAAAATGGGAATAGGAACATACATATCGATAATAACCTTAAATGTAAATGGATTAAGTGCTCCAACTAAAAGACATAGACTGGTTGAATGGATACAAAAACAAGACCTGTATATATGCTGTCTACAAGAGACCAACTTTAGACCTAGGGACACATACAGACTGAAAGTGAGGGGATGGAAAAAGATATTCCAAGCAAATGGAAATCAAAAGAAAGCTGGAGTAACAATTCTCATATCAGACAAAATAGATTTTAAAATAAAGACTATTACAAGAAACAAAGAAGGACACTACATAATGATCAAGGGATCGATCCAAGACGAAGATATAGCAATTGTAAATATTTATGCACCCAACATAGGAGCACCTCAATACATAAGGCAAATGCCAACAGCCATAAAAGGGGAAACCGACAGTAACACAATCATAGTAGGGGACTTCAACACCCCACTTTCACCAATGGACAGATCATCCAAAATGAAAATAAATAGGGAAACACAAGCTTTAAATGACACATTAAACAAGATGGACTTAATTGATATTTATAGTACATTCCATCCAAAAACAACAGAATACACTTTCTTCTCAAGTGCTTATGGAACATTCTCCAGGATAGATCATATATTGGGTCACAAATCAAGCCTTGGTAAATTTAAGAAAATTGAAATCGTATCAGCTATCTTTTCCAACCACAGTGCTATGAGACTGGATATCAATTACAGGAAAAAATCTGTAAAAAATACAAGCACATGGAGGCTAAACAATACGTTACTTAATAACCAAGAGATCACTGAAGAAATCAAAGAGGAAATCAAAAAATACCTAGAAACAAATGACAGTGAAAACACGACGATCCAAAACCTATGGGATGCAGCAAAAGCAGTTCTAAGAGGAAAGTTTATAGCAATACAATCTTACCTCAAGAAACAAGAAACATCTCAAATAAACAACCTAATCTTACACATAAAGCAATTAGAGAAAGAAGAACAAAAAAATCCCAAAGTTAGCAGAAGGAAAGAAATCATAAAGATCAGATCAGAAATGAAGGAAACAAGAGCAAAGATTAATAAAACTAAAAACTGGTTCTTTGAAAAGATAAATAAAATTGATAAACCATTTGCCAGACTCATTAAGAAAAAAAGGGAAAAGACTCAAATCAATAGAATTAGAAATGAAAAAGGAGAACAACTGACACTGCAGAAATACAAAGGGTCATGAGAGATTACTACAAGCAACTCTATGTCAATAAAATGGACAACCTGGAAGAAATGGACAAATTCTTAGAAATGCACAACGTGCCAAGACTGAACCAGGAAGAAACAGAAAATATGAGCAGACCAATCACAAGCACTGAAATCGAAACTGTGATTAAAAATCTTCCGACAAACAAAAGCTCAGGACCACATGGGCTCACAGGCGAATTCTATCAAACATTTAGAGAAGAGCTAACACCTAACCTTCTCAAACTCTCCCAAAATATAGCAGAGGGAGGAACACTCCCAAACTCATTCTACGAGGCCACCATCACCCTGATACCAAAACCAGACAAGGATGTCACAAAGAAAGAAAACTACAGGCCACTATCACTGATGACAATAGAGACTAAAATCCTCAACAAAATACTAGCAAACAGAATCCAACAGCACATTAAAAGGATCATACGCCATGATCAAGGGGGTTTATCCCTTGGAATGCAAGGATTCTTCAACATATGCAAATCAATCAGTGTGATAAACCATATTAACAAACTGAAGGAGAAAAAACATATGATCATCTCAATAGATGCAGAAAAAGCTTTTGACAAAATTCAGCACCCGTTTGTGGTAAAAACCCTCCAGAAAGTAGGCATAGAGGGAACTTACCTCAACATAATAAAGGCCATATATGACAAATCCATGGCCAACATCATTCTCAATAGTGAAAAACTGAAACCAGCTCCTCTAAGATCAAGAAGAAGACAAGGTTGTTGTCTCTCACCACTATTATTCAAAATAGTTTTGGAAGTTTCAGTTACAGCAGTCAGATATGAAAAAGAAATAAAAGGAATCCAAATTGGAAAAGAAGAAGTAAAGTTGTCACTGTTTGCTGCTGACATGATGCTATACATAGAGAATCCTAAAGATGCCATCAGAAAACTACTAGAGCTCATCAATGAATTTGGTAAAGTAGCAGGATAAAAAATTAATGCACAGAAATCTCTTGCATTCCTATACACTAATGATGAAAAATCTGAAATAGAAATTAAGGAAACACTCCCATTTACCACTGCAACAAAAAGAATAAAATATCTAGGAATAAACCTACCTAAGAAGACAAAAGACCTGTATGCAGAAAACTATAAGACACTGATGAAAGAAATTAAAGATGATACAAGCAGATGGAGAGATACACCATGTTCTTGGATTGGAAGAATCAACATTGGGAAAATGACTCTACTACCCAAAGCAATCTACAGATTCAATGCACTCCCTATCAAACTGCCAAAGGCATTTGTCACAGAACTAGAACAAAAAATTTCACAATGTGTATGGAAACACAAAAGACCCCGAATAGCCAAAGCAGTCTTGAGAAAGAAAAATGGAGCTGGAGGAATCAGCCTCCTGGACTTCACACTACAAATTGACAGTAATCAAGACAGTATGGTACTGGCACAAAAACAGTAATACAGATCAATAGAACAGGATAGGAAGCCCAGAGATAAACCCATGCACATATGGTCACCTTATTTTTGATAAAGGAGGCAAGAATATACAATGGAGAAAAGACAGCCCCTTCAATAAGTGTGCTGGAAAAACTGGACAGCTACATGTAAAAGAATGAAATTAGAACACTCCCTAACACCATACACAAAAATAAACTCAAAATGGATTAAAGACCTAAATGTAAGGCCCGAAACTATCAAACTCTTAGAGGAAAATATAGGAAGAACACTCTATGACATAAATCACAGCAAGATCCTTTTTGACCCACCTCCTAGAGAAATGGAAATGAACACAAAATAAACAAATGGGACCTAATGAAACTTAAAAGCTTTTGCACAGCAAAGGAAACCACAAACAAGATGAAAAGACAACCCTCAGAATGGAAGAAAATATTTGCAAACGAAGCAACTGACAAAGGATTAATCTCCAAAATGTACAAGCAGCTCATGCAGCTCAGTATCAAAAAAACAAACAACCCAGTCCAAAAATGGGCAGAAGACCTAAATAGACATTTCTCCAAAAAAGATATACAGATTGCCAACAAACACATGAAAGAATGCTCAACATCATTAATCATTAGAGAAATGCAAATCAAAACTACAATGAGGTATAACCTCACACCAGTCAGAATGGCCATCATCAAAAAATCTACAAACAGTAAATGCTGGAGAAGGTGTGGAGAAAAGGGAACCCTCTTGCACTGTTGGTGGGAATGTAAATTGATACAGCCACTATGGAGAACAGGATGGAGGTTCCTTAAAATACTAAAAATAGAACTACCATATGACCCAGCAATCCCACTACTGGGCATATACCCTGAGAAAGCCATAATTCAAAAAGAGTCATGTACCACAATGTTCACTGCAGCTCTGTTTACAATAGCCAGGACATGGAAGCAACCTAAGTGTCTATCAACAGTTGAATGGATAAAGAAGATGTGGCACGTATATACAATGGAATATTACTCAGCCATAAAAAGAAATGAAATTGAGTTATTTGTAGTGAGGTGGATGGACCTAGAGTCTGTCATACAGAGTGAAGTAAGTCAGAAAGAGAAAAATACCATATGCTAACACATGTATATGGAATCTAAATAATAAAAATAAAAAGGGGGCTTCCCTGGTGGTGCAGTGGTTGAGAGTCCGCCTGCCAATGCAGGGGACACGGGTTCGTGCCCCGGTCCCGGGAGATCCCACATGCTGCGGAGTGGCTGGGCCCGTGAGCCATGGCCGCTGAGCCTGCACATCCGGAGCCTGTGCTCCACAACGGGAGAGGCCACAACAGTGAGAGGCCCACATATTGCAAAAATAAATAAATAAAAAGGTTCTGAAGAACCTAGGGACAGGACTGGAATAAAGACGCAGACATACAGAATGGACTTGAGGACACAGGGAGGGGGAATGGTAAGCTGGGACGAAGTGAGATAGTGGCATGGACATATATACACTACCAAACGTAAAATAGATAGCTAGTGGGAAGCACCCGCATAGCACAGGGAGATCAGCTCGGTGCTTTTTGACCACCTAGAGTGTGGGATAGGGAGGATGGGAGGAAGATGCAAGAGGGACGAGAGATGGGGATATATATATATGTGAAGCTGATTTACTTTGTTATAAAACAGAAGCTAACACACCATTGGAAAGCAATTATACTGCAATAAAGATGTTAAAAAAAAGAGACACACACAAATAAGTACATTAAAAGATGTTCAATGTAATACATCGTTATGGCTATGGCAGTGCAAATTAAGACCATGATGAGTTATCACTATACACCTATTAGAAGAGTTAAATTTTTGAAAAATAGCAATAATGGCAAATTCTAGCAAGAATACAGAGAAACTCGATCTCTCATATATCATTAAAATATAAAATGTGCAGTAATCTGTAGAGCGGTTTGGTGGTTTCTTAAAAAATTAAACACACACTTAGAGTAGGACCCAACAATCACACTTTCAGGGAATTATCCCAGAAGAATGAAAACTTATGTCTACACAAAAACCTGCCCACTGATATTCAAAGGAGCTTTATTTGCTATAGCCAAAACCCAGAAGTAATCGAAAAGTCCTCTGATAAAGAATGGTTAAAACACTTGTGGAATATCTATACCATAGATTACTACTCAACAATAAAAAGGAACGAACAATTGATATACACAACTTTGGTGGAATTCAAAGGATATTAGCCTGAGTGAAAAAAAGCCAGTCTCAGATCAGACATACTGTTGTATTCCAATTGTATAACATTCTCAAAATGACAAAATTATGGAGATGGAGTAGAGACTAGTTGCTGCCAAAAATTACGGATGGTGAGGATTGGGGGGTATCATGACAAAGACTTTGTGGTGATAGAGTAGTTCTGTATCTTGTAGTGGCGGTTACACGAATCTACACGTGACAAAATGACAAAGCACACCACACATTATAAGAGTGTTATATCTCCCGGTTTTAATCTTTCTGGTCTAGTCACATAATGTGGGGAGGTGACTCCCCTATCTAGCCACAGGAAAATCACACATGACAAAGAAAACTATGGCTTTTCTAAGTCTTTAAGGACTGAAGACGAGGATTTAGGGCCTTGCTTTCAGTAAAGCCTTTGGACGATCTCCATCTGCTGTTGCCACCAACTAACCCAGGGCTCGGGAAATTGGATGAAAGGGACATGGGACCTTGCTGTACTCTTTTTGCAATTTCCTGTGAATATATCATTATTTCCAAGTAAAAATGTTTTAATAAGTACAAAAATAAAATAAATAAATAAGAAATACGATGTTGTTCAAGTATCTACTTGTTAAAGTCTAAATTGACTTACTAATTGCCTAAGGTATGTAATTCCTGACTAGTTCTTGAAGATAAGGAAGAAGAAAGAGGGAAAGGTAATACGCGTCCTATGACCTTTATAAAAAAAGGGAATGAGATATAGCACAAAGGTAGCAAACAACATCTGAAAAATGCTAATCATTTCGCAAATTATCTTACAAAAGCAAACACCTAAATGGAAGGGTTGGCAAAATGTAGAGCTTGATAAAGGAATCCAGAGAAAAATACTAGGGCAAACCTCAAGTGAATACAGGAATAACTCTGAGAGCTAAAAAGGAAAGTTAAAAAAAAAAATACACAACACTTATTTAATGCCAGCCAGTGGATGTGTCCCTGCTGTACCAAGAAATTACAGATGTTCCCAGAGTATCTGTGTTAAATAACTGAAACAAAAAAAATTTTTTTCAAACAATTGCATTTTGAACAGGAAACTGAAAGCAAGGTAAAGCGACAGTAACGCAATCCTGAAAGGAACTGACATCGTATTGTACGAACATGTAATAGTGAAACACAGAAAAGGAAAAATTATTTAACTGCATTTATGCAAGGGTTTTGACGAATAATCATTGACAAATAAATTGATAATATTTCTGAATGGCAGAGTACAAATCTGGGATGCATAATACTTGTTCCTGATGAAAATAAACTGATTGGAAAAAATTTTCAAACTTTTAAGCAAAACGCTTTCATTGAATGGAAATCTTTCATAGAGCCTCAGTAAATAAAACAGCTGATCCCAGTGCTGTGGCCTGGTGGGAAGGAGAGGCCTGGTAGACAGAGCTGAGTAAGTTTGTCCATGAGTACATGGAAACTTCCAGAAACACTAGGGATACGTGCTGCAGAGGACTAAGGACATCTGGGCTTAGCTGGCATGGGCACGAACTAGTGAAATTTGATTTATTACTATGAATGTAGTCCCGCTTTAGGTAGGTGAGGCTGCGGAGACTAAGATTACGTTTGCACTCCCAGGGCGGGGAGTTGGGGCTCTCGGGGGTAACACAGTCAGGGGACCTGGGTGTTACCTGCTGTGTCACTTTATGCCTCTGCTTCCTCATCTGTAGAAGTTTGAAGTCGATGCCAGTGCCAGAAGGATGCCCTGTACGGCATCTGCTAGCTCTAAAATTCTACGTTATGCTAAGTGAAATAAGTCAGACAGACAAAAACAAGTTCTATATGATAATCACTTACATGTGGACTCTCAAAAATACAACAAACTAGTAAATAAAACAAAAAAAGAAGAAGACTCACAGATACAGAGAACAAACTAGTGGTTACCAGTGGGGAGACGGAAGAGGGGAGGGTCAAGATAGGGGTCAGGGGGGAAAAGGGGGTTATTATGCGATTATATGAAATCATGTGTGTGAAACTTTTGAAAATTGTAAAGCACTATAGAATTTAAAGAATCCTTCATTCAATTTTTTTTAATGTGAAAAAAATTTCCTACGGTTCTCAATGAAACTCTTCATGGGCCTTCCAGGGTAACATGGAGCAATTACAAGAGATTTTATTTTTTAGAAAAGAGGACACGTTGAAGAAAGGCAAAACCAAAATGCTCCCAGCACGGTTGCCTCCTGGACATTTTTGTCAGTTTCAATAATGAGCAAATAAATGTCATCAAATGAGGAAGTCGGACTCTCTCTCACAGGCCCGCACACACATGTACTGCACTGGGTATCTATCAATATAATAAAGATCTGATTCTTTTTTATCTAGGCTCACCATTCATTGCAGCATCTGGAATTTTGGGGGATCATCTCACTAGGACCAGTTAAAGATGAGATCTACCAGGTGATGATACATAGATGCTTCCCCCACTCCCACCCCCCAAATGCAGGAGAACAAACCTATGTGTACAGAGACTGCTGGTTTCTGAAGACAAAGACAATCCTGATTTATAGCTTGTCAGTTCTGGTGAGAGAGGGGGATATTTTAAAAGACACAGTTTTGAAAAAAATTATTTTATTCAAGTATAGTTGATTTACAATGTTGTGTTAATTTCTGCTGTACAGCAAAGTGATTCAGTTATACATATGTATACATTCTTTTCTTTTCCATTATGGTCTCTCACAGGATATTAAATATAGTTCCCTGTGCTATACAGTAGGACCTTGTTCTTTATCCATTCTATACATAATAGTTTGCATCTGCTAATCCCAAACTCCCACTCCATCCCTCCCCTACCCCCCTCCCTTTTGGCAACCACAAGTCTGCTCTCTATGTTAAATGGCCATATTTAATTGTAGATTTTTATTTATTTTTAATTATTTTTCTTTTTGGCTTTTTATTATGATCTTATGGACTAGAAGTTTTATTATATTTTTTATTAAAGTATAAATGAATTACAAAATTAGATTTGTTTCAGGTATACAACAAAATGACTCAATATTTTTATGCATTACTAAATGATCATTAGTATAAGTCTAGTTACAGCATGTCACCGTACAAAGATACTACGATATTATTGACTATATTCTCTATGCTGTACATTACATCATTCTGACTTTTTATTTTATAACTGGAAGGTTGTACCTTTTAATCTCCTTCACCTTTTTCACTCAGTCCCCCAGCCCTCTCCCCTCTGGAAACCACCTGTTTGTTTTCTATATCTATCTATGAGTCTGTTTCTGTTTTGTTTTGTTTGTTTTTTATTTGATTTGATTTATTTTTTTATACAGCAGGTTCTTATTAGTCATCCATTTTATACACATCAGTGTATACATGTCAATCCCAATCCCCCAGTTCATCACACCACCACCACCACCAACACCCGCCTCTTTCCTCCCTTGGTGTCCCTATGTTTTTTCTCTACTTCTATGTCTCAATTTCTGCCCTGCAAACTGGTTCATCTGTACCATTTTCTAGGTTCCACATATATACAATATTTGTTTTTCTCTTTCTGACTTACTTCACTCTGTATGACAGTCTCTAGATGCACCCACATCTCTACAAATGACCCAATTTCGTTCCTTTTTATGGCTGAGTAATATTCCATTGTATATATGTACCATGTCTTCTTTATCCATTCATCTGTAATTGTGGATATTTAGATGATCGTAAGGAGCTGAGCATGGCTGCTCTTTGAATGATATAAAGAGATGCCTTATAATGGGAGTTTCTTCCATAGTTGCTTTCTGAGAGATACTGGATCTTCATTTGACTAAACTGGGAAATGGCTCCAAGGGATCATCAAATCTGAAATGGGTAAAACAGGGCCAGAGGGAAGAATTCAGCCTCATATCTGGCTATTGAATTCTTCATATATTCTATCAGCGAGATTATATACAAATTGTTTCAAACGTGCAAATAGCTGGGCTCCCACACACCTAGAGAAAGTGACGTTTGGAATCACTCTGAGACCTGGAAAACACCTGTCGATTTCTAAATGAACAAAATGAAGCCCAGAGAGAACCAGGGACTTCTCTGGTGCTGCATGTCTCAGAAGCACAAATGCAACTGGAATCTGGGGCCGTCGAAGAGCTGAAATTCAAAGAACAGTGCTTCTGCCAGGGCTGCTGAATGCGGCAATGGGGGAAGGCGGCTGAGGTCACCGTGACCAAAGAATGAGTGTCAGTGGCTCGCTTAGAATTGTGCTGTGTGTCACCTGCTCAACCTGACACGGCGGCCCTGCTCTGTCCCCCTTCTCCCAATTCAGAATCATTTAGCTCCAAATCCTATGACTAGCAGTCCCAGGGGAAGGAAGGGCAGAGGCGCTGGAGTGGACCTTTGCCCTTCCCACTGCCTTTTCCACTCCCAGGAATGCATTTTTTTTTTAAAGTTGCTTACAAGTGGAGTTGATGGCTTTCCCAGATGCCCTGCAACCAGACAAGGTTGCAAACACCCAGAAAGCACAGATGAATTTGAATGCATGTCAGAAAGGTTAGAAATGACAGCAGGAAGTTAGGGACTCATGAGGAAAACTGAAAATCCTTAGTTTATTTAGGAAGATGGCAGGCTGGGATTCTCCAGTCTCTTGCTTCTCTGCTAAGCATAGCTGCTGCTAAGGAGAATATGGACCAAAATGTAGCTCAGCCTCCTTCAAGATGGCAGCCTTTGGAAAGCAGGGGGCTCGGGTGGAGGGGCACAGAGGAGCAGGCCAAAACAGCACCCAAAGAAGACAAAAAGTCAGATTCCTCATGCAGAAGTAAGCAGCAAACCAACCTTTCCTCAAGCACACCCACTGACTTCACTGGCTTCTATTAAAATTACTCTAAGATACGGCAGAAAATGGCCAAAAGATTGTATAGACCAATCCATCCTGCTCATGCGTTCTTCCTGATGATGCCACAGAGCTTACTCACATGAACAGCCCCCCCCCCACTCTTCCTCTGGGAAAAGTCACCCCTACAGAGTTTTCCTCAATTTTTCTTCTATGTCCCCTGTGTACAATGCCATGTCCAAGGAGAAACTGATACCAAAAACTCAGTAAGATGAATGCTCAGACCATTGAATCTCGATTCTGGCTACACAGTGCAATCATCTGGGGAGGTTTGTGAAAATGCCCATGCTTCACTCACACTCCAGACCAAATAAATCATCACCTTGGGCTGTAAGCAGAGCCCTGGTGTGCATTAAAAGCGGTGCAGGTCAAGGCATCCTCCAGCTCTGAGTTAAATCAGCGATTCTCAAAGTTGATTCAAATTCAAAGCTCTTTTCTTTGAATGTCAACTCTCTAGGAGCCCCAGATTCTGGCTGCGTATCTTGGGGAGGTTTAACAAAGCCCAATGCCCAGATTGTACCCCGTATCCATTAAATCAGAATTTCTGGGAGTGGGAACCAGGCATCAGTATTTTTTCAGATTTCCCAGATGCTTCCAAAATGTAGCCAAATCTGAGAACCAATGAACTAAATGATAACAATCCAACCCAAACACCAAGGATCAGTGCGGGGCACCCGAAAGGCAGAATGTCTTCCAAGCCAGGGACAGGAAACCAGCAGAGTTCAGCCTGAGCTTTCTCCATTGTATTAACAAATCTAAAGATAGAACGGGTCAACAAAAGGGGGCTGTCTGCATGGAGAGAGAAAGTGGGAGTCGGAGGGAAGGACTCGCAGAGGGAAGAGGGCATGGGTCCATCTCCAAAGAGGCAGTGAAAGCATGAGCTTAAGAAAATGTGACACCCTTTGACATGAAAACCATTCCTCTAGTATCTCTGCTCAGGCTGTGTATTCAAGCTCTGTTCTCATTACCATTTGTCTTCCTATTTCGATTCCTACTGGGAGAGGATGTGTTAGTCAAGGTGACACAAATGTCCACTCTGCTTAGAAGTTCTTATTTCTCATTGCAAATTAATCAGTTGTGATTTGGGTTTATATAGCAGTCTCTCAAGACCTTGACTGATGTGAATCTGTCCCTGAGAACCTGATCACTCTCGCTTGTTGATATGTCTGCAAATCAATTTCACCAAAGCAACACCATCTCAAAATTCCTAGGCCTTAGCACAGAGCCTTTTTCATGATAATTCTCCTCCAGGTGATCCTGGAAGACAGGGGTCAATGTTTTATTCTTCTGTGTACCACGGATGCCCGGCTCAGTGCTGGGACATTAGAGGCAAGGGCGATAGTCTAAATATTTACACCCATGTCAGTGGCATGGCCCTTTCCACATAATATGAGTCTTGGTGCTGGAGCAGAGTCCTGGAGCCCCCCGTGAGGCCAGGTGTGTATCTCATAGGTCCTTGGTCTTACGGAATTCTAGGGGTGCTTGGTCTTAGGGGATTCAGGAGGTACGGGGGGCTTGGCATGTCTGGGGCAGAGGGGGACACTGGGAAGGCTCAGGGTCGTGACATTTTACCAATCAGTATGGAAGTATTCTGGTATTTTGAAAACTGGTAGATACAGCCATACTGGTGCATAACAGCTAAGTATCAGCTTTGTTTGTAGATAATAAATACTTGCTGATGAAATGAACGCCTCTCACTGAAGCATCCTTCTCATGGCTGCTGGGACTCCATTATCAGCTCCCTCCCACCCACCCCCACTCCCCAGCAAATGCCAAAGACTTTCCTTCCCAGAACTCCTTGACAATGCAGAGAGTGTGACTAAGCATGGTCTTAGCCTTAGGGCACATAGCCCCAGGAGCTGTTTGGGTCTGGCGGCTGGGACCTGAGACGGGAGAAGAGAAAGGAATGTGGCCTTTTCAAGGGATTCATAGTACAAAGCACAGGCCTGCTCGCACTTTAATTTAAAAAGAAGTTAATGAAGCCCATGTCTTTTGCAGCTGTGAAAGTCCCTGGCAAAATCTGTGTTCTTTACGTGGTATTTGAAAGCTATGCTCTAATACGAAAGCAAAAAACCCATTAATCTAATATATGTGGCCTGATCAGATGTGAAGAACACTTCTGATCCCCTTGAAAGCAGGATTTACTGTGATTTCCCAACAAAGCAACTAAGAGCAGTCTCTTTAGCATTTTGCTCTATCTCTTTTCCTGCATTTGATATTTCTCAACAAGTGATTGCTGGGGGTTGTCACTGGGTGAGAACGCTGGAAAGCACTTGTTAACCATGTCATTCCTGCTTTGTCATTCTCCTGGTGACTTGTCCGTTTCCCACCTCAGGGCACCTTAAAGGGACATGGGCAACCAACGAAATAGAAAGATCTAGAGTTCTTTATGGTTAATTGTGCTTTTATTGTTAAATATAAGATATGTCCGTCCGTAGCTTGTCACGCTATCTGAAGTTTTGGCTTTTCAGAGTTTTTCCCCAGCTACCTTACTTTACTCCACTCCCCACTCCCCATACCCCTAAATTTTACTGAACTGGGTCTGGTTGTGCTATTGAGAAATCTAGTCTAGAGATGTGTTCAGAGAAGTTGCGTATTCCTCCTAAAATGATTCATACTCTCACCAATACACAAATTATTTCATAGCTTCTGAGGGTATACAGTTAGAATGAGGGTGATTTGGTGCCCACTCATGATTAAAAAAGAGATGTCTAAGCAGATGGATGGGTACCTATCAAATTAGAGCAGCAAAATCTATCTAGAACAACTCTGAGGATGGGCCCCAACAGCAAGACATTTTTTCCCCAAGTTGCTATGTCGGTGTCATCTCAGAAAGCTCTCGGCTGAGACAGGAACAGGAAAGGTTTCGTGATCCAAAAGGGAAAATCTCTTCTATTTTATAAGCCCCGAGTGAAAACAGCCTGTGAACTTAGGGCTGCCAGCGTAGCCTCGTGCCAGCTGGTTCAATGGGCAGAAGTGAGAATGTTAATAAACACTCTAATGAAAGGAAGTTGTTGGGTAGTAATTAACATACGCCATTAGTATCTGCCCTTTTGGCCAGACGCTGCAGACAGGCTGAAACCATACATACAAATGAGTGTCTGCTAGGACTGCACAGGGAAGAAGGGGGCCCGGGGCACTGTGAGCAGTTGGTGCTATCAGCAGCTTTAAATCACAGGCCACTTAGTAACAAAAACAGAGAAGCCTTTTGTGTTGTGGAACAATCAGGAAACTGAAACTTTTTAATGTTAATAAACATTTTTCATTCTTGTTTACTTTTCTTTCACTTCAAAACATGCTATAGATACTCTTTTTCCTATGAAAATACTGACTTCGCTTTTTTTTTTGGGGGGGGTAAACAATGAGTACAGGACTGCAATTTAGGGCTTTTTCACTTTCAACCACAATTTCCTAATCTCTCCAAGAAGAGAAGTGATTACATGAGTCTCATGGGCACCCTGGTAGTTGTACTTCTCAAGATTTACATTATCCCTTTCTGATTGACCTAAAATGGTTTATAAATCATACCAGGGTTTATAAATCATACTTCCAACTGCTGTTTCTCACAACACAGTGGAAAGTCAGAACGGAAAACACAGTGGCCAGTCGGCTTCAATAGCCTCATTTGGTCGATGGGAAACTGAATCTTAGAAAGGTGAACCCGGGTCCTTAAAGCACAGGCCCGGTCTAGCGACTGTGGATCAAGCTTGTTTCCCACCCTAGGCTGCGCTACCTTGTTGCTTGCTTCTTTCTCACTTTGACCATGACCCGAAGAGGCATTCAAAAGAGACCAAACTACACTAAATCCTTCTTCACGTGCGTTGATTTGCTGGGAGCACACAAATTTAGGGGGAAAAAAACATTTCAGAAATACCAGCTTGGTGCTACTTGGCCGTGAGATGTTAGGAAGCGTTAAAACTAGAGAATCTACTGGAAACAAGGATCAGCAGAAAAAGAAAAGAGTTTGAAATCAGAGAGATTACAGTAAACTATGAGCTGACAAAGACTGACGTCACAAATCAGTAGGTAGGAGCCTCTGGAAGAGTCAAATGTGAAAGTTAATAATTGTTCTAACAGATTTATTTGAATGACTGAATTTAAGTGTTTGTGATCATTAAAGTTGGTGGAACTATTTACAAGAGGCAAGACACGGAAGCAACCTAAGTGTCCATCAACAGATGAATGGATAAAGAAGACATGGTACATATGTACAAGGGAATATTACTCAGCCATAAAAAAGAATGAAATAATGCCATTTGTAGCAACATGGATGGACCTAGAGATGATCATACTAAGTGAAGTAAGTCAGACGAAGACAAAGATATGATATCACTTATACGTGGAATCTCAAAAAATGATACAAAAGAGTTTATTTACAGAACAGAAATAGGCTCACAGACATAGAAAACAAACTTATGGTTCCCAAAGGGGAAAGGGGGGGAGAGATAAATTAGGGATTAACAGATACACACTACTATATAACAAATAGATAAACAACAAAGTCCTACTCTATAGCACAGGGAACTATATTCAATATCTTGTAATAATCTATAATGGAAAAGAATATATATATATATACAAAACTGAATCACTTTGCTGTACACCTGAAACTAACACAACTTTGTAAATCAACTATACTTCAATTTAAAAAAATTAAAGTTGGCTGAAGTTAATCTTTGTTTATTAAAGAGAGAACTTATTAAACCAATTAAAGGATAGACAAAAGTATAGACAAATTAGTTTAACCTACTTAAAGATAACGAAATGACTTTCAAGCATCGTTCAAGCTTTTTTTTTTTTAATGCAATGTACCACCTTTAAATGAGTAACATCTACTTGCTGAAACAGACCCAGAAAAACATTCATTTGCATCTCTTCAGTAGTGTTTGTTCAACTCCTAACTCTAATTTAAAAATAAAGGTTCTATTTGGGGATGGGTTAAAACTGCCTTTCTTGGAGAATATCCTGTGGAGAGGCATAGCCAGTCTCAGAGGGTGACAAGTGTTCTTTTTCTCACCTACTGCACCTCAGGAAACTCGCAGCCAATCCAGGAGAACTTCCAGGAGGAGGAGGCAATTCAAGGCTGTCAGAGGGCTGTGGGCTCCAAGAGAGTCTTCAAGCTGGCCTGCAAGTTCCATCAGGAAGCCAGTTTTTTCTCTAATCAGATTGGCCTTTCTCTCAGCTGGTGATGTCATTTATGCGCTAATATAGGAGGGGTTAGTTTTTTGCTTGGAAAGGACAAGGGAGCAATCAAAAGAGAAAGGGTTTAAAATTCATTTATGCTATAAATCTGTGGGCTCATAGTGCCCCCCACAGCTCTGGGCAGTGGGTATACATTCACTCAAAGGTTCATGGGCTGGGATATAAATGTCAGCACTTACAGAGAGTCTCGAGATCACCTAGTACAACTTTTTCATGTAACAGATAAGGACACTGAAGGCCAGAGAAGAAAACAATTCTGTTCAAGATTGTCCAGAAGGCTCCAGGCACAGTCAGCCTCCAGGGCTCTGTCTCCTGCACCAACTTTGCACAAAACAACCAACAAAATTTTTCTTTGAGCAGAAACAATTTGAGAGTCAATAAATATGTACTAGGAAGAAAGATGAATCGAGACAACTTTACCTAAAAAACAGAACACCAAAGAGTAACTTAAGGATATCCTTCAAAATTGTATATGAATGCTTCTTTTAAAAAGTCTGTTGAGATGTCCCTTTCAGAGGCTCCAGTGTGAATTGAACACACTTAAATACGGCCAGAGTGGCCGGGATTACACATGGGGAGGAAAGGTGGGTGAATTCCAGCCTGCACTCCCAACATGGACCCTTGAATCCTCTCCTGAAATGGTTTCCACCAGGAAAGAAAACCATTCGTCCCCGATTTAGGAACAAAGGTGACCAGGCAGGGGAAGGCTCAGGTTCCTTCCTAGGATTATGTTACTGTGGGGTCGGCGGTGACAAGCTCACATTTCCCCGGGCAGCCAGTACAGATCCTAACAGAGGACAGTGGCTTCAGCTCTCGGTGTGGCCCACTGACCCTTCCTCTCTCCAGGTTTCTAAGTCCTCTGTGTGTTTACTGCAATTCTAGCATACTCTGCCTCGGGAATTTCCTCTCATAATGATTTGCTGCCATTCCTGTTTTTAATTGCAAACATAACATGCATTTATTATAACAAATTCAAATAACACAGAAATATAAAGAATAAGAACAGAACATTATCCCTCACTTCCCAACCCCTGCCCTTCATCCTTCCCTTCCAATTCCTTTCCTTAGAGGTAACTGCTTTAAACCATTTAATATACATATTTTCAAGGAAAAAAAAAAAAAAACACTGTATAAATGTGTGTGTGTATATGTGTGTGTGTGTGTACACAATTAAAATTTTTAGTTTACATTTATATGCACTTACACAGAAAGTTTTCCCAACATTAATTGTATTGTAACATATATTTTGTTTTGAAACTTGCCCTTTTCACAAAACTACATATTTTGCATATTTTCCCATGATGGTATGATGTGTTACAAGGTATGGATATACTCCAATTTATTTAATGAGTACCCAGTTGGTGAACATTTAGGTTGTTTCCAATTCTTTACTTTTATAAAGAACATTCAATTAGCATTAGGTAATTTTCTGAATTCTCTTCCCCACCCCCTGCTTTGAATTCAGTTATATAAATTCATTTCCGTATCTCAGTCCTGATATAAATGATTACATTTCAATTCTGGACTAGTTAAGTCGCTGCCGTACCAAATGAAGGGATGAGTATAAAGCAGAGGGAGGGATGAAGGGGATAGAGAAGGATGATGGGGGAGAGGAGAGGGTGGGCAGGGGAGGATCCTCTGAACTGAGCCTGGATGAATGAAGGAATGAAACATGCATTCCAGGCAGAGGTATTAGAGAGGGTGGGTAGGACCCAGGGGCCAATCATATGGGGCCTTATAGGTTTGGGGATTTTGTTCTGGGTGTGATCAGACATCACTGGAGTGTTTGGGGTAGAGGAATGACATGATCTGGTTCACAGTTACGATCCCTGTGTTACAGATGGGGAATCTGAGGCTCAGAGAGGTAAGGAAGTTGCCCCATGTCACACAGCTGGTAAGTCTCAGAGCCTAGGCTCCAGTCGTGTCAGCATGGACCCAATCCTGTGCTCCCAGAAGGAAAAAAAGGACCCCCCTAGGGACTTCCCTGGCAGTCCAGTGGTTAGGACTCCATGCTTTCACTGCAGAGGGGCCGGGTTCAATCCCTAGTTGGGGAACTAAGATCCCGCAAGCCGCAGGGCGCAGACAAAAAAAAAAAAAATGAGAAAGGAAAAAAAGTCCCTGGAGCAAACATTCCCTGCCTGAAGAGAAGACCAATTCCTGCGCCCTGCCACTGGAGTCATTCTCTTGATTGCTGAGCTCCTTGACCCTTTCCATCCGGTCTGACTTCCAGACCCTTGCCTTACTTCTGACCACGATGGCCAGACACCCAGCTTCTGGAATGACTCTAGTTTCTGGCCTTAAGAGTGTTTAACCTCCACGATCACTTGCAGGACTTGAGGAAAAGTGGCGACGGTGTTGGCTGTGGCCTGACACTGGTTTCGAGACCTGGCTCTGCTGCTCGTAGCTGTGAAGCGTTGGGCAAGTCATAGGGCTCTCCGTGCAGTGTCTGGCGAGGCGGGTGCTCAGCAGAAGTGAGAAGGGGGCTATTCTTCCCCACAGTCTTCCACGCCTCTGTCTCTGACATAGAGTCCGGTCCTCTGCCTACCTCCCCTGCTGGTTCCAGGTCCCCTTTCCCACTAGCCCTCTTGCAATGTTGTACATTTCTGACGGACCACATGAAAACCTGGTGAAAAATACTTACAGGAGGAAGAGAAGTGGTTTACCAAGAAAAAGAGTCAAGTTGTACATCTCTTTTCATTTTCATTCAAAATGATTCTAACCACTCCTCTGGAGCCATATCCTCTTTTCAAGATTATATCAAACTCTCAGTTTATAGGGAAAACCATGGTATGTTTTATAGGTCTATAAAAAATAAGATGGAACATTCAATTCCTTAGAAGTAATTGACACCAAAGACTATATGGTGGACAGGGGTTCCCAGAGTCCCTTAGTTACCTCCACGTACCTTTGGTAGCAGTTTCTAAAAAACGTACTCATCTTTAGGGTTACTGAATAGCACTTGGAATGTAACTTATGTGTTGTGATTGGAGTGAGGGTATCATGCAGAAGAATACTTCCATGATTCTCATCCTTTAAAAAGCTTTTTCTTTTTGTATAATTTTAGACTCACAAAAAAGTTGCAAAAAGTCAATCCAGTGAGTTCCCATATAAACCTCAATCACCTTCCTTTAGTATTAACACCTTACATAGCCATGATGCAGGTAGCCATTTTAAGAAGTTAATGTTTTTGTGTGTGTGTGTTTTTTTTTTGCGGTACGCGGGCCTCTCACTGTTGTGGCCTCTCCGGCTGCAGAGCACAGGCTCCAGACACGCAGGCTCAGCGGCCACGGCTCACGGGCCCAGCCGCTCCACGGCATGTGGGATCTTCCCGGACCAGGGCACGAACCCGCGTCCCCTGCGTCGGCAGGCAGACTCTCAACCACTGCGCCACCAGGGAAGCCCAGGACATTAATGTTGTTACAGTACTATTAACTGATGAACCTATAGACTTTAATCAGATTTCCCCAGTTTTTCCAGTTTCGTCCTTTTTCTAGTCCAGATGCCACATCGCATTTAGTTGTCACGGCTCCTTAGTCTCTTCCAATCTGTTACAATTTCTTGGTCTTTCCTTATCAGTTGTGATCTTGACACTTTTGAAGAATACTAGTCAATTATGTTGTAAAACGTCCTTCAATTTGGGTTTGTCGGACGTTGTCTCCTAGGTAGCTTGAGGTTATGAATTTGGGGGAAGAACACACCATGAGAGGTGCCCTTCTCACTGCACCATATCAGAGAGTAGATAATATTGGTATGTCTTAATTCCCAGTGATGTTACCCTTTATCATTTGTCTGCCAGGTTTCTCTGCTATCTGTTTCTCCTTAAACTTTCGCTCACTAATTTTAGCATCCATAAGTGGTTCTTGCCTGTTGCAGTTATTTCTGTGGTGTTCAAATGATTCTACGGTTTCTTTCAGTCCTTCTGCATTTATGAATTTGCATTCTTCTGGAAGGAAGAGTTGTCTTTTCTCTTTCATTTATTAATTCACGACATTATAAACTACTGGATATTTATTTTGTCCTTTGCATTATAATCCCATATTATTGTTATTTATTTTGTATTTCAGATTGTTCCAGTTTGGGCTATTGGAAGCTCTTTCAGGTTTCAGCAAGCCTCCCACCCTGATTTTTGAGCACTTCCTTATGTTATAGCACCACAAGATGCTTCAGGCTCATTTTGTATCTTCCCTGCCCCATGCCTGGAATCAACTGGTTCTCTAAGGACCCTCATTCCTTGTATTGGAGGCTGGTGTTTAGAAATCAGGATCTGGATGTTAGAGGTGCTCATTGCTACTGTGGTGTCACTGTTTCTGGGCCCTCAGTGAACAGAGCTAGGAAATAATATATACTAACCCACGCATACACACACATCTATATTTACTTCTATACAGATCTAACTCAGTGGTTCTCAACCTGGGGCAATTTTGCTCCCCCCTTCAAGGGATATTTGGCAACGCCTGGGGACATTTTGGGGTATCAAAACTCGAGGGGAGGGTGCTACAGGGATCTACTGGGTAAAGGCTAGGGATGCTGCTAACCATCCTGCAATGCATGGTACAGGCCCCCAAAGCAAAGAATCATGTAATGCAAAATGTCAATAATGCCAAAGTTGAGAAGCTCTGATCTGTCTAAATATATATCAGAAACGCACATGAGGGCTTCCCTGGTGGTGCAGTGGCTGAGAATCTGCCTGCCAATGCAGGGGACACGGGTTCGAGCCCTGGTCTGGGAAGATCCCACATGTCACGGAGCGACTGGGCCCGTGAGCCACAACTACTGAGCCTGTGTGTCTGGAGCCTGTGCTCCACAACAAGAGAGGCCACGACAGTGAGAGGCCCGTGCACGGCGATGAAGAGTGGCCCCCGCTCGCCACAACTAGAGAAAGCCCTCGCACAGAAACGAAGACCCTACACAGCCAAAACTAGAAATAAATAAATGAAAAAACAAAAACAAAAAAACGCACATGAGTTCATACTGGTATCTCCGATTTAATCCAGCACCACTGGGTTTGTTCTAACAGTCTTCCTTCACTTATTTATAACTTCTTCTTCAACTGTGAGAAACCTGTCTCTCATTATCTATAATCTATTTACTTCTTTGTTCAACCCTGGTAGAGAGGTAAACTAGCTTAACATTTCTAAACTCTATGCTGTGAGAAATAAATTTACCCTCTATAGTATAGTATAGTTTTGCTTTTTGTCTTTGCCTTGCGATATCAACTCAAAGCAGTGTTTTCCAAAATTACTTCGATTGCCTCCTTTCTCCCCCACCCCCTTAAGCATGGTGTGTATAATACTGTTAGATTCATTTGTCACAGTCTGCCTTCCAACTTAGTCCTCTGATAACCTGGTTGATTTTTTTTTTAACTTGCATACCATGAAAATTCCTTCTTTGGACTCTACAGTTCTATGGATTTTGACAAATGCAGTCATGTATTCACCGACATAGTAACATACAGGACAGTTCCATCATCCCCCAAATTCCCCTGTGCTGACCTTTTGAAGTCAGCCTCTCTCCTATCCCCAGCCCCTAGCAACCACCCTTATAATTTTGCCTTCTTAAGAAGTCATATAAATGGAATCATACAATAGGTAGCCTTTGGTTCTGGCTTCTTTTACTAAGCAAAAGGTATTTAAGATTCCTCCATGTTCTTGTATGGATCAATAGTTTGTTCCTTTTTATTACTGAGTAGTATTCCACATATGGATATATCACAGTTCATTTCTCTATTCTCCTGTTAAAGAACATCTGATTTCTTTCCAGTTTTGGGAGGTTATGTGTAAACCTGCTATGTAAACATCCATGTATAGGTTTTGTGGAAGCATTAAGTTTTCAAGCACTTGAGTAAATATCTAGGATTGGGGCTGCTGGGTTGTATGCTAAGTATGTATCTAACTGGCAAACTGTTTTCCAAAGTGGCTGCATCATTGTGAATTTCTACCAATAAGGTATGAGAGTTCATCCTTATCAGCACTTGTTTTCAGTTTTTTTCTTTTTCTTTTTAAAGCCATTCTACAAGTGTGTAGTAATCCTCATTGTGGTTTTAATTGGACTGTCTCTAATGACTAAAGATGTTGAGCATCTTTCAACAAATATGCTTATTTGCCACCTGAATGTCTTTTTGGTGAAGTGTTCATTCAGATCTTCGGCCATTTGCTCATCATTTTAAAAACTTGTTCCCCTTTAATGGACCTAAAGCCTCACTCTCACTCCTGTTTCCCTTCATGCCCATTTATGGGGGCTGCCCTCACTCTACCTTTCCCCCATTATAATCACCGATTCTTTCGGGTATCCCCACCAGCCATGATGGCTTGGTGAGTTGTACTCTTTGCGGTATGTATTATGCAAGCGTTTTAAATTTATAAATGTAAAATTATACTTTCATATTGATCTACTTTGTCAAACCACCACCCCTAAGATTCTGACGTGACTCCCTCAGGGATATGGTTCCAGCATTCTGTCTCCCAGTGACATGGTCCATTAGTGTTGCCGAGAGAGTTATGGAAACTGCACATGTTCTTCGGCGGCGTGAAGCATCCTCGAGGAACTCAGTGGTGGGTGTTGGGAGGATTTCAGTACAGGTGCCTCAGGTAGAGCAGGTGGTATCTACGTGAGTATGTTTAGGATGAAGGGAATGATTTATTTCCACAGGTTTCCTGACTTATGAAAGTATTTGGATTAACCTCACACTTTAGAGTAAAATTTCATGAATTATAATTAAAATATAATGGGGGAGGGGAGGGAAGGCTCCCATGTGCCAGAGGCTTCGTATTTATTCATTCATTTAATCCTCACACCAACTCTGAGTGGTCACTTACTCCCATTTGGCAGATGAGAAGACTGAGATTGCAGGGCCTGGGCTACATCCCAGGGCACAGACTCCAGAACTTTCATTCTTTCCACAGTTTTATTTTACTGCCTCAGGGATCTAACTTATGCAGAATATTAGAAATAATATTTTAAGAAGGTGGCAGTTTAGAAAATCATAGAGACTCTGAGGGATGGGAGCCTGCTATGATTGGGACTCAAGGACAGAGTTTATTTCTGGCTCTGACTCATTTGCTTTGTGAATTTGCAGAAGTAATTCAACGTTATTTTGCTTTAGTTTGCCTCTCTTTAACAGTGGTCTCCAAATTGTTTTGATTGAACATCCCATCAGTAAAAAAATGTTCCAGCAAGCTTGCTTATGAAATGTTTATCTATTTATAAAATTATATACATATAAAGCTCTGTTAACATTTATGTATGTTAAAAATATTTACTAAAATAGAAATTTCAAAAAGATGAGATAGAGATAAAATAACTGTAACTCTGCTCTCACTAGTATTTTTAGTTGGGACCATGTGATGAATTAGATTGTCCTTATTTTTACCTCATGTGACAGATGAATTATAGAGGTGTCTGCTCTACCATATTCCTGCTGTTTACTTACATTTGCATTTCTTATTAACTTTACTCTCTGATTCCATTAGAGAAATAATTTTACACCATTAGCCTATTTTTGTCAGGGTTAGTTTTATCAAAACTAGTTTAGAAAACCTGTAAATCCATGTAACCTGCCACACATAAACTGCAGTGTGTCCTACACTGAAATCAAATACATTATGGTGACACTATTAACATCTCCAGATTATGGGATTCCCTCAGGTTTTCTCCTCTGTTGTCCAGAACGTCTGACCTTCTGACAAGTGGGCTGAGAGAGGAGACCAGTTTCAACCCATTTATTAAGTACTAGTCGAAGCTTAATTTCTGTTTTGTTTTAGATAAAAATATATCTAAGTTGGAATATTTTCTTACTCTGCTCCAAAAGATGGTCTTGCATGTCTACCAGATACAGATACTTCATTTTAGAGAACACTGATCTATAAAATGAGTATATGTTCCCTCCAAATAGAGGAAACCTAGGAGTCACTGGTTAGGAGTTCCACTAGACATTGTTGAATTATTCAGTAAAAAGGCTAAAATGCCTTTAAGAAAAATATTATTGCCTCTCTAAACTAATTTTGCTGCAGGACTTGAGGGAATCTAAGAGGGTGGCTGATGATAACCAAAACTGGGGATCAAATTAAATGTGAGCTCCCCGCACTTCTGAAGGTGGCCTGTTTCCTACTGTACCTTTGACATTGTGCTCGGTCCTAGGACAGATGGAGGAGGCTACTTCATTGAAGCTTCTATTGGTCAAGGAACCCAGATGAGTCTAAGATCCATTCAGAATACTCTTCTCTGAATTCTCTTTCCCGTCTCAGAGTATCTAAGCCTTTTAAAAATCAACTTGCTCTAGGACTTCCCTGGTGGCGCACTGGTTGCAGGGGACATGGGTTCGAGCCCTGATCCAGGAAGATGCCGCAGAGCAACTAAGCCCGTGCACCACAGCTACTGAAGCCTGTGCACCTGGAGCCCGTGCTCCGCAACAAGAGAAGCCACCGCAATGAGAAGCCTGCGCACCACAATGAAGAGTAGCCCCAGCTTGCCGCAACTAGAGAAAGCCCGCACGCAGCAGCGAAGACCCAACGCAGCCAAAAATAAATAAGTTTACTTTTTTTAAAAAATCAACTTGCTCTAGAACAAGCTGGACTCAGGTCCCCAAGGTGGAAAACAACCACAGACCAGTCCAGATAAGATCATCTAAGGCCGGCTCATAGGAGCAGCCCCTTAGAGAGCCTGGACTAAGCTCCAACCCCAGCCCAAGGGTTTTGGATGGGAATGCAGTGAGTTCTACATTTAGCCCAAGTTAGTCACCGTGGCAAATAGCAGTAGAGCTGTGGCTTTTGTTCTAACTCCTTTTCAGCTGCAACAAAGGGACCAGTGGAAACAGGGCTCTAGAGAAGGAGCAGGCCAGACTGAGTTAAGTGGGGAGCCCTGGGACCAGGCAAACCCCCAGCACTGCTTTAAGGCCTGGCCTACTTTTGTTCTACTGAAGCCAAATGCTGTACTGTTTTATTGGGAGTCTCTCTCAGCTATAGCTTAAAGAAAATAGTCCTGCAGTAGAAGAAGTAAAAGAAGCATATGATGAAACGACCTGCAATTTAAAATACTCCAAGAAAAGAAATAAAATACTCCAAGAAATACACAATTCAATAGAAAGAACATAATTTAAATAAACTGGAGGAAAAGACGTTTTCAGTTTCTAAAGTAGAGTTCATCGTGTCCACTAGAACGTCTATAGTTAAGGTGAGTGAGTCAGCAAACAACTACATATATTCTACTGAAAAAAAACTTTTTAAAATAGTACTTACTATTTGGAATGAGCAATTCTTGTACACCTTTTCATTTAAATTCAAAACTTACAACAGAGCATCATAAAGTCTCCCTCCTGACAACCCATCCTCCCAGCCACTTAATTCCTCTCCAACTCAGAGAGATGCTAAGACAGTTCATCTTTATTGGCCAACACATGTGTGACTTACGGGTAAGTTGGTCTGGCTCATGGGTACACGCAGTAATCCAAGAACAAATCTCAGCAGAAAGGAATATTTGTTAATGAAGGTTTTATTTTTTTTTAGAGAATTCTTCCATGTGTGTACAATATAACAACATCAGTAGCATTAGTATCTGACGTGAAGCACATAGAGGTTATCGGTACTCAGGAGAAAAATATTTTGGCAGAATGGGAAGAGATAACATAATTTACCGTCTTTTGATTTTCTGCTGGATGTTTGGAGGCTCTTGGCGATGAGGAGATTCCTATAAGTATTTGAGTCGGGTTTTGGCATCTGGCTTGACCGGAATTGCCCAGGCACAGCTGGCCCTAATTATTACGAAATCACGTGTGAGAAGAAGAACTTTGCTTGGCTCTGGAATGTTCCAGTCCATCGGGTGTAAAGTCTAGTCATTTCTCATTAATTTTTCCTTTCTTTTTTTTCTTTCTTTTTTTTTTTTTTTTGCGGTACGCAGGCCCCTCACTGTTGTAGCCTCTCCCGTTGCGGAGCACAGGCTGCGGACGCGCAGGCTCAGCGGCCATGGCTCACGGGCCCAGCCGCTCCGCGGCATGTGGGATCTTCCCGGACCGGGGCACGAACCCGCGTCCCCTGCATCGGCAGGCGGACTCTCAACCACTGCGCACCCAGGGAAGGCCTCTTCCTTTCTTTTGATATGATTCTAGATTCTTCCAGCCGTCAGACTCTGCCTTACGGAAGAAGCCCCTTACATCCCAGCCATCACTCTGGTCCCAGATTCCAGGAACCCAAGGAGTGACTAGTCATAATTTGAGTGATTGCCAGTTAATCTCCTTTCCCAGGGGGATGAGTGAGAGAGAAGGTAGCAACTGTTCATTCACTACCTGGTATTTTACATGCTTTATCTCATTTAATAATAGATGCCCACCCACCCCGCTTATATTTTCAATTTAACGAATGTCATGAGATGAAACTAGTGAAGACTTGCAGCTGTGGTGTATGCATTCTGGTCCCAGGCATTCCAGAACCCATCATTAACCTTAAAAGGGAGAAGGAAGGGGGAAGGGATGGGATGGGTAATAGTATTTACTAGGCAGAAATGTATAAATATATCTTTACAAATGAGCACTTAAGGTTTATTCAAGTGTCCCAGGTATCTTCCAGCCCTGGTTTATGAAACCCTGTAACGTCTCCATGTTATAATCCCCTATACCACCATCCCCAAAACAATTCACTGCAATTTAAATAACAAATGCGTGTGACTTAAACTGTCTGGGTGTTATGACAACAGACACATGGCAATAGAGAGTGGGAATTCACTGTTTCTTTAGATCAATTCACAGACTGTGGGAGCTTAAGTTTTCCAGGCTAGCATTTTCCAAAGTTTAGTCATTTGTATAACATCTTCATACCTTTTTAAACAGAATTTTGAAAATTGTATCAAAATTATACTGCAAACAGTTAAAGGTCAAAGAATTCTATAATTGTTACAAGAAGTAAAGCAGGCTTACACCCCTTGAAGTTACCACTTTCAGTGCTTCTAAATTATTATTTTCCTATCTACCTCCAATTCGTTATTTTTAAAAACAAGTCCTGATGCTTCTCTTTGATATTTTTATTTTAGCATTATTTATTGATTTACTTCTGTCGACGATCCAGACCAAGCTTAACTTCCATATTCCTAACCCAATTCCCGCTCCACTTTCCATCCTTTCCCATTCTTTCAATAGAAACATTTGGATAAAATCAATAGTCAGTTGACATTACTTTAAGGATGAAAACCCTATTGACATCCGCGCCATGTAGTAAAGTGTGATTCCTTTTCCTATTCTGCACAACTTCTTGTTTTCCTTGGGAATCCTTTTGCAGCGTTAATAACAGTACCATGGTCAGATGAGATTTTTTAATACACTTTTCACTAACATACCTCCAAACGTTCCCTTAGTCACATAAACCTTCTCTCTGCATTCATGCTCTTGGTATCCCAACAGTTTCATCTTCTTGAAGAATTCTCTTCTGGAGTCTTCTGAACAGCTGGGTGAGGAGGACAGATTTCTGGCTCTTTGGAGTCCTACTCCTTCCTAAGCAGACTTTTAATCACAGTTGTTCTGTTTTCAATCTTTTTTTAAAATTTTTATTTATTTTTTTATACAGCAGGTTCTTATTAGTTATCTATTTTATACATATTAGTGTATATATGTCAATCCTGTTCTCAATCTTACCTCCCTGCCTCTGCTTCCAGAGGTAATTGATGATACAAATCCCTAAGCCTTTCAGAGGCTCTGAGATGCAAATCAGGTTGCCTCTCAACTTCACCCACTGCTGGCTTAGTATTCAGCTTTCTTGGATCTGCTCATCAATTACCCCATGTTCATCTGATGTCTACTTTCTAAGATTTTGTTGCCATGATATTTCTCTCATTTTATTCGTACTGTTAGGTGCAAATTATGTGCTACTGTGTATGCTTTATAACAAATCCTCCTAAACCCTCCTACACTATTGGTGGGAATGTAAATTTGTACCGCTACTATGGAGAACAGTATGGAAGTTCCTTAAAAAACTAAAAATAGAGCCACCCTATGATCCAGCAATCCCACTCTTAGGCATGCATCTGGAGAAAATATTCAAAAAGATACATGCACCCCAATATTCATAGCAGCAATATTTACAACAGCTAAGACATGAAAGCAACCCAAGTGTCCAACGACAAATGAATGGATAAAGAAAATATGGTACATATATACAGTGGAATGTTAGTCAGAAAAAAGGAATGAAATAATGCCATTTGCAGCAACATGGATGGACCTAGAGATTATCATACTAAGTGAAGTAAGTCAGACAGAGAAAGATATATATCATATGACATCACTTATATGCAGAACCTAAAATATAATACAAATGAACTTATTTACAAAACAGAAACAGACTCACAGTCATAGAAACAAACTTATGGTTACCAAAGGTAAAAGAGGGAGGGATAAATTAGGAGCTTGGGATTAAAATATACACACTACTATTTATAAAATAGATAACCAACAAGGACCTAATGTATAGTGCAGGGAACTATACCCAGTATCTTGTAATAACCTACAATGGTTACCTGCCATAGTTACCAGTGGTAGATACTCCACCTATGGAAACAGTACTCTGGTCTAAAGTAGAAACTAAGTTCAGGGAGATTATGTGCTTTAGGTCTAACAAGTGGCAGAACTAGGACATGCTTTAGATCTCCTGAATCCCTTGATTGTCCTTACCACTAAGCCACGCTGCCTGGGCCTCTATCTAGATATACTTATTAACTATATACCTTACTTCTCTAAGCGATTCACTACTACTTCAAATGTTATACCATTATTAAATCATCCAGCCACTAAGTAATACACCTTGTTTAAAGCTCAGAGTTCCAAATATGACCCACTTGTAGCCCTGAATAGGGAGACATATTGGTGGAAAAATCAATGAGGTCAGTATTACTTTCTACCTGTCTGACAAGAATGGTTACTTATTGAGTAATCAAGTTTTCCATCGCGGTTTCCAAAAGTCTTATTCATTTCACAGGGAAAAAAGGAAGGGCACCGGAGAAGTGTACGTTCTTTTCTTTGCTACATGCAATACATGGGACCTCCAAGTCACAGAGACCTTACGTATTTTCCCCAACAGAAGGTAGTTCAGTTTGTAAATGGCAGAATCTGTTTGAAAACACATTTTTTTCCAAGCCCACTATTTAAATAGAAATGGCCCAAAGCCAGCATTACTTCAAGCATAGGAATTCTCACATAGTTTATCCTCACCAACAAATTCCACAGTACCAAATTTAGCTTAGTGAGACCAGCATGAATGCTGAAAATACTTCTCTGCTGTTACTTGGCAATGGTTAATAAAAGAGGAGTAGATGTTGAACTACAGAGACAGGTTAAATTTTGAAATTACAAGTGTTATTATAACTAATTAAAGCCAAAATGAAAGACACAAATTTGAGAATGATAAAATCATTGAAATAGCACTTTGGAGTTTATTTTAACAAGACTTGATCTGTGTAATATGTTTTGGTCCCCTATAGGGTACATACAGAATATTATACTTTTTAAGTTATAACAGTCTAACTTCAAATAATATCATTCCACTTTAAGTAGAATATAAGTATCTTACAACAGAATGTTTATTTCTTCCTTCTTGTCTTTGTGCTATTTTCATACATTTCGCTTCAACATATATTATGAATCCCACAAAACACTGTGATTATTTTTGGTTTAAGTAGCCAGTCAACTTTTAAAGAAATTACACACATTTCTGGCACTCTTCAATCATTTGTGTAGATCTTTTTCTTGTATGGTATCCTGCCCAAAAAAACTTCCATTAATATTTCCTGAAGTGAAGAACTTCTAGTGATGAATTATTTTACCTTTGTTTGAAAAATTTTTATTTCACGTTTATTTTTGAAACATATCCACTGGGTATTAAATTCAAGATCGAAACTTTTTCTTTCATCACTTTAAAGACGTTGCTCCACTGTCTTCTGGATTACATAGTTTCTGACATGAAATCTGCTGTCATTGTCATGTTTGTTCCCAGGTATGTAATGTTTTCCTATTCCTCTGGCTACTTTTAAGATTGTCTTACCACTGATTTTCAACAATTTGGTTATGAAGTGTCTTGGCATGGCTTTCTCAATGTTTATTCTGCTTGGTGTTGGTTGAACTCCTTGGTTCTGTCAACTTAGAGTTTTCCTCAAAGTTAGAACATTTTTATTATTTCTTCAAATATTTTCCCCACCACCCACACCATTTTCTTGGCACTTTAATCATGCATGTGTAGTCTACTTGGATTATACCTGTGTCATCCACATGTCACTAATGCTCTGTTAACTTTTTCAGTCTTTTTCTCTCTGTGCTTGGTTGGATAATTTATATCTCTATGTGGAGAGTTTACATTGCTCTGCCTTCAACTTCACTATCTTTTCTTCTGCAGTGTCTGATTAACTATTAATCCCAACCAGTATTTTTCATTTCAGATATTGTATTCTTCATCTTTATATATCCCATCCAGGTCTTTTTTTATATCATCAATTTATCTTCTCATCATGTTTATGTTTTCTTCTACTTTCTTATACACGGGGAGCACATTTAAAAGAGCCATTTTAATGTTCTTTTTTGCTAATTCCTCGTTTCTCTAATTTTCTGGGTCTGTTTCTATTGATCAGTTTTTCTCCTGGTCATGAATAATATTTTTCTGCTTTTTTTGCATACTCAGTCATTTTTGCCTAGATACCTGACACCGTAATTTGACATTGTTGTTTGCTGAATTGTGTTATATTTCTTTAAATAGTGCAGAGCTTTATGATGGCAAAAGGTTAAGTTACTGGGATCAATTGGATCTCTTCAAGTTTGATTTTAAGCTTTGTTATGGTGGGTTCCAGAACAACTGTTAGTCCAGGGTTTATTTAGTCCCACTACTGAGGACTCTACTAGGAGGTCTTTCTACCCTGGCCGGTGGGGACACAGACTACTCTCAGCCATGTGTGAGCTCTAGGAAATGTTCAGTCTGCTGCTTTGGGGTGGTTCTTTCATCTCAGATACATCTTTTCATGTGCACATAGAGCAGTGCTCAGCCATTGTTTCAAAAATGACCCCTCTGCAAACCTCTGGATCTTGCTTTCTCTCTTTGCCTAAATTAGTTTGAATTAGGTTTCTGTCACCAATAGATATAGGCAATCTTTTATATCAAACATCAAGATGCAGGTGAGATATAGGGAAATGGTGAGGCACATGTCAGGACAACTGGTGATTTACAGAGAAGAGCGCCTCTCCCCACAGCCTGCTGCTACCCCTATCTGAGAAGGAGCAAAGCAGAGCTGAGCCTCAGATGGTGATAACCAGGCAAAATCCAAGCCAGGAACACTGATGGGCCAAAGCTGGACAACCTTACCTATGGCTTCTTGTCATTTCCACCTGCTGCCACATGTATGCCCATGGAGGTGGGGAAATGGATGGAGGTGCTTCATGCTGGCTTGAACACAGACCAAAATCTACTTTTCTATGCCTTGGTGGCACGTAGCTCCATGGCCCCAAGGTGCTGTTGAAAAGGCAGAGTGGTGGCTTCACATTTCACAGTGTTTCCATTCCTCAAGTCCTTGTGGAAGTTTCACTGTGTTCTACCAGTTTATCGGTTCAAGCCCTGAGTAACTACAAGCAGGTATGTACAGAGATTGGTTAGGGTGGGGGAGCACCCCACAGCATCAAGGGTTAGTTAGGAAAAAGTGTTGCAGCCTTCATTTCCCCTGGTTGGCTTTGGCTCCCTTTCAGGCTTGTCCTTTGGCAGAGATGCTGAATGCTGACGACGTACCTCTTGGACCCCTACCAGAAGAGTCTTTAATTAGGGCAATTAGGTGAGAGCTGGAGCACACTGTAGTGAGTTATGAAGTGTACCAAGGGTCTCCCGGGTCGAGAGACCACGTCTCAGCTCTGCTGCTGGTCCCCTGGGGGAGTCTCAATAAAATCAAAACAAGAAGAAATCACCCTTCCTTTTGCAAAACACTCCAGGGTGTCCAGAATAATGCAGGGTGACAGTGACAGGTCAAGACAGAGCGAGGATGCAGTATCAACTTCATTTCCTGGTTGATGAATTTGGCAAGAGCCACGTCACTGACAGACAAATCACGATAACATTTTTAAAATGTAAAACTTAAAGAAAAAAAGAATATTGTGGGGAGACCCGTAATAGTGAACATTTCTGTGGGAAATCACTATGCGGTAGATACTTTCATAGGCTACTTCTCTATTTCTGTGAAGAAGGTATTAATTCCCATTTTACAGATACAGAAAGTGAGGCTCCAAAAGGTTAACTAACCACAAAACTAGAACCTAAAATGTCTAAGAAGAATCTTTCTTCAGCATCACAGTGCCTCTCGCTACACCGTGCTACCCTCCCAACAGCCGAGTACCCCACTCCTGCCACTCACGTGTGCATACTTGAGGAAAGCAGATGATACTTCTTTCCTATGGGAACTTGGCCTTCTGGCTCTGTTTTCTAATTTTCTTTAGAACTCTGAGCAACGGGCCTCTTCCTCTCCATATTAAATCATGGTACCTGGTACTGCTTCACCAAAACCAAATCAGTGGCAGCTACCAAAAAAGCACATTCATGCCAATGCGATAAGCTGGCTAACGGCCACTTTTCTTTCAGTGTCACAAGGCCCTTTAATCACCAATGCTGTTCACTTAATGTTTTATGTGTGATAAAATATACACAAACATAAAATTTTCCCTTTTAACCATTTTCAGATGTACCTTCCTGTGTGTTGAGCACGTTGACATTTCTGTGCAACCCTCTTCACCATTTATCCACAGAGCTCTTTTCATCCTCCCAAACCGATTTTTGTTTTAAATTTTTATTGGAGTATCGTTGATTTACAATGTTGTGTTAATTTCTGCTGTACAGAATAGTGTATCAGTTATACATATACCTATATCCACTCTTTATTAGATTCTTTTCCCACATAGGTCATTACAGAGTATTGAGTAGAGGTCCCTGTGCTGTACAGTAGGTCCTTATTAGTTGTCTATTTTATATATAGTAGTGTGTATATGTCAATCCCAGTCTCCCAATTAGTCCCTCCCCCACCTTTCCCACTTGGTAACCATAAGATTGCCCAAACTAATGTTTAGCTGTACTCATTAAACAATATCTGCTCATTCCCCAAATCCCCTAGACCCTGAAAGCCACGATCCTACTTTCTGCCCCTATAAATCTGATTACTTTAGACACCTCATATGAGTGGAATCATACAGTATCTATGACTTATGTCACTTAGCATGAAGTCACAAGGTTCATCCACATTGGAGCATGTGTCACAATCCCCTTCCTTTTTAAGCCTGAATAATGTTCCGTTATATGTACATACATTTTCTTTATCCATTCATCTGTGGATGGACCCAACCCACTTTTGAACAGCTCTCAGGGGTAGAAAAGCCTTCCTTCCTTTGAACTCAATTCTGTTTCCTTCTAACCTGTGTTCACAGGTCCTAGCTCTGCCCCTCAACAGTTACACAAAATAAATTGAATCTCTTTCCCCGTGTCGGTTCTCTACTTATTTTAAGACAATTCCAGGTTGTTTCTAGGACTCCCCTCTCTGACCTGTGAAATGAAGCCTGAGAACAAACAGTGCTGGAGGAGCTGCTTCAGAGGGAGACAACTTCTTCCATTCATTCTCTGCCCCAAAGGCAGGGGGATCTTAGTGCCTTTCTCCCCACACAAAGGCCTGGAGAGCTGCTCAAGGGGGGCTCATTTCTCACCGTCCTGGTGGACAGTACTGTCCACCCCACTCACCCCATAGCACAGAGGGTCAGCAGAACCTCCCAGATGCCCGGCCTCCACCCCCAGGCCAAGCATAACTTCAGCCTGCACCCTCAACCAGCATTAACAAAGCTGGGGAGGCCCATCAGCCACTAGCCCCATGAAATGTTGGTGGAAGATTTCTGAACGTACATTCGTGTCTCAGCAAATTATCTCCCAGAATGCAGTGAGGACGCAGAGAGGTAAAGGAGAGATACCAGAGTGAGAAACTGAATTGGTTACTCCTGAGATGGCTGGTGCCAGTGGCTTGCTCCCGGTAGAAAGAGGAGACTTCACCGCACCCTTCTCCCCAGAGGTGGAGGGGGCAGATCAGGTTGCTTCTCATTCCTGCCCCACCCGGAGGAATGGACTGAGTGACACTGCAGGCCTTTCTCTTCCCCGCTATCTTTGAGACCAGGCGCCGTGTTGACCAAGTGGGTCAGATACAGGACTGCAAAAGCATTGTCTGAACCTACCAGGGAGGATGTGGCCAACATTCCTAGGTGTGTTTGCAAATGTGGCCCCGAGAGAGTAGGTGCAAAAGGAGTGATGCTGGCAAAGCACTCCTACATCCGGGGACCAGTACTTCCCTCCTGCCACAGGTACTTCTGGTTAATCCTTCCAACCCAGCTGTACAGGCATTTCACATTCAACGGCAGAGGGGGATCCTACACTCCAAACTCTATCCAGGTGGGTTCTGTAATAGGATATTGTTCATTACAACAGAACTCTGCTTTTCCAGAACTTAGAATCCATAAACTGACAAACTTCCCTAATACATATTTTTCAGATTCTAGAAAATTCAACTCACTTATCTAATATTACTTACTCATTATTGACTTATAAAATCATCAAAAATTACATTTGATAAATAGCTGTAAAATTATTACATCAAGGACCTCGATACAAAAGTCCAGTAATAAAAGGGGCTGAAAGAAGAAAACAATTATATTAGGAGATTTAAGCTAAGGAAGTAATGAAATTAAGTATGAAGTTTCGCTCTGAGCTTCCTGGCAATAAAATAGAAAAAAAAAAAGAAGTTAGGTTGCATTTATTTAATTAAAGAGAACATAAAGACTCATTAGGACATGCTGTCTTGATAAATTTCAAGTAGGTATCATTTGCAAAAACTGAATTTAAATGTGGCATTTTAGGAATTCATCTACTATGTGTATAAGACCTATCTGTATGTGAGATTGTGTCTCTGTGTATGTATGGATGTACATATCTATCTGTCCATCATCCCTCACCTCTTTGTGTGTCTGTGTATTTCATAGATTAAAAAAAAAAATCTATCAGGATTCTTTGCAAGTCTTCATCTGTTTCAGTTTTTAGAAATGGCTGCCTCTCATGAGAAGGAACTTGGTGGGAAGGATGGGAGCAAAGGTAATCCCATATCACCGGGACACCTGCACACTTACTCTGTCCTGCTAGTTAGCTGAGCTGATCCTACACAAGCCTATTGTTTCATAATCCAGGAACTTTGGCCACTAGTGGGGGAAGGGGAATCGGTCAGTCTTGCTGCCCTAAGTCCAGGATCCAGGTGCCTGAGGAAAGCTCTTTGGCACCCAGGTGCCCTGCAACCAGAGCATTTGTGTCTAAACCCACCCTGTGGGCCAAGGCTGGCATGTGACTGGGCGCCTGCTCAGCTCCCATTTGGCACTGCAGTTCCCTGCTGGCCCTGGAACCCTGCCCCAAACCACAGCTGCCTGGCTTGGGGCCTGACAATCCACTTGCTCCTTGCCAAAGTACTCCCTCTCTGAAGGACTGGAACTTATCGCATCCTTCTGTCACCTGCTTTGAGGGGTCTTGCTTCCACCTTGATGGCCCAGACATTCCTCTCCCATCAAGCCACTTGCCTGCCATGAATGTTCCTTGGCCCAGAAACCCTAAAACTCCCATGCCTCCACTGCTTTGATCAAATACCCTGGAAGATTAGACCCACGTTTGCCAAACCCCTGGGGAGTCAGATGTAGATTCCAGGCTGTCCCCCTTAGAAGCCAGCCCAGAGCAACCCTGGATCCTCCCCTCTCCCCACTGAACCACTGATTAAAAAGGTTATGAAAGCAGATGGCGGTCTCATACTTCCTAGGTAGTAGCCCATGTAGAGGGTGTGTCCAGGCCTCCTGACATCGGGGTGGGAGGTTTTTTGTGGGACAGTGACTATGGTGGGAGCCGGACTGTCATTCAACCCCACAAGCAGGCAGGAGGGATTCAAAAGTGTCCAAAATTACACATTGCATCAGAGTGAACAACGTTTGCTGATTTCACCTGGCCAAGCTGCTATAGGGAGACTAAGAATATGCGCCCATGACCATTCCTTGGAGGGAAATACAGGGTAAAGATTCCTTCCAGCCCCACCCTTTAAATTAAGGAAAAAGCCAGAAGAAAAGCTGAGATATTTCCAGGCCCTGAGAGACTTGTTGTAAGAGGAAAACACTTTGTGGTGGTTTTTCTGTTTGTTTTTGTTTTGACCTCGTTGGGTCTTCATTGCGGTGCGTGGGCTTCTCATTGTGGTGGCTTCTCTTTGTTGCAGATCACAGGCTCTAGGCGTGCGGGCTCAGTAGTTGTGGCTCATGGGCTCTAGAGCACAGGCTCAGTAGTTGTGGTGCACGGACTTAGTTGCTCCGCGGCATGTGGGATCTTCCCGGATCAGGGCTCGAACCCGTGTCCCCTGCATTGGCAGGTGGATTCTTAACCACTGCACCACCAGGGAAGTCCCTGTGATGTGTTTTTAGCTAAATCCAAAGTTAGGAGCAGGGGAAACTTGGAGCTTTAACAGCCAATCGTGTCCTCCTGAAGTAGAGGTTACAGGTGTCCCCAACAATGGGCACAGCCAGAAGGAGTTGTAATCTTTGGGAGCCCCTCGAGGAGCCCCGCCAAGCTCAGGTGATGGGGGAGTGTATGTACTCCCTGGGGCTGAAGCACCCCAGAGAACTAACCAACCAACCACCGAGACAGCCATAGCAGTAGCCCCATCTGCTTGAAAGAAAAGATGTTTGTAACCGATCAAAGCAATTCTGTGGTGCCTGGTCCACAGGAGGCACTCAATAAACATCCACAGCTTCCACCCACCAGAGACCAAGCAGCTGAGGTGGAGAGAGGGAAACACCCCCTGAGGTTGGCAGATACCACGTGTGGCAGCCCAGGGCTCCTTTGGGTGAAGTGGAAACGTGCCCATCCACACACCTGCTGAGGCCATGCGTCTGGGAGAGACTTTGAAAGGCCATCACCATGTGGAAAGAATAGTTTTCTCTGGGTTCCCTACTTCTCCCCCTGATTCTGCCTTCCAGGAAAATGTTCCCATGGACGGTGAGGGGAAAGTGGGCCAATGGAGGCCGAGGCAAACAGTGAGAGGATAAAACGTTGATGGTCACTGCAGTTTTGTTCTTTCACCCCATGAGCTGGGCCTCCCTTCTGTAACTTCAGGTACAAGTGCACAAGTATTTATTTTCATGTAGTGATGCAAAAGTAGATAAAATTCATAAAAGGTGAGCTGCATGCCTTAAGTGACCTTCCAGTGGAGTAGTAACACAAAGTCATTACATAAAGAACTCCATCTGATTTTAGATGTGCCAGAAAGCTAAACAAAACAGAAAGAAAATCCATTTTTCAGGCCAAGTAAGACAGGGAGGGATTATGGACAACTGAGTTATTTTCTTAAAATAAGAATGACACACTGAACTCATAACCTGCAGTTTGGCTGGAGTGCTTTAAGATGGGAAAATACCCAAACCAGCTTCTTCCATCCCCTTTTCCCTGTGGCTCCAAAATATCGCACGCACAGACTATTACCGGCTGAAGTTTCTGCTGTGAAAAACTGACCGCGGGGCAGGTGACGGATGCTGAGCTGAGGCCAGGGATGCCTGGGCGCCTCTGTCAGCTCTGTGGCCTAGAGGCTTGCTGCCGGGAAGCCACAGAGCGAAGGACCAAGGACATGCGGACTGTGACCATGGGAGAGGTTTGATACAGAACAGAAGCAAAAGGGACAAGGTAGTTATTAAACAGCAAAAATCGTTTCAAAGCAAAGTTTGCTAATGCTGTCCAGATTAGAAAAGATGACTGACCAAACAATAGTTTTGTAAAATCTGTATCCACTTTTACATCATCATAACATGTACTTGGAAAACAACTACCCAGGTTCAGTCTCCTGTGTGTGGGAATTGGGATAACAAGCAGGGACCCACAGCAGTCCTGGTTTTCAAAGTGTGGTCCACAAGCCTTTTTCCTTGCATCACCCAAGGGTGCCACAGACTTCTGGGCCCCCCTCAGAACTACTGAGTCAGAATCTCTGAGGGCGGGGCCCAGGAATCTGTATTTTTTAAGTTTGTAAGTATAGTAATTTTGAAAACCATTAGCCAAGGGTAAAAAACACAAATTGGCAACATATATCACTCCCCTACACACACAATTTTGCAGTCAGACACTGGGAAGCACATTGGATTTGGAATCAAAATACTTGGGTTAAAATTATGCTACTTAGTCTTGTGCAATTCACTTATTTCCTATGGTTCCAGTTTTCCTCATTTGCAAAATGAAAATTCTATCCAGAGTTGTAAACATTAATTGAGAAAGAATGTCAACGCGTTTGCAATATACATTCTACAGGATTATATAAATGTCTATTATTATCATTATTAACTGTCATGGTATCACAAGTCCCCACCCACAGTGCCAGCAAGCTAGTCTAAGTGACCATATCTCTTGCCTGGATGACTCTAATACTTCCTCCTAAAGACACTTCCCTCCTTCTCCTTCTATCTCATACTCTGCTGATTATTCACCTCTTTCACTTAAAACCTTCAAAAGTTTCATGTTGTTCTTAGACTACAGTCTAAGGTCCTTAACAAGACTAGCTCTTATCCTTAAAGACCTGATTGACTGAGAGAAGGTAGATTGAAATGCAAAATATCTAGAGTATCATTGGCTGTCCAGCAAAATCCACCCAGGCTTAATTCTAGCCGTTTGCAGTCCAGGCAACTAAGACATAGCACAGAGGATGGGGCCCTGGCTACATCAGAAGACGCAGCTGGTTGTAGGGCAGGATTAAAAACAAAGCCTTGATCTCACAGGCATGCCTGAGGCAGCCCTATTGAAAACGGATAAAAATACAGTATTAAAAATGTAGGCTTTGCAATTAGAGAAAGAAGAACAAAAAAACCCCAAAGTTAGCAGAAGGAAAGAAATCATAAAGATCAGATCAGAAATAAATGAAAAAGAAATGAAGGGAACGATAGCAAAGATCAATAAAACTAAAAGCTGGTTCTTTGAGAAGATAAACAAAATTGATAAACCATTTGCCAGACTCATCAAGAAAAAAAGGGAGAAGACTCAAATCAATAGAATTAGATATGAAAAAGGAGAAGTAACAACTGACACTGCAGAAATACAAAGGATCATGAGAGATTACTACAAGCAACTCTATGCCAATAAAATGGACAACCTGGAAGAAATGGACAAATTCTTAGAAATGCACAACGTGCCGAGACTGAACCAGGAAGAAATAGAAAATATGAACAGACCAATCACAAGCACTGGAATTGAAACTGTGATTAAAAATCTTCCAACAAACAAAAGCCCAGGACCAGATGGCTTCACCAGCGAATTCTATCAAACATTTAGAGAAGAGCTAACACCTAAACTTCTCAAACTCTTCCAAAATATAACAGAGGGAGGAACACTCCCAAACTCATTCTACAAAGCCACCATCACCCTGATACCAAAACCAGACAAAGATGTCACAAAGAAAGAAAACTACAGGCCAGTATCAATGATGAACATAAATGCAAAATTCTTCAACAAAATAGCAAACAGGACTTCCCTGGTGGCTCAGTGGTTGAGAGTCCGCCTGCCAATGCAGGGGACACGGGTTCGTGCCCCGGTCCGGGAAGATCCCACATGCTGCGGAGCAGCTGGGCCCATGAGCCATGACCACTGAGCCTGTGCGTCCAGAGCCTGTGCTCCACAACGGGAGAGGCCACAACAATGAGAGGCCTGCATACCACAGAAAAAAAAAATACTAGCAAACAGAATCCAACAGCACATTAAAAGGATCATACACCATGATCAAGTGGGGTTTATTCTAGGAATGCAAGGATTCTTCAATATATGCAAATCAACAAACGTGATACACCATATTAACAAATTGAAGGAGAAAAACCATATGATCATCTCAATAGATGCAGAGAAAGCTTTTGACAAAATTCAACACTGATTTATGATAAAAACCCTGCAGAAAGTAGGCATAGAGGGAACTTTCCTCAACATAATAAAGGCCATATATGACAAACCCACAGCCAACATCATCCTCAACAGTGAAAAACTGAAACCATTTCCACTAAGATCAGTAACAAGACAAGGTTGCCCACTCTAACCACTATTATTCAACATAGCTTTGGAAGTTTTAGCTATAGCAATCAGAGAAGAAAAAGAAATAAAAGGAATCCAAATCAGAAAAGAAGAAGTAAAGCTGTCACTGTTTGCAGATGACATGTTACTATACATAAAGAATCCTAAAGATGCTACCAGAAAACTACTAGAGCTCATCAATGAATTTGGTAAAGTAGCAGGATACAAAATTAATGCACAGAAATCTCTGGCATTCCTATACACTAATGATGAAAAATCGGAAAGTGAAATCAAGAAAATACTCCCATTTACCATTGCAACAAAAAGAATGAAATATCTAGGAATAAACCTACCTAAGGAGACAAAAGACCTGTATGCAGAAAATTATAAGACACTGATGAAAGAAATTAAAGATGATACAAGCAGATGGAAAGATATACCATGTTCTTGGATTGGAAGAATCAACATTGTGAAAATGATTCTACTACCCAAAGCCATCTACAGATTCAATTCAATCCCTATCAAACTACCACTGGCATTTTTCACAGAACTAGAACAAAAAATTTCACAATTTGTATGGAAACACAAAAGACCCCGAATAGCCAAAGCAATCTTGAGAACAAAAAATGGAGCTGGAGGAATCAGGCTCCCTGGTTTCAGACTATACTACAAAGCTACAGTAATCAAGACAGTATGGTACTGGCACAAAAACAGAAATATAGATCAACAGAACAGGATAGAAAGCCCAGAGATAAACCCATGCACATATGGACACCTTATCTTTGATAAAGGAGGCAAGAATATACAGTGCAGAAAAGACAGCCTTTTCAACAAGTGGTGCTGGGAAAACTGGTCAGGTACATGTAAAAGTATGAAATTAGAACACTCCCTAACACCATACACAAAAATAAACTCAAAATGGATTAAAGACCTAAATGTAAGGCCAGAAACTAGCAAACTCTTAGAGGAAACCAAAGGCAGAACACTCTATGACATAAATCACAGCAAGACCCTTTTTACACACCTCCTAGAGAAATGGAAATAAAAACAAAAATAAAAAATTGGACGTAATGAAACTTCAAAGCTTTTGCACAGCAAAGGAAACCATAAACAAGAACAAAAGACAACACTCAGAATGGGAGAAAATATTTGCAAATAAAGCAACTGACAAAGGATTAATCTCCAAAATTTACAAGCAGCTCATGCAGCTCAATAACAAAAAAACAAACAATCCAATCCAAAAATGGGCAGAAGACCTAAACAGACATTTCTCCAAAGAAGATATACAGATTGCCAACAAACACATGAAAGGCTGCTCAACATCACTAATTATTAGAGAAATGCAAAACAAAACTAAAGTGAGATATCATCTCACACCAGTTAGAATGGCCATCATCAAAAAATCTAGAAACAATAAATGCTGGAGAGGGTGTGGAGAAAGGGGAACACTCTTGCACTCTTGGTGGGAATGTAAATTGATACAGCCACTACGGAGAACAGTATGGAGGCTCCTTAAAAAACTAAAAATAGAATTACAATACGATCCAGCAATCCCACTACTGGGCATATACCCTGAGAAATCCATAATTCAAAAAGACTCATGTACCAAAATGTTCATTGCAGCTGTATTTACAATAGCCAGGACATGGAAGCAACCTAAGTGTCCATCAACAGATGAATGGATAAAGAAGATGTGGCACATATATACAATGGAATATTGCTCAGCCATAAAAAGAAACGAAACTGAGCCATTTGTAGTGAGGTGGATGAACCTAGAGTCTGTCATACAGAATGAAGTAAGTCAGAAAGAGAAAAACAAATACCATACGCTAACACATATATATGGAATGTAAGAAAAAAAAAAAAGGTCATGAAGAACCTAGGGGTAAGATGGGAATAAAGACACAGACCTACTAGAGAATGGACAAGAAGATATAGGAAGGGGGAAGGGTAAACTGTGACAAAGTGAGAGAGTGGCATGGACATATATACACTACCAAATGTAAAATAGATAGCTAGTGGGAAGCAGCCGCATAGCACAGGGAGATCAGCTTGGTGCTTTGTGACCACCTAGAGGGGTGGGATAGGGAGGGTGGGAGGGAGGGAGACTCAAGAGGGAAGAGATATGGGAACATATGTATATGTAAAACTGATTCACTTTGTTATAAGGCAGAAACTAACACACCATTGTAAAGCAATTATACTCCAATAAAGATGTTTTTAAAAAATGTAGGCTTTGGACTGTGTGAGCCTAAAGAAATGATTCTAATTCATAATGTTTATAATAACATGATTAAATATCGTTTAAATGGTTAAAAGTAATTTCTTTAATATAGAAAGATGTTTGCTGATAGGCATTTTTTTAAACTTAATTTTATTTAATTTTTTACACAGCAGTTTCTTATTAGTTATCTATTTTATACATATTAGTGTATATATGTCAATCCCTATCTCCCAATTCATCACACCACCACCAATTCCTGCCCCTGCTATTTCCCCCTTGGTGTCCATACATTTGTTCTCTACATCTGTCTCTATTTCTGCCTTGCAAATTAGTTCACCTGTACCATTTTTCTAGATTCCTCATATATGCATTAATATACAATATTTGTTTTTCTTTTTCTGACTTATTTCACTCTGTATGACAGTCTCTAGATCCATCCACATCTCCACAAATGACCCAGTTTCATTCCTTTTTATGGATGACTAATATTCCATTGTATATACGTACCACATCTGCTTTATCCATTCATCTGTAGATGGGCATTTAGGTTGCTTCCATGACGTGGCTATTGTAAATAGTGCTGCAATGAACATTGGGGTGCATGTATCTTTTTGAATTATGATTTTCTCTGGGTATATGCCCAGTAGTGGGATTGCTGGGTCATATGGTAATTCTATTTTTAGTTTTTTAAGGAGCCTCCATACTGTTCTCCATAGTGGCTGTATCAATTTACATTCCCACCAACAGTGCAAGAGGGTTCCCTTTTCTCCACACCCTCTCCAGCATTTGTTGTTTGTAGATTTTCTGATGATGCCCATTCTAACTGGTGTGAGGTGATACCTCATCGTAGTTTTGATTTGCATTTCTCTAATAATTAGTGATGCTGAGCAGCTTTTCACGTGCTTATTGGCCATCTGTATGTCTTCTTTGGAGAAATGTCTATTTAGGTCTTCTGCCCATTTTTTGATTGGGTTGTTGATAGGCATTTTTATTGATGGAAACATTTTTCAGTTTTTAAAATAAACTTTTATTTTATGATAGTTTTATATTTACAGACAAGTTACAAAGACAGTGCAGAGGGTTCCTGTAGACTCCTTACCTGGTTTCCCCTAATATCATCCTTTTTTTAAAAAATATTTATTTATTTATTTGGCTGTGCCAGGTCTTAGTTGCAGGATGCAGAATCTTTGATTTTCGTTGTGGCATGTAGGACCTTTAGTTGCAGCATGCAGGTTCTTTAGTTGTGGCATGCAGGATATAGTTCCCTGACCAGGGATTGAACCCAGCCCCTGTGCATTGGGAGCACCGAGTATTAGCCACTGGACCACCAGGGAAGTCCTCCTCTAATATCATTCTTACTAAACTTTGCTACATTTATCAAAGGTAAGAAACCAACTTTGGTTCTGTACAGTTAACTAAACTCCAGACTTTATTCAGATTTCACCAGTTTTTCCACTTATGTCCCTTTTCTGCTCAAGATCTGATTCAAGATTCCACATTGTGTTTAGTTATCATATCTCTTTGGTCTCTTCCCATGTGTGACTGTTTTTCAGATTTTGTTTTTGACAACAAAACAAGGTTTTGATTTTTGACAACCTTAGTAGTTTTGAGGAGGGCTGGTCAGGTGTTTCTTAGAAAGTCCCTCAGTTGGGATTTGTCTGATGTTTCCTCATGATTAGACTGGATTATAGGAATTTGGGCTGGGCGGGGGGAGGAGAGGAAGACCACAGAGATGAAGTACCTTTTTCATCATGTTTATCAAGGGTACATGCTATCAACACAACTTATCATTGTTGAGGTCAATCCGTCTTGATCACCTTGCAGAGGTAGTGCTTGCCAGACTTCTCCACTATAAAGTTACTTTTCTCCCCTTTCTGTACTACACGTTTTGGAATCAGGTCACTAAAGACAACTCTCCACGCTGAAAGTGTGTGTAGTGTGGGTTAGGGGGTTAAGGATGGGGGCTGGGCTTGAAGCTCCACCTCCTGGAGGGCGGAGTATCTACGTGAATTATTTGGAATTCATCTGGAAGGAGCAGCGGTCTCTTCTCCCTCTCCCCCATTCGTTTATTTCTTCAAGCACCTTTTTATATTAGTATAGACTCATGGACATTTATTTTATAGTTTGGGTTATAATCCAATACTATTTATTTTGTCACTCATATTGTTCCAGGTTTGGCCACTGGGAGTTCTTTCAGATTGGCACTTGCGTCCCTTTGACATGCCCTATCCTTTTGTTTTTGGAGCTTTTTCTTACTTTCTGGCACCACAAGGTACTCCAGACTCATCTTGAATTTTCCCTGCCCCAGCCCTAGTGTTGGCCATTTCCCCAAGGATCCTGGTTCCTTTTCTTGGAGAATGGTATTAGAAACCAAGGTCTGGGTGTTGAGTATAAACTAGAATTTAAAAACACTTTTTTAGTGTTTTTTTTTAATTATAAAATTAATACACACTGTTGGAAAAATTTTCAAACAACACGGAAATGTATCAAGTAAGACATAAAAAATTCCACCTGCTGATACCACACAGGGCCCTGTGGGGCTCCTGGGCACAAAGCCTTTCTGTGTCCCCCATTTCTTTGATTATAAGGAAACAGCCTTCTTTCAGCCTCCATGACCATCCCTGAGTTCCAGTGGGCAGATCAGTTGTTAATTAGGGAAGGGAGAGGTTGAGACACCAGGGAGAAACAAAGAGTCAAACAGAGCAACCTTGGGGGGAATTCCCTGGTGGCGCAGTGGTTAAGAACCCACCTGCCAATGCAGGGGACACGGGTTTGAGCCCTGGTCCGGGAAGATCCCACATGCCACGGAGCAACTAAGCCCGTGCACCACAACTACTGAGCCTGCCTGGGTGGATGTAATGACCCGTGTTTCATATGGTGAAATAAATAAGCCAAGAGAAAACAAATACAAAATGAACCTACTGGATGGGTCAAGCAGAGGTGGGGTTTTGGCTATATCATGAAGAGTAGAGACAATGCTTATGGGTATAATAGGGTATCCCAGCTGAGCCAGGAGGTTGCTAGGTTGGAAAGTCCCATCACCAGCAAGGGCAAGGTCGTCCTTCCTACAGGCAGTGTGTAAGGGAACTAGGGTTTTGCTCAGATTCTAGCAGAGAAAGCAGACAGAGCCACAGGGTGACGCAGTAACGTGATAAGCTCACACCCTCCATGAGGCCTTTGCCCGTGCTGGTCCCTGTGCAGGAATGCTCTTTACATCATCAGTCTCCTTTACTTCATTCAGGTTTCAGCACTAATGTTACCCCTTAGAGAGGTTTTCCCTGATCTTGAGACTTAAATCAGCACTCACGACATCATTACCCAGTTGTCATTCCTTCAGAGTGTAGTCACTACCTGAAATTACCTTGCCCACTTGTTAACTGTCTCTCTCTTTCCCTAGGAATATAAGCTCTGTTAGAGCAAGCATCTTCACTGTCCTGTTCATCAGATATGTTTTAAACAAATGAACAAGCAAAGAGAATGACTCTTCTGGCTTGAGGCTAGGTAAATAAATCACATCTTCCAAACATGCCCAGCATAGCAGATCCTTCATGAAAGGTAGTTATTATAACGACTATTATTTATAGATGTCATGAAATAGCAGAAGCCCTGACTTCAATGCTTCTGACTCTTCTTAGAAACAGGGCCCAGAGGCCGGGGCAGTAGAGGCTGAGCAGGCGAAACAGGTGGAGGGGAAGAGGGAAGGCCTGGGATAGCTGCTGCTGCTTGCCTAGGAGAAGAGCTGAGGGGGATGGGATGGGCAGCTCAGGAAGACGGGCGGGGGTGGGGACTCCAGGGACTTCCAAAAGAAGCCGAGATGTGAGTTGTGGGAGCTGAGACTGGAAAGGAGCAAATCCTAACGTGAATCTTGTTTAAATCATAAATTGACCATGGCCAGGACTAGTTTCATTCAACTTAAAAATTCCAGAGTACATCTATTGAGGGTCTATACGTTCAAAGCACTTGCTGGATGGGCTTCCCTGGTGGCGCAGTGGTTGAGAGTCCACCTGCCGATGCAGGGGACGCAGGTTCGTGCCCCGGTCCAGGAAGATCCCACGTGTTGCGGAGCGGCTGGGCCCGTGAGCCATGGCCGCTGAGCCTGCACGTCCGGAGCCTGTGCTCCACAGCGGGAGAGGCCACAACAGTGCGAGGCCCGCATACCGCAGAAAAAAAAAAAAAAAAAACAAAATAAAACAAAAGCACTTGTTGGTCCCAACGCAGGAGAGAGTTGAGCCCAGATATGGCTCAGGTCCCTTAGGACACATTGTTCTGGGGGATACAGAGAGGTAGGTTACAGCTAACTATGATAGTATAATAACCCTATACTAGGGATTCCCAGTGGAGTTTGGGATGGTCTTACAAAAGATGCCTTGGAAAGAGAGAGTAGGGCTGGCAAAAAGGATGAAGGGGGTCTTTTTGAAGGGAATCAAAGCCACGTTGGTGATTGAAAACAGAAAACTCAGGGAAAATATCTATCTCTTGTTTGTTGTGGTTTTTTCCACCGATCTTATGTCAACAAGTTCAGGGTCACTTTTAACTGGCAATAATATGGTCGGAAAAGATTATTTCACTAAGATAGACTGCATATCTGAGGTCAGCAGAGCTATCAATAATTGGTTTTTGTCTTTTCAAGGACAAAATAAGCTGAAATTCAAGAATTGGGCCTGAATGACTATCTGTGGGACTCGCCAAAGCTGAGCCCCCGCACACAGTGAGCCCGGCTGGTCACGTGATGCCCTTCAGTCTTGGGACCGTGTCTTGACCCCTTTCACAGGAACAACACAAGAAGGACTTGTCACCTCTCAGCCCCCCTGGGTTTTTTCTGACTCTGCAAAAAACAATCAAATAAAAATTTTATCTTCCCATGATCAGAAAATATTCTCCATGAGGACATTTCCTAGGACCTTGGATTTAAACTGTTGAAATTCTTTATTACCTGCTAACCTTGTCACCAGCCTTTTTGAAATGGAGAACTCACCTTTAAGGAAAACCTGCACTTTATTATATGAATGGTAAAAGTTAAGCCTTTAGTTAACGTTCAAAAAAACCCCACATTTTTGCCTTGCACTATATATATAACAGCAAGTGTATTCTAAGAAGAGGAAGACTTAAGACACACTGACATATGGATCGTACACCTTTAAAGATGTCTCTGTTAGTAGGATTCTGAGTGTCATATACACTGAAGTTAATTGAAAATGAGTCACAACAAAGAAAACAAATGAAACAACATGCATAAACTTTTTTTTCTTTCTTTCTTTCTTTTTTTTTTTGTGGTACGCAGGCCTCTCACTGCTGTGGCCTCTCCCTTTGCGGAGCACAGGCTCCGGATGCACAGGCTCAGCGGCCATGGCGCACAGGCCCAGCCGCTCCACGGCATGCGGGATCCTCCTTGACTGGGGCACGAACCCATGTCCCCTGCATCGGCAGGTGGACTCTCAACCACTGCATCACCAGGGAAGCCCCCATGCATAAACTTTTATAGAGTAAAAACCTATCAAGCATAAAGTGGTCATCAAGCACTTACCATATGTTCAAAACCACTCTGTGTTTATCCAAGCACAGTAGGGCTATCTCCAGTTTTGCACAGAAGGTGTGTGTCCAGATTCATTGGTAGGTTGTAGTTTGGTTTTAGGGGTATTTTTTAACTCAGAATAAATTTCTTGTAGGCATACATCTTTGTTTCCTATGTATGTTATGTGTTAAATAGATTTTGTGGGCTAACTTAGGGCGTAGCCAGCATATTGTTTATATGGAAAGTGTCACCACATTTCAGTTTATAGCTCAGTTGCTGGGACTCACCACCCTGCTCCTTTCCCCCAGCTGTGGAAAGAGCACAGGACAATGGTGGGCGGGGCAGGATCACCACTATGGCTTCTGATGTCTCTTCTTTTACCTCTGAACTTGGTTCCTCCTCGGGCGTTCAGCCATTCTGTCAGTTGTTAAGGAGAGAATTGGCTCCCTTTGAGTTTGCGCCATCATAGGACTTCCGGTTTGGGACCCAGCCTCTCTTGCTGTGGGTTGAGTTGGGCTTTCTGGACTCCTCTCTTGGTTGGACCCATGTCCTCTCCACTGGCCCTTAGATGTGCAAGAGCTCCAGAGGCTGGTCCTGATCGGAAAAGGCGATGGTGCCAGGCCGTCAGGAGGGAAGAAACTCTTGGCTGGCTCAGCAGTCTGGGCAAGGTAGTTTGTCTGGGGCTCCTCGAGATAAAGCAGACTAGGTCTAAGATCTCTGTCTTCAGCTTCCCACATCCAAGCAGGGAACCCAGCACTCAGTCCTTCAGATGACAGGGAAACTCATGTATCAACTTGAGAATGAGAGGAGTGGTCCCACCAAGGGATCCATATGCCCCAACTTTACCAACAATCCTCAAAGTTCTCTTGGTCAGCACCCAACACCTGCTTCTAGGACAAGTTCAGAGGCAATTCCAGGAGTGGGAATCAAGTCATTCCTGTGTTCAGTGTGTATTCTCTACTTTTTCAGTTTTTGCTGGGCCAGGATGAGGATGTACAAAATGATTCTGGGCGGGCCTCGTCTTGTTGGAGTCACGTGTTCTCCAGCTGCCCTGCCATAAATGGAACTGGAAACTGAAACAGAGGTTCCCTTTGGCTGGCTTCCAAAGTAGAGTCTGGTCAGAGAACTCCAGAGTGATTTCAGAGATGTGGGTGGGGACAGGCACTGGGTACGTAGAAAACTGAGAACCTCATTTAGTTTCACAAAGTGCATTCAAGGTCTTGATATAGACTCAGGATAGCAGTATCTAAGGGTAGAAATTTATAAGTGAAATTGTTTTCACTACTCCCAAAGAATGGTAGAAAGGTAAACAAGAATTGCCTAAGTATGAACCAGGGAAAACTGAGAAGGAAAGGCTGGATCCTATTCAGGGTGGAGGAGAATTATGGTCAGGAGTTCAAATTCAATGTCACATTCAGGAGTAATTCAGAACAAGCTCAAATCCAGTCCTGGCAGGTAGTAAAGTCCAAGAGAGACAAGGGGGTGGGAGTGACAAGTCTGGGCAATATTTAAGCTTCTGAGGCCAATAAGAAATCTTGAATAGATCAAGGAGGAAATGACACATCAGAAATGATTCTATGAGGATTTATTAGAAGCTTATCCTAGCCCTAGGGTTAAAAGCTGGTATCTACAACTTTTGATGAAGATCTTTCTTTAGAAACACTTAAAAAAAAAAAAGAAAGCTGGTATCAACCTGACAGACTCACCTGTTGGCTGGGTTGAGGTAGGCTCGATCCAGGCTCAAGGTCTGTTAGTCAGACTAACTACACACAGAAAGGAGGGATGAAGGTCACCGCACAGCACCATCACTGGCATTTAGTTCTGTATCTATCTATTGATGCAAGCATGAGTCATAACTTGGCCATGGACTCTTTATAGAGTACCTCCTTCACAGTAAGAAGTATATTAGTCAGGGCTCTTTTCATTGCAAAAGACAGAGACTAAACTCCAAAGTCTAAAATGGAGAAAGAAATCCATGGGCTAGATAACCAAAAAGTGCATTAGTAAAACTTCAGGAATGGCTGGATCCAGGTACTCAGATGATATAATCCAAGATATGTCCTTCTCCATCTCCTGCTTTCCTTTGTGTTAGTTTCAATAGTTAGCTTAGAGTTGGCTTAAATAGTTCAATCTACATGGTGATAAGATGACCATTAACATCCCTAGGCTTACTTACTTACTTACTTACTATTTCCTCTTCTAGTGGAAACAGAGTCCCCAGTAAATTCCAGAATCCAGTTTTTATTGTCTGGTTTGACCTTAGAATCTTTCCTGAACCAGTCATTGTACCCAGAGTGGTACTCTGATTGGCTACACTTACATCACATTCAACAAGCTCTAGCCAATCACATGGATTAAGAAGTAGAAAAGAAGTGGTTCGCTATGGAAATTTGGTGTACTATTATCAGAAGATCTGGCTGGGGGAAAGGCAAAACCAAAAGATACCCACGACAATGAGTGATTAACTAATATTCTATCAGGTAGAGTCTCTCTGGCCTGGTTTTGGGCAGAGCTGAGCCTGCAGGTGGCCAGTGACCACTAATGTTTGGGCGTTGTTAGAATAAACAGGGACAAATACAGTTATGGTGTGGTAAAGTGTAACAGCGGGTCTTATATTTGTTTAATGTTAGAGTTTTTACCAAGTGCTTTTCTCAAAGTTTATATTATTAAATATTATTTAATTAAATGAGCTACATAACAAGAAGAATTACATCTCCATTACAGGGATGGCAAAACTGAGGCTCTGAAAGCTTAAACAAAAGGCACTCTTAGTAACAGGTATCTGGTTAAAGCATAAATCCAACCTCCAAATTCATTGTTTATTTTACTCCACCACAATTGCATCTGGGGAAAATATATTTCCAGATGTTGAGGTTTTGGCTCTTTCTATGTGATGTGATAGGGATGATCATCTAATGAGACAATATCCTTGAAGGAATAGTTCAAGGATCAACCTCACTGATCCAGGCAACCACATGTATGTGTATGTGTATGATGTTAAGCCTGTGCTTAAAATCTGATAAAAACAAAAATAAAAATAATGGGAATATCTTATGAGTTCTTAACTGTTAATATTTTTTATGTCTGTGTGCATTTATAAGTTACATAGGAAAATACTTGATAAAAACACTGAACACTCATGAAATTACTGAGAGAAAAAAATCAAGCATTTGAGGGAAATGGGAGTTTTAAAGTCATCTAATTAATTTTTAATGCAAATAACCAACACAGTAGATGGTATGGTTATATTGGTAATGGGATGTCAGGCAAAAATATAACTCTGTGCATATTTAAAACACGCTGGTTTCTGTGGCTTATTAAGGTAGCTATGTCACCGTGCTCATGTATCTGTAGAGAAGTGTTTCAAATACTTTCCACAACTGGAGAAGAGTTTCAGAGATTCATAGTTAATCCATCAAGAGGAGAGCTTCTTGAGAGAGCCTAGCCTGCACCAAGTTGGCATCTATTCCAAGAACAGAGATAATACCATATACGGTTCTATCTTCCTACTAGGAAGGGGCAGTGAGCACATCTATTAGTCAGGGAGGTGTTTACACTTCGCTTGTCAACTCCAATAATGCAGTTACTTGAACTAAACTCTCCTTTTACTATAGTCATGAGTGTTTAATATTGCATTTGAAATTCTACGACTACATTGCAATTTTTACAATCTACTATAACCCAGCAGGTACCTAAATTTAATGACTACTTTCACATTCAAATACTGTTAAAGCTAGAGAACATTATTTAAATTATTGAGTCTTCTTGATCATACAACAGCAAGTTGAATCCTCACTAATGAATGAGTTCATTTTTCTTCTTTGGACTTTAGCCCCTGTCAAACAAGGGGCTTAAGATGTTAGAATTTTCTAGAACAGACCTCCTCATAGGGTTGTTCTTCAACATTCAAATTAGATTCTTCTTGAGGCAAACTGTTCACTTAGGTACCATAAAGCACCTCCAGGCCCTCTCTACCCACAATGCTTCTGCTCTGAATTCTGCACTTAGTATGGATATTTTGAGTGGCTGTGCCTTTATAACGATATACGTACGGTCTTCCCCTTGGTATCGCGGGGGATTGGTTCCAGGATACCAAAATCGGAGGATGCTCAGGTCCCTTATATAAAATGGCACGGTACAGTCAGCCCTCTATAGCCACAGATGAGGAATCCGGGGATAGGAGGATCTCAGTAAATGCCACACTCCTCACTTTATACAGTGACGAGGTTTTCAAGCACAGTGAAGACCATTTCTGGTTTCCTTTTCGGTAGAGAACATTTCTGCGTGACAACTGCCACCCTTGGGCTATGCTTTTCCGTAAGCTGAGACCTTATATATAATAGGCGTAAGCTCTTACCTATGTCACCTAACTTTTCAGGGCTCTGGAATAAAAACGTGAAAACTCCACCCACCCACCCACCCCCAAAAAAATTATTGTTTGCTATCCAATTCCTGAAATTTCAGCCTTGGCTTAAACCATGATGGATAGTTTTCAACATAACTGCCAACCTTGACTGGTAATGACAGATGGGTTCTAAGACCAAATCCAGGTTCAGCAAGAACCAGTGCTGTTGGGAGGACACTGAAGCCCTCTGTAATACAAATACCCCATACAAATACAAAAACTCTTCTGAACTGTTGACAGTCATTTGCACCTTAGTGAGGATGAAACTCTTAAAAGTATATAGAAACTGGGAGGAGAGGGAATCAACAGACGATGCGCTCCCAGACACTGGGAGGAAGAGTGACCGGGGTGCAGCAGAGAGGGAGGTCAGAGATCCACACAGCTGTGGCTATAACAAAATAAAGCAACAGGGGCTTCCCTGGTGGCGCAGTGGTTGAGAGTCCGCCTGCCAATGCAGGGGACACGGGTTCGTGTCCCGGTCCGGGAAGATCCCACATGCCGTGGAGCGGCTGGGCCCGTGAGCCATGGCCGCTGAGCCTGCGCATCCGGAGCCTGTGCTCCGCAACGGGAGAGGCCACAACAGTGAGAGGCCTGCGTGCTGCAAAAAAAAATTAAAAAATAAATAAAGCAACATGTTAGCAGAACAGAATTGTTAAAGGGTATTTCAAGATTGGACCTGAGGTTATTAAGGCACAATGACCGTCCATTCTTGCTGGCTCCAGCACTTATTACAGTGTTTGGGATATAGTGATAGCTCAATGAATATTGGTGTTTTCAATGAATTTTTTTGAATGAATGAATATCTGTTTTTTTTAACAATTAAGAAAAGGCTCTTTCAACTGACAAGAGACAATTCCCCTGCCAGTGATTTTAGGAATGTACTCCTTTTATCTTTTTTATGATTCTTCTCATCATATTCTTACTATCATTGTCGTCATCATCATGAACTAGAATACTGCTGCATCTTACCACTCAGTCACATGCCAATAAGGGATCTGAGTAAGCTCGCATCTGTGCTTACGTCCCTACAACCGATGAGTTACCAAATTAGCTATTTATTACCTTATAAAGGAATGTACTCCTTTGAATCAAAAGGTATGAATGAGAGAACACTAGCTTTATGCTCTCCCTTGGTTGAGAGCTCAGGGTCCAAAGAAACCTTACCTTGCTTGAACAAGCAGAACAGATGCAGATGGCCTAAGGGGTAGAAGGTGAACATTTCAGCAACTGGAGCTCACCTTAGAATATTTTCTCATTGCATCCAACTTCAAAAGAAAGCTTCCAGTCACCCCCTCCTTACAGAACACCCTACCACACAGAGACGTACACATGTGTACATCAGTCTTTAGTTGTCTTCCCTTGAAATCGTTTTACGGTTAACAAAGAGATAACCTATGCTAGGAACCTGAGGCTAAAACAGATGAGGTGAAATACCTCTCTGTTCCCTGAACCCAAGCCCAGTGTTCTTCCCTGGGCAAATAATGAAACTAGAAATACTGCTCAGATGTATAATCCCAGTCTACCTAGGTCCCTGTACATTTCATAATAGCAATAACGTTGGAGATGCTTGAAAAGAGAATATTTAAATGGAACTAGAGTGCAGGGCCCTTAATTTAAGGAGTGTAGTAGGAGGTCAATGGGAATTTCAAACCATCTACCATGTTTTACCTTCTTTTCACATTGCTACTTCCCTCTGCTCAGTGACTGGGCCAGGGTTGTTCCATCACCTGGTAACATATTAAATTCCCTTTCATCCTGAGTATTCTGCATTCTCCATTTGAGGTTATGGCATTATTAATCGGAGCCAGAATTCGTTACGTACCTTCCCCACATTTGCTATGTGGTCCTTATCTATTAATACTAGACTCTGGAAGGATATAAGTAGATCCTAGATCTCCATGGTACTGAGATGTGGGCATCCATATGAGGACTTCTCCAGCACTAAGGGGTGCATACCATGTACCATCAGATGCCGGGAACCAGCAATAAGGACATAAAGTCAGTGGCAAGCCCACCGAGATAAAATCCTCTAACTGGTTGTAAATGTAACATAAGCATATTTTCCCTTCTCACCTTTGTAGATCAGAAGTCAGTAAACTTTTTCTGTAAAGGACCAAGAAGTAAGTATTTTAGATTTGGGGCTCATACAATCTCTGTCACAGCTCTGCTGTTGCAGCAGAAAGCTACTTAGGCAATCCATAAACAAATGGACATGGTTGGATTTGACCCACGAGCCATAGTTTGGCAACGCTTATTCTAGATGATAATGATAATAAATAATATTTTTTAAGACCAGGTGACTTCTTTATTATACAGCATTCCCTAATATTTTATTTTTCTGATATATTGTTTTTTTGAGGTACAGTTGATGTAGGATATTATATAAGTACAATATATATTATACAATATAATTGAGGTATAGTTGATGTACAATATTATATAAGCTTCAGGTGTACAAAATAGCGATTCACAATTTTTAAAGGTTATATTCCATTTATTGTTTTTATAAAATATTGGCTATATTCCCTGTTTTTTACTATATATCCTTGTAGCTTACTGTAAAAAATAATAGTGAGTGCTATACACCAGGCACATTATTTTACTTAACTTTCTCAGCAATTCTATGAAGTGAATACTATTATTTTTTATTCCCATTTACAGATGTAAAATTTAAATCTTATGCAGTTTAAAGGAAGGTTCTTCCTATCATATAGCTGGAAATCAACATTGCCGGTATTTGAATCTGAGGTTTGCTAACTCAGAGGCTGCTTTGATCCTTTTTAAGGGGTAAGACTTGAAGTGCTGATGGGCAGGGAGGTGCTAGCTTGGAAGGAATGGGAAAGATGTTAGAAGATGGAAAGAGAATTTAACTGTTAACCTTTGATTGATGTTTATTCTTCTGAGTTAGACTTGAGATGTATCTTCAAGACTTTGACACTGAGCAATCAGGCTCACTCTGAGATTCTGTAAGCTGATAAACTGGCCTCTTCTCTAAATCACCGTGTTATCTTATTACCTAGAGAGGCCATGACTTTGAACAGCAGCCCCAGTAGAGGTAACAAGTAACACTTCATAACTAAATAGTACTTTATACTTTACAGACTCATTTGATTCTCATGGTGACCAATCCCTGTGCTTTGCTCTCATTCTATCTCTATCTGGAAAGCCTTTCTTCCAAATCATCCTCCTTCAAGGTCTTGTTTAAATGCTTCTGCTTCCATAAAGCCTTCCCCAGTGACGCCAGCCAGAATTAATGTTTCTTTTACTTGTGTCTGGATCACTCTGCACCCTTATCACCTAGAAGCCGTGATATGTTTTATTGTAAACACATATGTACCGGTCTTTCCTCTTATACTGGTCCATAAGTTCCATGAGGGCAGGAAGCATGCCTTGTTCCTTCTTTTGTGCCCACAGAATTTGACATGGTTTAGGGGACACTAAATATGTGCTTAATTGACTTAAATTTAATGATCTTCATAACAACCTTGGAATTAAGCTGAACAAATGCTGTCCTCTTTTGCAGATAAGGAACCTGAGGATGAGAGAAAGAATTATTTGTCTTGGGAGAAGGTGTTTGCTAGAATCTTCACATAGTCTCTATTACATGGCTCCTCATTGCAATGAAACTGCTCTGGGGTTTTCAAGTTCCTGGTGGTAATGGGCTTCCAATGGCTCTAATTATATATACAGAAATTATAAAAGTTAAATTTGAGCACGTGTGACCTTTGAAAAATGATTGCTTACGACACTTCTCGTAGCAACAAGCATTATCTTTGCACAACAATATCACCCGAGATATTGTCGGGAACAGTGATCAATTCATAAATTCGCTCAAGAGATGCTTAAACTCTCTTTAAATTTACTGCAAATCTGTAAGCACAAAACCTCTTTTTCTTATTGAGGGAAAATTTACGTATAATAAAAAGTACAGATTTTCAGCTCGATGAGTTTGGCAATTGTACATACTGTTTGTAAATACATAACTTTTTGTAAATTTAAATGTGTGTATGTGTGCAAGAGATTATAGGACATATTTGAGACAGAAAGGAACATGGACAGGCAAAAAGAGATAGACCTGGGGCTTCCCTGGTGGTGCAGTGGTTGAGAGTCCGCCTGCCGATGCAGGGGACACGGGTTCGTGTCCCGGTCCAGGAAGATCCCACATGCCGCGGAGCGGCTGGGCCCGTGAGCCATGGCCGCTGAGCCTGCGCGTCCGGAGCCTGTCCTCCGCAACGGGAGAGGCCACAGCAGTGAGAGGCCCGCGTACCGCGAAAAAAAAAAAAAAAAAAAAAAAGAAATAGACCTGTAGAGACGGCATAAAGATAGATGTGTGAAAAGGACCGGAATTGCTCGCCAATTCTGACAAGGTAAGTGGTCAAAGAAATAACAAAATAAGTGCCACACCACCTAAATAGATTTCTTAGAAAAAGAGATTAAGGATTGCTGAGTGATCCCGAGATGTGTGGGCAGAAAGGAAAAGCTGAAGTTTCTGAGATCAAAAGCAAGTTCCTTTCTTTGACAACCTCGTACACATACACAAAGATAAAACCATTCTTATCAAAGAAAAAGCAAACTATTGACAGATGCATTCCTGAAAAATAAACGGTCAGAAGGAAAAAAAAAAGTCAAAATGGCCTCGGGGCAAGTTTTATATCCCAGAGGCTAAATAATATCTGCCCAGATTGACAAGGAGATATGGTGAGAGGCAGGACCTCAAGACTGAATTTGCTGTCTAACACAGGTACTGATGGGGTACGGAGGTTTTATGTTCTTTACTCCAAACTCTTAGTTTTTTAAACACACAGCAGCAAAAACAACAAACTTTAAGTTTTTAATTCAACCGAACAAGAGTAAATCATGTTTCCATATTTCATATCCCTAATAACCAGACTGAGTTACTAAGAAGTCAGTTTTAAGGAATAGTCCAGGAACTCTGGCTACAGATTATATTATAGGATCTGAAAGTGTTTTATGACTCAGGACTTTCTTATCTGATCTGGATGGTAAACTCCCTAGGTGGGCACAAGGCTTCTAGTAACCGAGATAGTCCTATATACCACTCCCTCAATGAAACTGTTTTATCAAACCAGTAGTGTCTAGAACTTCATTACCGAACTGGATTATATTTCTGAGGTCTTTAAACAGAATGCCATTTAACCAAAGAAAAGCTGTAAGTCAAACTGATATACTCTCTCCACAGCTGTTTCTAGTTTGTGGATACTCCTGTTGTACAAGCCTCTGGACTTAGACTGCCTGGGTTTGGATCCTGATTCTACCACTCCATTGGCTGTGTGACCTTGGGTAAGTTACTTAACCTCTCTGTGCCAATTTGCTCATCTGCAAAGAGGGGGAAATAGTACCTGTTTCATGAAGATACTGTGAGGATTAAATGAATAATATCCATCCATTTATTTAACAAATACCATCGGCCCTTTGTATCTGAGTGTTCCGCATCCAAGGATTCAACCAATCACAGATCAAAAAAATATATTTTTTAATTCCAGAAAGTTCCAAAAAGCAAGCTTTGAATTTGCTGTGCACTGAGAACTATTTATATAGCATTTACATAGTATTAGGTATTATAAATAATCTAGAGATGGTTTAAAGTGTACAGGAGGATGTGCATAGGTTACATGCAAGTATTAGGACTTTTATATGAGGTACTTGAGCATCCACAGATTTTGGTAGCCACGGGGGTCCTGGAACCAATCCCCTGCAGATACCAAGGGACCACAGTTGCATTTCTTGAGTGTCAAGCATGTGCCAGGCGATGGGTTAAGTTCTGGGGGAAACAGCAATGAACAAAATAGGCAAAAGTACCTGCCCTCATGAAGGTTACATTCCAACCGGAGAGGCAGACAATAAACAAGGACATGTACGATGTCAGACGGTGGTAAGTACTATAAGAGAAAAGGAAAACAGAGTAAAGGAAATAGGAGTTGGGGGCTGCTCTTTAGCGCCCAGGGACAGCCTCGCTGAGGTGACATTTGACACTAAGAATAATATCTGACGCATAAGTAAGCATCTAGTAAGTGTTAGTGTCGTCATTATTAGCACTATTAATTAGAACCGTACTTAACCAAATTCGCTTATGACAAACTCCCCAGGGAAGTGAAGAAAGGTTAAATTTCTGCCAGGGGGATTATAAAAGGTACAAAATAAAACACCAAGGGTCACTTTTGCTTTGGCAACCTATAGGCTGTCCTCTCTCCTCCTCCCATCCCATCCCTGCCCTCTCCCCCGCATCCTTGACATCTATGCATAAATATCATCTTCCCACATGCTCCTGCCTGGAGGTACGTTGTACACTAGCACAGCACCTTATATTTTTTCTTCCTAGCATTTATGCCTCATATCGTCAGTGTCTTACGTTGTTTATTCTTATTGTTTTAAGTCTGTCTCCCCACTAGACTGTACTCTCCATGCGGGCAGGGACAGTGTCTGCCTTGTTAACTTCTAACCCCAACTCCCTTCACAACTGGCCTAGTTAATGGATGAACGTGTGGTTAGAGGTCTCTACCCACCTGTGCCCATGATTAGGCAAATGACTGGCAGCGTACCTGCATGTTTGGCATCATGTACCTCTTCTTGCACTTTCATTCAACACAGTTTGAACTTCCCATCATTTTAATTATAGACAAAGTTCGAAGCTCATCGGCAAGACAGTCTTTAAAGAAACAGACAATAACTGTGCAGAGTAAAGAACCAAGCTTACTATTCTAGGAAAACAAAAAGTCCCCCAAATGGACTTCCCTGGTGGCACAGTGGTTAAGAATCGGCCTGCCAATGCATGGGACACAGGTTCAAGCCCTTGTCCGGGAAGATCCCACATGCTGCGGGGCAACTAAGCCTGTGCGCCACAACTACTGAGCCTGCGCTCTAGAGCCCACAAGCCACGACTACTGAGCCCACGTGCCACATCTACTGAAGCCCACGTGCCTAGAGCCAGTGCTCTGCAACGAGAGAAGCCACCGCGATGAGAAGGCTGTGCACCGCAACGAAGAGTAGCCCCCGCTCACCGCAACTAGAGAAAGCCTGTGCACTGCAACAAAAGACCCAATGCAGTCAAAAATAAATAAATAAAATAAATAAATTTATTTTTTTAAAAATGTCCCCCGAGGAGTAATGGTAGTCTCATTTATGTAGTCTGGTATTTAGATCATCTTGGTATGGTCTTATTTGTCGTCGTTATTCTGAAACAGCCGTAAGCATCTTGACAAGGCAAATCATCACAAACTCTTAATTCATGACCTCTGGAGAAAGATCAACGTACCCAGCTTTTAAGTAATTACCCATAAGATACACAGAGATAGTAAATGTGTGAGTGTGCAAACACAGGACGGGGCTCAGGGCTGAAAATTAAAGCCGATCTGAATTGGTCAGATCAAAACTGACCAATTCTTGTGTGTTTTGAGGGGCAAAGCTTGTGTGCTTTGATTTTTCTCTACAAAGCAGGATTGCTAGGGAGCAATGATAACCATATCATTACCTCCTAGGGTATCACGACACACACATCACAGAAGTGATTAGAAGAGGCAAGCCAAGGCCAAACAGGACAGAAGTAGGGAACGATTTTCAGAACATGGTCTGACTCACCCAGAGCAGCAGTGAAACGATTTAGCAGGACTAGGAAATGTGCGAAATGTAGTACAGCTAGGGGCTATCTGTGTGGTTTATAGATTATCCACTCCCTTTGCCTTTTTCCCCCCTCGGCCTACATTTTCTAAATGTAAGCCTAGATCATTCTCCATCGGTAGATAATAAACAGCAAATAGAAGTAAACTGTGATCTTTAGTTGCCAACTGTTACTCCAAGCAAAAGATGGAATGTCATTAGTGTAGCTCTTGGTTAATTTATTTAACTAGACACAGGTTTCACTTTTCCACGCTATTTTTGCTTTACTCCTGGGCCCACCCTCTACTACAATAGATTTGCAAGAACAGATTGTCAGAAGCTTTCTCCTTGTCCATTTCTACAATAGGGCTTCCCAGAGGTGAAAGAGTTGCTGGGGGAAGGCTAGCGTGAGTTTGCACGAGGCCTGGGCCATCCTAAGGAAGAAGGCGGCATCCCAAGGGTGAAAGGTTGAAGGGGAAGGTAAAGAAAATGGCCAGGGTTCAGAAACTGACTCACACTGAGAAATGAGCCGGAGGGAACGTCACTGGCTTTATCTGAAGCAGAGGCCACGTCCAAGGGACAGGTTGATACCAGGGAGGAGAGTGGACTGTTAACGGTTTGGTCATGGTTTCTTTATACAAAGCAAATGAGAATCCCAGAGTGAGCTGCCATATCAAAAGAGGAAGCCCCCTGGAGAGGAGCCAGCAGGAAAGTTGTGAGGTAAAGGGCTGGGGGTAGGTGAGGGGCGGGCAGGGAAGGAATCGAGTCATTGGCCATGTTTGTAGAGTGAGCTGAGACGGCTGTCCCCGCAGTGCCACAGGGGACCCGGCCATGACATGATTGATTTCACACCCCGGGAAGGAGCATTTACAAAGAAGCCTGGCTGGTTGTAAAATATGAGGCCATGGTGTGGGCGACTGTATATCTCTGGCTATTTTTTTCTATAAGGCAATTACATTAAGTACTTAACATCAATCCAGAGAGGAAAAATGAGGGCACTGTGCTTTGGGCGGCAAGGTTGAGGAAGGGGGTCTAAACTGTCTCCCTGCCGTAAACAAACATGTGCATACAGAAAATGAACCCTCTCAGATGCTGACTTCTGATGACAGGGGCAAGGGAACACACCAAGACCCAAGAGCATGAGGGAATATTAGTGGTGTCAACAGCCGCATGTGACAAACGCTGAAGGGGAGTGAAACTTGCCAAGTGTTAATGGATCTGCTGGAAGTGGAGAAAACTGGGCACCTGCCGTGCGCCGCCTGACCTGTCTCTCCCCACCTGAGCTGTGGCCAAGCGAGCTGTCTCTCTCTTTTCTTCTTTCCTGTTGAGCCAAAATAAAGGTTGCTCTTAAATGTTTTTCAGAACCTGGCCTGACCCCAGAGCTATCAACTGATGTGTCAAGGCCTGCTGGGTATCCAATGCCAGGGAAGAAATGCCGCTTGCAGGTGCAAATGCCCCAGGGGCATCCCGAGCGCTCACTCCAATCATTCCTCAGTCTGGCAGCGTCCCATCACAGAGGGACAGCCCAGCAGCCACACAAACGGGAGTCCACACGACATTTTATGGAACGTGTGCAAAGGGCTGATGTCACGTGAAGGAAATACACAAACATCCCAAACTGCCAGGGCTATTAGCTCACCTGGAAGCAAGAGACACTGCCTCAGCTCTAGGAAGCCCTCAATACATACCCTGTACTTGTAAAACTGATTAAGTAATTATGCCCTTCAAGAAACACCAAACAATGGAGGAGACCAGGCAAACAGGGCATCGCTAAAAAAAACTATACAGAAAAATACATTCATTTCAAAAGGGTCCAAGGAAGGAGCATAATGACACAGAATAATCCCTTTGTATTTTTCTAACTTTTTAAATAGACATTTTCAAAACTAAAGTATAGAGAATAATAGAATGAACCCCCCATGTACCCATCACTCAGCTTCAAACAATATCAGGCTATGTCCTTCTTTTTTTTTTTTTTTGCGGTACATGGGCCTCTCACCGTTGTGGCCTCTCCCGTTGCGGAGCACAGGCTCCGGACGCGCAGGCCCAGCGGCCATGGCTCACGGGCCCAGCCGCTCCGCGGCAGGTGGGATCCTCCTGGACCGGGGCACGAACCCGCGTCCTCTGCACCGGCAGGCGGACTCCCAACCACTACGTCACCAGGGAAGCCCTGTCCTTCTTATTTTATCTGGTCCCATCCTTCTTTTTTCCTGGAGTATTTTAAGAAAACTCCCAGACCTTTTGCTATTTTACCCAGAAATATTTCAGAATGTATATGTAAGAGATCCTTGCATTTGCATTTTTTACAGAAATTTCTATCTCAAGAATTGAGAATTTAAAGAGAAAAATTATTGCCTGGGGAGGCAATAACTGAGAATTTGGAGCATTCTTTCTGCCTACCTGCTCTACCCTGAAGCCTTTCAAAGTCTTGGGTAGGCATGTGTTGCAAAACACTTTAATGTGTGGCTTCCTTACCATACAGTGTTTTCTTTTGCCTGGAAACTACCCCAGACCCCATGGATGGACCCCTAGTGGTGATGTCTGCCCACCTGGCCTGATTTCAAGGGTAGAGACTCTGGGCCAAGGTGGGCCAATGAGATTCTCTCTGCTGGGGATGTGAACTTGGAAGCAGAAAAAACATGATCAGGCAAAACTGAAAGAGAAGGTCTCCTCAATTCTGCTGCTGAGAGCCAGGAAGCTGCCCCTCCCAAACCTTGGGAACCTTGGGAAGGTTCTTGGCCTTCCCAAAGCTTGGGATGGGCTAAAATTTGGTTAGATTCCATGAAACACCCATAACCTTTCTAATAAATCCTGTTTTTGTGTGTTAGCTAACCAGAACGTGACTTTAACTGTTGCAGCCAAAAGAACTTTACTAAAGCTCTCTCCAGAAGGATCCCATGGCTTAGACATGTCAGCAGTACAGAACTAATATAGTGATGAGAACGTTATGAAATAAACCCTGGATGTCATGTTCACTGCTGTCTCCCCAACACCAAGCATAACGCTCAACATAGAGCGGAGGTTCAACCTATTTGTTGACTAAACGGAATATTAACCTTCCCAGTAGAGAAGATCGTGGAATCATGGAACAAGTCTCAGCATCTTACTAGAAACATGGGTTTGGCTCTGACTCTGCCACTTTCTTTCTATGCGAGTGAGTCACTTAACCTCTTTGGACCTCAGTTTCCTCATCTGTAAATTGGGGATAATAAACTCAGCCAACCTTACAGAAAGGCTCAAATGAGGTCATGCTATATGAAAGTGCTTTGTAAACTAAATTGTTTGCAAATGAAAGCTGTTATTATCTTTTCCAGCTGGGGATTCCATTCTGCCTATCTCAGCCTTTTGGCCGGAGAAGGCTTTAGGGCAAAAGCGGATGATGAACTGCATTCTTCATAATTTTTTTTCCCCTGTTCTCATTCTAGGCACTTCTTTTTAGCTTGGTGTCTACTTGGAGGACTCTGTTTTCTAGATTAAACTATGAGAAACCTAAGAATTCTGCCTAAGACATTCACCCCATTAGGTACTCAACTCTTGACCACATTGACTGGTCCGCATGTCCCTTGGATGATCAGTGGTATAGACGTGGTGGCTTGACCCATTTCTATCACCCCCTTGGAAGACTCACTCACTCATCTTACTGGGAGGAGGTCCCTTTGAAAAGACGGGGAGGCAGAGGACCAGGAGAAATAAGTAACTGTCAGTCTCAAGGCTTCCTGACTCAGCTCTCCTGACCGCGAGGCCACGAGGTTGGTAAGAAGAAGGTGGGTTGTCCTAGTGCCTGAGTCATGAAACAGCTGGAACTTTCCCATTACCTGAACAGCCCAGCACTTAGGGAACGTTGCTGCATTGTTCTGTGCCCTCAGGTTCCCAGTGGCAGGCCAACCCCGGGCCGTGCCAGAAAGCACATAGCTGTGGTGGTGCATGTGCCCCTACCGTTGTTCATTTAATTGAATCCACTGGGACATCATCTCATAATGCTACTACCCAAGGAAGCAGGAGTGGGGCTGCGAGGGAAGGGGATTACATCATCATTATTATTGTTATTCACTTATCAGATGATTATTAATTATACTTCAATTAAAGGCTTGCACTCTTTACAAGCATGAGCTCATCAGCCCTCACAATGCCCAAAGGAGGTCAAGAACCAGGAGAGGGCTGATTTGCTCATGAATGCAGCTGGCTTGAGTTTCAGAGATCCGGTGATCTTTTTTTTTTTTTTTTCTTTTTCTCTATGTCTAACTCCTGGCCACCTCCCTTTGGGGCCCCCAATTTCCGCCATGCATAGTGGATAGACATGCTGCCCACACCGCCACTGGACACTGTAAAAGTAGCAAGGATGGAATTTTCCTTTCACAGCCTTTGCATGGGTTAAAAAAAAAAAAACAACAAAAGAAGAAAGTGTTGATAACCAGATGCTCCAATGTAGCCCGCTCGCCCTCAAGATAAATGCGTCCAGGGAGGTAACTTCACAGTTGAGTGGACCCCTGAATTTCAGTGAAGCCAGGGCAGTTTGGGGTTGGGGTCTTGGCAGGGAGTCAGGTGGGGTCGGCCTTTGGTAATCAGAAAGTCATTTTGTTACTGAGGTCAAAGTGCAAAGCTGCAAAGCGGAGGGACAATAAATGGTGAGCAGTAGTCAGAGCCTTTCAGAAGCGGCAGTGCCACAGAGAGATGCTCAGTCAAAGCCCGGCAGCTGGATACAGGCCCTGCCCCACTCCCGCCGCCGACCCCACCCCCCCGAACAGCATCCCTGGGGACCGCACCTCTTCCTCCCAAGGCGACCCACAGACGTGGAATACACAGCCAAACCACGAGCCACAGGAAAGGTTTCCCTTTAACACCAGGATCAAAACAACTGCAGGGTTTTTTTTTTGGGGGGGGTGGCGGGACTGTTTTTCTTTTTCTATTTTTTTTTTTTAAAGAAGAAGATGGGGTGGGGGGATGGAGAGGAATCTCTTAGCAGGTAGGTGTAGGTACCAAGTCGCTTAGTGGGCCAGATGCCCCATCCTGCAGCTGCCACCCCCAGCCTGGCAACAGAGTTAATAAGACCTGAAGGAAATGGAAAAGAGAGATGTAGAAACCTGAGCCCCCAAGTGCCTTATCTTGAAAGAGATCAGCCTTTTAGTTAAAGGAAAGGTTTACCAATTAAAAGGTCCTTGAAAGAAGTAAATAAATAACCTCCCAGTGAGTTGACCTCCCTGGGTTGGGGGGCGGGGGAGTCCTGGGGCTTTGTCTACAAGGATATGGGCTTTGCAGAAGAAGCATTTTGAGTAAAAGGAGTAAGGGCTTTACCGTCCGCCCTGCTCCTTCCTCTAGCCTTACCCAATGAGGCTTGTAGCGATCTAATCTGAAAGAGATAAAGCCCAATTTCCTCAGCTCTGGAGCTGATAAACACCAAGGCAATGACCAGCTCTGTTCACAGGGCAATAATTAAAGCTCTAGGGAATGCAAGCAGTATGGTGGTCAAAAGGACAAGGACAGAGTCATATTTCTCAACGCCACTCTGGGCAGCTGTGAGCACCTGTCCTCTTGCTGGAATTTAAGCCGGTGGAGTGAGCATTACCGTCATCCATGTCTTTATGGGTTCAGCTAGACCATATCAGCCCATGAGCAAACCAGCTAGCATCTAAGTCATCAATCACAAGCACCAAACATGCCACTAATTTAGCATTCCTTAGGGAGGCAAGATTCAGCAAAAATAAACACTTAACACATTTTCTTACTGGTCAAGGAAGGGTCTAAAATTCCAGAAATTGTATAATCCCACATTGAAGTATGGTGACTTCTTTATTGAAAAACACACACGGCAAGATATTATCTGACATTGTTGAGGTCTGCAGAACAAGTTCTGTTCTTTGGAGTATTTGGAAACAGTACAATAACGTGTGTGTGTCATGAGACGTGGGGTCAGAAGAAGCCCAGCAAAAGGAAAGAATATGTGTGTCCACGTTCTCAACACACAGAGATTTCTCAAAGGTATAACCCCTGTGAGAAGTGGGGGAAAATGGCGGAGGGGGGAGAGACGAGGACATCCCACCAGGAAGTCAGCCTAACTTCGTATGTTCCCCTGAAAACATACATGCCAACAGGAAAGGGAACAGTTCTCCATGTGAATCAGAGCTGATCCTGGCTGGGACAGAAAATGTGTCTGTGGTACCTGGTGGTTCTTTTCTGTATCAAGAGCACACCCTGTGAATGCCTTCCCAAGATCGAAGGAAAGACAGAGGCTGTGCTAATACCTCAACGGTTCTCAACTTCTTTTCTTTTCTGAAGCATTAGAACCTGTCTTTTAAACGAAATTTTTCTTGGGGCTCAATTCTATAAGACAGATAAATATGATATCTTACTAATATAAATTTATTTTGAACATTTATATTTTTAACACATATCAAAAGAACAGCAAGATAACTTGGACGTACATAAATATTTGAAACTGAGTGTTATGCTTAGCTTTATATCAATTTCTGCATCCGAATTATTTATTTCAATTGTCTTTGGCCTTAGAAAATGTTTATGTATTTCAAAGATTAGAAAATTCGAATTCACACAGAGAGGTCGATGCGAATGCAAAGTATGGTTTTTTAACAACTCTCCTTTCCGACTATACCCTTCAAATGGACTCATCCAAAGACTTGGGCAAGAAGTTGAAGAGATTCTAGTTTCAAAATGTAATCACAGCAATATTTATCAAGGGCTTGCCTGTCTTCTCACGAAATAAAAGTCAGCAACAAACTCCCCAACCTTAAAGTAAGCGCTAAAATATCTCACGTAAAATATGATGCTTTGACATGTAGTGACAACGTGTGCCAAAGCTACGGGTCTTAGCCTTGTTCCATATTTAATTAAGCTTTAGAGTAATGATGCACAATTTGTACTTGAGCAGATCAGCAGTGGCCTAATTTTTTTTAAAAAAAGCCTGTGCCAGCTACCAACTTTTCAAAACAATGACACACTTGCAAGAACTTCAAGCATATTCACAAAAAAGGTAAAAAGTTCCTACTGAAGAATTAACTTGATAGTCCAAATTAATGCATTGATAGCCCTTAATACATAGAACTGTGGTATAGAATACATTTAAATGAATACTTTTAATTACGGTATTTTAAATAATTAAAATAGATTTAAAACATACATTTGAATCAAACATTTGTAGAACTCCTAAAGAGCCTTCCAACAAATCAACATGTTCAATATGGGTGGAGTTTGGATTCTGGATGGGGAGAGATATATGAATGGTAAGGGAAAGAAGGAGTCAGATTCGAAAAGACATTCTCTATCATGTTAAAGAGTATGAACTAGATTCTGAGACTCATGAACAAGAGAGGGGCATAATCAGGTCTGTATTTTATTTCATTTATTATTATTTAAAAAATTTTTGGCTACGTTGGGTCTTCGTTGTTGTGCACAGGCTTTCTCTAGTTGTGGCGAGTGGGGGCTACTCTTCGTTGTGGTGCGCGGGCTTCTCATTGCAGTGGCTTCTCTTGTTGTGGAGCACAGGCTCTAGAGCGCAGGCTCAGTAGTTGTGGCGCACGGGCTTAGCTGCTCCGCGGCATGTGGGATCTTCCCAGACCAGGGCTCGAACCCGTGTTCCCTGCATTGGCAGGAGGATTCTTAACCACTGCACCACCAGGGAAGCCCCTCAGGTCTGTATTTTAGAGTGATCACACTGGCTACAGTGGGGAAAACGGATTTGGGTGGAGGCAAAGGGGAAGGCGAGGAGAGAGATGACTGACTAGAGGTGCTGTGGTCATCCAGGCAAGGGATGATGGTGGCTAGAACGAAAATCATAGCACTTCAGCAGGGAAGAACAGGGGTGTACATTTAAGAGTTATTCAGGAGGCAGAGTTGACAGGACCCAGTCATTTATTAGATGGAGGTTGTAGGATTGAGGGACAGAGGAGAAAGAATGATGCTAAATACTCTGGCACGGGCAGTGAAATGAATGGGGTATCCAGCACCGGGGCAGGAAGTGCAGTAGAAGCAGGTTGGGCTGGGTGCAGAGAAAAGAGATGCTGAGCTCAGACACGTTGAGTTTGAGATTCAAGTCAATAAGTAGTCATTGAGTCCCTGCAAAAATGATACTAAACAGAGTCCTGCACACAAAGACGAATAGCAACAGACCTCTCCTTCAAGGAGCTTATAACAAATGTAAACAAATAATCTGACTATAAGGCAGAGGGCGATCAATGCTTTAAGGAAGGGGCATATCTTTGGAAAAATAAGAAAGGGTTCATAGGCCTTAAAAGATTAATATGATTTGGTTTTTATGGGGATGGGAAAGAGAAAGACAATCCAGGCAGGGGGGTAACAACATGAGCCAGAGATGGAAGCAAAAAAAGCAAAAAAATAAAAGGATGTAACATTTTGGGGGGAACTAGAATAATTCAGTTTATTTGGCTTATGGTACAGAATAATGATTGGGGAGGCTGGAAAGGCAGACCAGGGCAGATTGTCCTAGACTGTCCTGCTTTATTGTGGGATCTGCTCCAAATGGGTGGAAAGCCAGTGACAGGCTTTAACGGGGAAAAGCATGAGGTCATGGGACCCTATCCCCTGAAGCACGGTTTGCTTCCTTCATTTCTAAGGTCAAGGACCCTGACCGCAGGGGCTGCTGGGAAAGTAATGTCATCTGTTCCCCCATCAATCTCCCCAGGTAAATGTCACTGTTAGGACAAAGGGAAATACAGCTGGCCACTGAGAAACCACTGCAGCAGGGCCATGTGGGTAAAGTCCTTCTGTCTGAGTCACTAATGCTGCTCTCTAACTTATTTTGGAATCTTTGGTATGTGGTGTGGCGGTGGATTAACTGGCAGAAATTACAGAAGTAGCTGTTACTCCATCTTGATTTGGGGAGTTTGTGCAGAGCCTTAAGAGACTCTTACTTTGGGGTTTGTGTCACATTCATACGTTTTAAAAAAGAAAAGATCCTGATGTAATGAGGTGAAGGTCACATCCTATGTCAGTAGTCCCAGGAATGCCTGAAGCGGTTTTGTCATCAGAACATTAAAAATTGAACTGTCCTCCCAATATAAAGCAGACTGTTGTTTGATAAATACTGTGAATGTAGAACATGGAAAAAGAAAAGAAAAAGTAAGAAATTCAGTGCAGGCAATTATGAATGTCATCACAGTTCTAACCACTGCCAATGGAAAAACCATGAGAAATGAGTCTCAAAAGGCCAAGATTTTCCAAATGAAAGAAGTTTCTCCAAGCTTCTCATTTTGTTTATTTTCTGTCTGGCTACATCAGACTGTGACATACCTGGCATGTATATCTGTTGTTAGTTTCACATACAAATACACATGCATGCACTGCATGTTAGGAAGGTAGCAAGAAAATCATGTGTAGAGTTCTATTTAGAAACTGTTCGTTTAAATGTACTTTAAAGTTTTCAGGTGACAAAAGGTCCTACCCTATTTGCGATCCCTCCTAAAACATCTGGAAGCTTACATGGATTACTAACTAATCCTAAATTAGTAGTCCTAACTAAATGTATATAAATTGGAGAAGGAAACTGGGAAGAAAATTGGAAAGAGTTAACATCAGAGACACCCAATTAGAAATGGCCACTGTCAGGAGGGTTGGCACGGAGAACCGGACGATCAGATGGTCTCTTTCAAGCAGAGCCAAGTAGGATGGAACAGGAGACAAGTTTTCCTATCAGACATTATGGGGGGAGTAAACACCAACACCCCAAAAGTAACTAGGGATATTCAGAAGATCAATAAATTTCTTTTCTCCAACAAGTACCAAATCATGAATCAAAGTTTTTAACTTGATATGGAGGGAACAAAAGCATTAATTGCTGCAGAGTTCCAAAGTGTTGGAACAAAGATCAATGTTTTATGTCCAAAGACTTTTGACTCAAACACAAGATTTAGGTAAGCTAACCAGGTAAGTCGAAAGTTATGTGATTTAACCAACCCCTACCCTCTACCTCTGAACCCCCTTCCATTATTACCAGTCTGATGTGTACCGGCCTGACGCGTTTCATTCAAGATCTTTTTCTAATATGTTTGCAAGATATATGTTTGCATATATATGACTGTATAGTTGTTTTATACTTTTTTACATAAATGTTATTATACTGTACATATTTTTCTATAATTTGATATTTTTTCTTTTTTTTTTTTGCTTATCAAACATCTTGGAGATTTTTCCTTACCAGTGTGCAGAGATTAACTTCAGTTTTTTTCTTGTATGATTTTTTTCTTTTTTTAACTTTTTGGGAAAAATTGTAGATTCACAATAACTTACCCCCCCAGATTTTCAGGAATATCTGGTCACCCTTCACCCAGCCTCCCTTAGTGGTCACATTTTAATTTGCATTTCGCCAGTTTTAAACAGAGTCTAATTCAGACTCTTTTTTTTTTTTTTTAATTTTTATTTATTTATTTTTTTGCGGTACGCGGGCCTCTCACCGTTGTGGCCTCTCCCGTTGCGGAGCACAGGCTCCGGACGTGCAGGCTCAGCGGCCATGGCTCACGGGCCAAGCCTCTCTGCAGCACGTGGGATCTTCCCGGACCGGGGCACGAACCCGTGTCCCCTGCATCGGCAGGCGGACTCTCAACCACTGTGCCACCAGGGAAGCCCTCGCCAGTTTTATATATACTCTTTTGTGTGTGTTTGCAGATTGGTTTGTGCAATTTCGTTATACGTATAGCTTCACGTAAGCAGACTACATTTTTAAGACTTTGTATTCTTGTTCTCATATACTCCTGACAGTATATTTTGTGTGTAAGTTCCTGAAGAGAGTATTTTCAAAGTGGTTTTCTTTTAATGGTCTTAGAAATTCATCTTATTAAAAATTATTGGCTAGGTTGATTATAAAGATTTAGGATCTTAACCATGTCTTGTCCTTTTTAGATACTCTCTTGTTCTTCAATTGTTTATTATACATGCGTTAAGTGCATAGATAGAGAAGTAGATAGTCGGATGGTTAGATAGATCTGATTGGTCTTCCTCGCTAGACTAAAACCCCTTGGGAGGATGGGCTATAGTCTCAGAAGTCTGTTAAATTCACGTCTTTGTATGTCTAATGCATGCTTAACATGTGCCCAATAAATGCCTGCCGGTTGGTTAGGCTGGTTAATTATCTGGTTACCCCACTCTACCAGAGTGCCAGCTGAATGAGTCAAGCTGCGTATCTCCATGTAAAAGTCTGCTCCTGGAAAACTCAAAACAAAGTAAACATTTGCTTATACCGCTCTCACTGTAAGAAGCCTTAGCAAAATATTCTTGGAAACATTATGAAAACACCTAGATACTACAGTGGTAACTTTTTTTTTTTTTTTTTTTTTTTGCGGTACGCGGGCCCCTCTCTGCTGTGGCCTCTCCCGTTGCGGAGCACAGGCTCCGGACGCGCAGGCTCAGCGGCCATGGCTCACGGGCCCAGCTGCTCCACGGCATGTGGGATCTTCCCGGACCGGGGCACGAACCCACGTCCCCTGCCTCGGCAGGCAGACTCTCAACCACTGCGCCACCAGGGAAGCCCTACAGTGGTAACTTTTATAAAGACAGCTCAGAAGATAGGTAGCTAGATATTTCGTTCCAAGTTCCATCCAAGATAGTGGCAGTTTCCTACAGGACTTCTGGCAAATGTGTCATGAATATTAATGAAGCAAAAGATCAGAAAATACCCGCTGCTTGTTAGCTATCCTGGGATCCTCCTGGGATGCATATGGCAAGGTTCAAGCAAGGCCACATTCATCTCACTTTTGTTCTTTTTCAGGACAGCATTATTGTATTATATATTTTAATTTCACTGGGGTGAAGTCAGGCAGAAAAAGAAACCAAAATATTAGCTATTCAATTGATTGTAATTTTAAAGGACATTGCAATGATTATTTATTACCAAGGGGAAAAAATCTGTAAATAGATAAGAACAGTGTGGCATAGAAAAGTTAAGCCTTTCTTCACCAACCTTATTCTTCCTTTGACGTAGAGCCTAAATCTTATTACCTTCTTGAAATCTCCTCTGAGCAAAATCCAATTTTTGTGGCATATTCAAGAATGTGGATGTTGCCATCAAAAATACCTGTCTGAACATAGGGATGCATGTATCTTTTTGACTTATAGTTTTGTCCGGATATATGCCCAGAATATATACAATGGAATACCACGCAGCAATAAAAAAGAATGAAATAATGCTCTTTGCCGCAACGTGGATGGACTTAGAGATTATCACATTAAGTGAAGTAAGTCGGAAAGAGAAAGACAAATACCATATGATATCACTTATATGTGGAATCTAAAATATGACACAAATGAACCTATCTATAAAACAGAAACAGACTCACAGACATAGAGAAAAAACTTGTGGTTGCCAAGGGGAAGGCAGAGTGGGGGAGGGATGGATTGGGACTTCCAGATTAGCAGATGCAAACTATTATATATAGAATGGATAAACAACAAGATCCTACTGGATAGCACAGGGAATTCAATCTCCTGTGATAAACAATAATGAAAAGGAATATAAAAAAAGAATGCATATATGTATAACTGAATCACTTTGCTCTACAGCAGAAACTAACACAACATTGTAAATCAACTACACGTCAATTAAAAAATAAAAAAATACCTGTCTGAGTCAAATTCTACCTCTACCTCTATAGTTCTATGTCCTCGAACAAGTACTGGAACCTCTCTGAACCTCAGTTTCCTTATACATAAAAATGAATAATAAAATACCCTCTTTGCTTTAAGGAATAAAGCACTTAGCACAAGCTCTGACACATAGTAAGTATTCAATACGTACCAGTCATTTATTACTGGTAGTACTTTATGCCACTATTTTCAGCCTGTTTAAAGTATATGATAGGACTTCCCTGTTGGCGCAGTGGTTAAGAATCTGCCTGCCAATGCAGGGCACACGGATTCGAGCCCTGGTCCGGGAAGATCCCACATGCCACGGAGCAACTAAGCCCGTGCGCCACAGCTAATGAGCCTGTGCTCTAGAGCCCACGAGCCACAACTACTGAAGCCCATGCGCCTAGAGCCCGTGCTCCGCAACAAGAGAAGCCACCTCAATGAGAAGCCCACGCACCACAACAAAGAGTAGCCCCTGCTCGCCGCAACTAGAGAAAGCCCGGACGCGGCAACAAAGGCTCAACGCAGCCAAAAATAAATAAATAAATTTATATAAAAAAATAAAGTATATGATAAACTGGAAACTCTCTATACCAAGGATTGCAAACAGTGACCCATAGGTCACATCATGTTTAGCCAACAACAGGTTTTTCAACCAGCCTGGCATGAATTCTTTATTTCGTTCTCACTCCTTGTTGTTACTTCTTGTTGCTTCACACGTTGCATTACTTGCCTGGTCCTTCGAGAGATTTGAGTTTGTGATTACTCATCAAAACTTTTGATTTTGTATCCTAAGAGTTCAAAAGAAGAGGAAGAAAGATTGGCCCAACTTCAATGGCTGTCATCAAGAAAGGGAACAGGGAAGGGCTTCCCTGGTGGCGCAGTGGTTGAGAGTCTGCCTGCCGATGCAGGGGAGACGGGTTCGTGCCCTGGTCCGGGAAGATCCCACAAGACACGGAGCGGCTGGGCCCGTGAGCCATGGCCGCTGAGCCTGCGCGTCCGGAGCCTGTGCTCCGCAACGGGAGAGGCCACAACAGTGAGAGGCCCGCGTACCGGAAAAAAAAAAAAAAAAGAAAGGGAACGGGGAGAGAGTGGGCAGGAGATGGTAAAACTTTTCTTCACTGATCAATGCTCCAGACTTGAGAATTTCTGTCTATTCTACTCATTAAGCACTTAACCATAGACTGACTAGTGTTATTATGTAGTTACTCGTGTTTATTTCATCTTCCAAAGAAACCTGCCATCTTCTTGAGGACAAAAATCATGTCACATACATTTTTTAAAAAACCTCTCAGAACATCTAGCTCAGTTCCTTCTCATAGTAATATTTCAGTAAACACATTTTCAAAATAGCACTATGTTACATTCATAGAACATTTATGATATGCCAAGATGATACATGCTAAATGCTTTGAGGGCACTTATCCCATTTAATCTTTACATTAACCAAATGAGGCAGGCACTATTATTAGACCTGTTTGTTAGATGTGGAAACAATGTTACAAAGGTTATGAAACTTGCCCCAAATCACATAGCTAGTGAAAGGCGAAACCCTAGTCTGTCTGATCCCAGAGACCCTGCTTTTCACCACTTTTGGATATTGCTTCCCAAATTAAAAAAACAACAAACATTTCTTGATTAATTAGATGCTGAATAGCTGGACATGAATGAACTCTTTAAGCTCACTTGTAATATCTAGGTCACTTGGCAATAACTAGGTGTTTACTATTGTGGATGTTGGGATCTGAGATTTATTCAGTCAGCAGAAAATTTTGCTAGGCATGTGCCCCAGAGGACAGATGAATGAGACAATGTCACCGAAACAAGTAATTATAAAACAATGCAATAGGGCTTTAATGACCGTTTTGGAAAATGCGAATGGAAACATAGGAGACAAACTTACTTTAAAATAGATCACCATATAAAATCAGCATTTTTAGGATTCCTTCTATTCGCCCAGCACCGTGCCAAGCAATTTATAAATATTTATTTGTTTAACTCTCGCAACTACCCCCAAGAAGTAGGTTTCATTATCCGTGTTTGCAAAGAAGTAAACTAAAGCCTGAAGTTGGTAAGTGGCTTGGCCAAGGTCACACAGCTAATAAGTGATGGAGCAGGGATTCAAGTTCAGGTCTGCAAGACACCCAGGTCCGTGGTTTATCCCAGCTTCCCGTGCTGTCGTTAACTAGGTTTTCTTCTGGTTCTTTGCACTATCAGGAAACACCAAGGAAAGCATATAAATATAAAGGAGGTATACGTGTATGAAGGAGGTTTCAGATCTGTCTCTTTAAGGCACTTCAGCAAGCTGAGCGAACCAGCCGGGTCATGGGGCTGAGTCATTGTCTTACTTGGAGAATAGATTATTTCGATATTTTGCTTCTCCCTTTTTTTTTCTCGGCTGGGGTTTGGGATCCCTATTGTTCTTTAGGCTGACACCAGGTTTTGTGCTTTGCTGACCTTTTAGAGCAGTTTCTTGTCTAGTCCCCCTATCTCTTTACATTGAATGTAAACATGGTCCTTTCAGTTTCTGTATTTTTTTCCCTGCCCTCTTATCACATCAAAAAGAGAGTCTTGACAGTTAGTTGTTTGAGTTGCCATTCTCACGATGAAGGTTTCAGACAAAGCACTATGAATAACATATATTAGGCCAAGGAAAAAATCAAGCAAATGTGGAACATTTTCAGTGGACCCTCAGGAGATGCCTTGGGACTGCTCTCCAGCAGGATACGTTCTGGAGCCTGGCGTGTACGTCTGCCGTATCTAACTGGGGGAATGCCAAAGGGGGCCCAGGACCCTGTCACCAAAAGAGAAAGAAAAGGGTTGTTACTGAGGGAGGACATTTTGGCAACGTGAAACCAGTGCCTTAAATAGAAGCCTACCTTTGGGCCCAGTAGGTTCATTTTGAGGAATCTATTCTAAAGAAAGAAAGTTATATATAGTGATTTACACATCGTTAATAGTGAAAAAGCAAACACACTTAACAGTTTGACAATAGAAATTGTGTCAGTGAATTACGATACAGCCATACAATGGAATGCTTCACTGAGAACCTCATGTTGTAGAAAAATATTTAATGACATAAAAAATGTTTTCCATATATTTTAATCTTTTTATAATAAAATGTTTCAAGCATGTACAAGATAGCGAGACTATTATAACAAACCTACCATCCAGTTTAACAATTAAGATCCAAACACAGTCCATAACTTACATTCAGTGGTAGGTCTCAAGTTTCTTTTAGTCTTTAGGTTCTACCTCCCTTTCTTTTTTCTTGCTGTTTCAATTATTTGTTGAAGAAACCAACAAATAATTGTTAGGTCCTACTGTACAGCACAGGGAACTATATTCAATATCTTGTAATAACCTATAATGGAAAAGAACCTGCAAAAGAATAGATATAGGCACACATATACATACATATATATGTATGTATAACTGAATCACTTTGCTGTATACCTGAAACATTGTAAATCAACTATACTTCAATAAAACATAATTTAAGAAAAGAAACCAGAGTGTTGTGTAGAGTTTCTCCCTTCCTAGCTTCTGCTAATAACTTCCCTATGGTCTTTTAAACATGTTTCTCTGTGTCCTGTACTTCCTTGACTCGATGTTTGATTTTTGGCAAAAATACTTTATAAATTGTTACAGGCTCAATTGTGTCCTCCCCCCAAATTCATATGTTGAAGTCCTAACCCCTCGCGCTTCAGAATGTGAATGTATTTGGAAATGGGGTCTTCAAAAAGGTAATTAAATTAAAATGAGGTCGTAAGGATGGGCCCTAATCCAATATGACTGTTGTAAAAGAAGAAGAAATTTAGACTCAGACTCAGCATACAGGGAAGACCATGTGAAGATATAGCAGAAAAGGGCCATTGCAAACCGAGGAAAGAGGTCTCAGAAGAAACCAACCCGACCGACACCTTGATCGTGGACTTGTAGTCTGCAGGACTGTGAGAAAATAAATTTCTGGTTTTTTTTAAGCTACCCAGTCTGTGGCACTGTGTGCAACCCTAGAAAACTACTACACAGATGGTAGCGCGCTCTTTCATCAAAAGGCACGTAATCCGTTCTTGAGTAGGGAATTCTGCAGCGGAGAGAAGAACATATTACAAGCAGCAATTAAAAAAACAAAAAAAAGCACTACACACTCAGAATGGCTACCATTTCAGAACAAATTATTTGCCAGGCACTACGTTCATTATATTACTTGACCTCACAACAGCCCAGCAGGTAGGTATAATCGTTGCCATTTATAGATAACGAGATTAATTCAGAGAGATTCGGACACCAACCCCAGGACACACAGCTAGTTAAGTGGCAGAGACGGGTCTCACAGGCAGCTAACTTGGGCCATCTGCCTGCAAGTCCTGGGCCACTTCCGCGCCATGCATATGATCACAGAGCGTTTGGATACCGTCAGCCTCAGCTGGGTGCCTGACCAAATTGCCAAGCTGAAACTGGAGAAGAAACCAGCCAAGGGAGAGAGAGTTCCCCCAGTGAGAGAAAAGGACCACTTCTCAGGGTACTGGGCATCTGAGGTCCTGACCCTGGTTTTCTTTCTTTTTTTAATTTTATTTATGTATTTACTTCTGGCTGTTTTGGGTCTTTGTTGCAGCGCGTGGGCTTTCTCTAGGTGTGGTGAGTGGGGGCTGCTCTTGTTTGCGGTGCGCGGGCTTCTCACTGTGGTGGCTTCTCTTGTTGTGGAGCACGGGCTCTAGGCGCACGGGCTTCAGTAGTTGTGGCATGCAGGCTCAGTAGTTGTGGCTCACGGGCTCTAGAGCCCAGGCTCAGTAGTTGTGGTGCACGGGCTTAGCGGTATGTGGGATCTTCCCGGACCAGGGCTCGAACCCGTGTCCCCTGCATTGGCAGGTGGATTCTTAACCACTGTGCCACCAGGGAAGTCCCCCAACCCTGGTTTTCATAGTTCATAGCTAGCAGCTCTCTGATGGTGGCTTCTATAATGACCGTGACCTTGATTCTCCTGGACCGGCATGGAAAATCGCTCTGGTATCATCCTGCACAGACCTCCTGGCTCTTCCCTCACTCCCCTCAGCCCACTAACAACCCTAAACTTCACATGCACATTCATAGCTGTTTTGTTCTATTTTCATTGACTTTGGATCACATTTCAATTCAGAATTAAGAAGCAGCGAGTGTGTAGCAGTACAATTTTAAGGTTGAAAGTCCGGGCATTGGGAAAAAAACAGATCTGGGTGGGGTCCCTGCTCCATCCCTTTGACCTGGGCCACTTTAAGTGAGAGCCTTAGTTCCTCTAAGCCTCTGTTTCCTTGTCTTTAAAATAAAATTAATTATAATACCCACTTCACAGGGTGGCTTTGACAATTAAATCAGAAAATGCATATAAAGCATACCTCTCAGGGCCTGAAACTTAATAAGGTGTCTTTGAAATGTTAGCCCTGAAAGAAAACAGGACGGTAGCAAGAAGTGATGAGTGTCTGGACTCCACAGTATTCCCTGTCTACACAGGGAATGAAATCCACCACGGAAAAGCAGATCTGGTGACTCCGGGTAACTTTGTCACTAGCAGTTCTTGACCAGAAAGTTCCAGGCACTCTTGCCTTCCCCACTTTGGCCCCCAGATCACATTGACTGCTTTTTCCACTGACTTTTTAGCTACCTTATCATTCAATCAGCTCTGGACAAATGGCATTGGCTTTGAAAGTTACAGTCTGTGTACAGTTAACCCAACAGCAGTGAATCTATGAAAGCAAGCCGAGAGCCAGTTTCCTCTCGTTTTCTCCCGAAATTTCTGGCCACTCGCTTTGACCAGCAATGGGAAATTTCCAGTCTGTTAGCCTGTTAAGCTTTATCTTACTGTGGCAGTCTATATTGGTGTTATCTCTCCCACTTCCCTAGTGGGAAAAATGCATTACATTCGGGACCAGTCACGTGTGTCGATAGTACCTTTGTTGATGACACCCAGTGTGATATAGTCAGGGCTGGTCTAATGTCTTTTTTTTCATTTCTGAACATCGGCTTCTTCACACCCTGCTTGCTGGCCTGGGCATCCTTGATCAACGCGTGGTTTTGTCTTCCGTCTTCTTCACGGTGGACTTCACGGCTGGAGAAGCATGAGGCTGACCTGGCGACGCGACACGTTTCTCTGAGTTGTACCTTGGCCCTGAAAGGTGTGGGGTCTTGGGCTGTGGGGCAGCCTCTATATAATCTTCCTCTGGGTGTGGACACTTTCAGGATGGCCTTCTTGGCTTTCAAGGCCTTCACTCTGCTGGGGTGGGGTGGGAGGTGGAGGCTGGTATAGAGAAAGAGAAGCTGCAGCTCCCTTTTTTCATTTGCTCTGCTTTTTGGTAAAAAAGAATCTGAAGTTATATGTTTGAAATAACCAATTCCAGAAAAGACACCCCACAAATGCCATCAAAACCAAGCATTTCTGAGACTCTTTGCTGTTTGTATCAATAGCTTGGGGAGTTCAAGTGAGATTTGGGAAGGTAGCCGGTGGTTTTTCTCCCTGGGTCATTGTTTGTCTTTATTTCTGCTTCTTCTATTTTTTAACTACCCAAAGAGAGCAATTGATTTATATTTTGGTTGGTAGGTTTGAGGGCTGTCTTCCAAGTAAAATGTTACAATAAGAGTGACAGTCACAATGAAATAATATTTTACCCTATGAAAATAATTTGCAAGAAATTTGCATTAGGTTACGTGTTATATTTCACCAGAAATGTCCTACACAGCATTTTTTGGGGGGCGGGGAGTGATTAGCAGAGCATTGGAGGTTTTGAAGTTTGATTTACTTCTGTCAACAACAGTACTTCAGATGTACTCAGTCTTCCATCCAAGAATCCCCAAGCACATGGCATTGACTGCCCAGCAAAATAAAATAAATCTCTCATTCCCCCATTTGAGAAGCTAGGTTAAGAAAAGTGAAGAAATTTCTCTGGTTACTCAGCCAGTTCAGTGAGACGTAGCATGGATGAACTGAAAAAAAAAAAATGTAGTTCCCAACTTTTGGTTCTCGGTAATGAAAAGTTAGCTTTTTAAACATTTTTATAAACTTCTGGAATTTTTGGAAATGCTGATTGTGATCCAAATTTTACTCTGTCTTGGTCAATATTAGTTAAGTTTCTATGATTAGTCCTTTACTTGAGGTCACGTTTTTTCCAGATACAGATTTATACATTGTACCTAATTCTACCCCAAGACCAACAGTTCTGTTATCCTTGTTTAAGTCTTGGGTGTTGTTTTAAAACTCTTCATACAGGAAAAGAAAACAGAACCAATAGACAACATGAACAAACCTGTACCAAGTACTCCACTAGACATTTACAAACATGACTTCAGTGAATCCTCCTACCATCTATAAGGAAGCTACTTTTACCCTTATTATAGATAAAGAGATTGGGGCTCAGAGAAATTACATAATACCTTGCCCAAGATAATACAACCAATAAGATGGTAGGAATTAGATTTTGACCCCAGCATTCTCTAACTCCAAAGTCTGTGCTGATTTTTTAAAAATTTATTTGGTAAGCCAAATTCCTCACTTCCACATTCTCCCAGAGAAGGGAACATGTAGACACAATGGACCTCTTATGTCTAAAGTTCAAGTAAATATATGAGCTCTCTGAGGAGTTGGCTCTTTTCATAGAGAATCCAGAAACAGACTGGAGCCCTTGCAGAAAACAATTTTGAATTCTCTGTCACATGCTGGATAAGGACTAGGCTTTGATAACTGTCTAGAAATGTGGATAGCAAATAGTATTGTTTGGTTTAAAATTTTTTTCCTTCTCAAGCACTATCATAAGTGATATTATTTCCAAATTTCTATATATTATCATCACCTCAGCTGAAAGTAACCTGGTGATATCTAGAATAGGTACTCTTATTCTAGAAATGTAGAGGGAAAAACTGAGTTACCAAAACTGTGAGTCGGCTACAGGCACAAAACCAATGATTGAAAAGCAGACTGGCACTGGAATCGAATTTCCCAATTCCTGGCCCTTTACACTTTCTTTTTGACAGTGTAGTCTCTTTCTAGATTATTTTTTTGAGCACAAATTATAATATAGGGACTTCCTGTTTTGTGAATGTAACTTACTGTAAGGTTTAATCGTTGGATCAAAAAAAAGAATTCTTTACAATCTTGCCCTAGAATGGTATTTCTAAAGTTCAAAATTTTTAGGATTGGGATTGTCTGTACTGGAACTCCGCTGTCTTATTTATACGTGCTTTCATTTGCTCCAGTGATCTCCTTCCTAATTTTTATGTCCCTGTTTACTTTATATAGTTTCTTCCAACAGACACCTCTGGGTGTGGGGCTTTGGGCTGGAGACGGAGACCTGTATGCAACACACCACAGTGGTTGGTAGGCATTCGCTAAAGGTGAAGTTCAGGACATGCACAGAACACCTTCTCAGAGCAGTGGCTGGGAACAGTGCCCCGGGGGGCCAGATCGCTAGATTACACCATCGCAACAAAGGAACAAACAAGAGAAAATAAAGCTGAACACAAGTATAGAACCTACAGAGGGAACGGGGTGAATCAGAATACAGCAGGGGGAGTCACCTTGCTGAGAGTCTGATCATCCAAGTCATAAAGGTAATAGGGATGGTTTGGAGAGTTTTTATTATTTTTCTCACTGTCTTGCACAGATTTGGAATGCTAAAAAAAATTAGGAGAAAATAATAGAAAATACTAATTTTGGTCTGCTGCCCGGTGTCGTGAGACCCAACAAACATACAAGAGGGAAGATTTTGCTGTGTTATAAAGAAGAAACCCATTTTAGAAGCTACTAAGAAATTAGCCCTGTGGATGTGTCCACATGTGTAAGAGACAGACACATCTTGATCAACGTCTGTCTTCTCCAACAGACTATAAGCTCCATGGAGCAGGGCCAAGGACAACCTGTATGTTGTTGGACACCAATCCCCTCATACACAGTAAACCCCCACTGTTGAATCAATGAATTGAGTGAATGAATGTTAAATGTGTCTAGAAAGATATACATAATTAAATCACCCAGGTAATTTCTATCTTCTCTGTGATAGTCTCTGAATTTTTCTTTTTATAATAAATATTTGTCATTTTCTCAAAGCATTAATTAAAAGATTTATTTCAAAAAGAAGAGATACAAATGTATATGATACTTTAGGCCCAAAGGAGAAAACACTTCTTGTCAGATAGCCCAAACTCTCAGGGAGCCATTTGCACAAAGGTCTTCTACACATAGTATCTCCGAAGGAAAAAGAGAGAGAGAGAGGGAGACAAAGAGAGAGACCACTTGGCCAGAAGGTCAAGACAACAACCCGACCTTTGTCTCAAGTGGCCCATCCCTTATTGGAGGGGAGACTCCAATCTGGAACTTTATAGCCTATCACTAGGAGGTCCTCCTAGGTTGAACTGTTAGGTCCTCCTGCAAGCCCAATGGGAATTTACACTAGTCAGGTTCTCCGGAGGAATAGAACCAGGAAGATGCGTGTATAAAAGAGATTTATTATAAGTAATTGGGTCCCACGATCATGGAGGCTGGCAAGTCCCAAGGTCTGCACAGTGAGTTAACAAGCCGGAGACCCAGAAGAGCCAACGGTTTCGTTCCAGTCTGAGTCCAAAGGCCTAAGAACCAGGAGAGCTAATGGTGTGGTTCGAGTCCGAAGGCAGGAAAAAAAGCCAGTGCCCCAGTCTGAAGGCAGTCGGGCAGGAACGATTCCCTTGTAATCTTGGGAGGGTTAGCCTTTTTGTTCTGTTAGGGCCTTCGACTGATTCGGTGAGGCCCACCCACATTATGGAGGGCAATCTACTTTACTCTGTCTACCAATTTAAAAGTTAATCTCATCCACAAACACACTCACAGACACACAGAATAATTTTTCACCTAATATGTGAGCACCCTGGTCAAGTTGACACGTAAAACTAACCATCATAAGAGTCATCTCAAGGGCTGAGGCCTCCATTTTGACCCACGATGCTCAGTAAAGGTGTTTCAAAAGGCTTGAGAGACTATCTTTCTTCTTTCCCTATATTGCTCAAGGTTCCTAATTGCAAGGAACAGAAATCAAATATGGTTAACTCATGCAAAAATGCATCTGTTGAAAGGATATCAAGTCACTGACAACATGGGTAGGCGGGCTGATGAAACATGGTTTTAAAATAGCAGACATCCAGCAGGAGGAATCAAGCTTGCCAGGGTTCTGCGAGCCAAATTACACACGCACCCCAACCATTGGACACTGAAGCCACACAGCTGCCAAAATTCCATCTTATCATTTATCTGTCTCTCCGTCACTCATTCAAGGCTGAAGTCCTTGGTGGGAGTATCTGATTAGCCCAGGCAGGTCATATGCCCTCATCCTGATGCCAGAGGGATGGGAGAAGAAACAGCTTTCCGTTCTGGCTTTCTTAGTGGGAGCTGGGGGTCTACCTTCCATCTCTACTACCACCATGGGGGATTCCCCACAACATGGATGTGAATTCAGATGCTGGGAATCCAAAAAGTAGCAACTGTGCACTGCAGCCCTGTTATAAGTAGCTAGACTCAAGGCAAACAAGCCAATTAGTAAGCTTGGCCCGGGGAATTAAAATCAGAAGCAGGAAGCAACATCTAAGAAAAGGCAGTTTGCTAGCTTGTAGATGGCCTTCGTGTTTGAGTCCCAAGCAGAAATTTTGGAAAGAGTCCCTTAATCAATTAGCGTCCTGAAAAGTACCAAGTGCTCATTGGTTATGCACCTGCTGTGGTGTGTACAGAAGACCAACCCTTGCAAAATAAGGAGGTCTTAGTCTCCACCCCTTCAAGTGGAGGATATACTTACATACGATTTTCACTTAGCAGGAGAGAAAAGGGAAGAACCTGTCAGAAGCTGGCTCCTTGCTCTGTCTGGAGTCTGTTTCCCATCATCTCTTACACCGTCTGGGCTTTCGCTCTCCCTGTGCCCACAGGTCCCATGCCAGGGATCAACACAGAGTAAGCTGAGTTCAGATGGAGGCAGTCACTACACTAAGAGGTCTCTCTCTAAGGGAAAGACTCTTCGCGGGTTTAGAAATCAGATCCTTTCTGGAAGTCTGATGAAAGCTACAGTCTTTCCTCCAGAAAAATTCATGTCTTCACTAAACACCAAACGTTATATTAAAGGCTTTAGAAACTTTACAAGCTTCCTGAAACTCAAAGGAATTTAAGAAACCCAGATCAAGAACTTATAAAGTTAAGAGGAAAAGAAAAAAAGGCTTCATGAATATTTCTTCCTTCCTTTACCTTTTGGGTAGAGCAGAAAACGTGGAGGAAAGGGCATCTTTCTGCAGGGCACCTCTGACTCAATTACCTTCTACCAGACAGGAGCCCTTAGCAACCAGATTCACTAACAACTCTGTGGAATTTCCTTCTCCCCCTTTATCAGTCCTCCAAGACAGTCATTCACTTCTTTGCTGTCCTACAATTTTAAACTGTTTAATGGTTCCAAACATTGAAAATTCTCTGAATGCAGTAATGCATTTCAATAGAGTAGACTGTCTAGTTTATTAGAATAGAATAGCTTTTAAACAAATAATTTCCTTTCAAAGACCACAATCTTCCTCATTGCCCAGGCTCAGTACCTCAGAAGCATTCTGGATTCTATCTCCAGGCCTCCACTCTCCAATTCAGCTACTTAGCAGGCTCTATTAATTCTTTCTGTACAATGTTTCTAGAGTCTAGCCTTTAATTTCCATCTTTCCCCCTAGGGCTCTTGTTCAGGCCTCTATAATCTCATACCCAGACTATTACAATAAACTTTTTTTTCAATTTTATTTATTTATTTTCGGCTGCGTTGGCTCTTCATTGCTGGATGCGGACTTTCCCTAGTTGTGGCAAGTGGGGGCAACTCTTCCTTGCAGTGCGCAGGTTTTCTCTTTGCGGTGGCTTCTCTTGTTGTGGAGCACAGGCTCTAGGCGCATGGGCTTCAGTAGTTGTGGCACATGGGCTCAGTAGTTGTGGCTCGTGGGCTCTAGAGCGCAGGCTCAGTAATTGTGGCATACGGGCTTAGTTGCTCTGCGGCATGTGTGATCTTCCCGGACCAGGGCTCGAACCCATGTCCCCTGCACTGGCAGGCGGATTCTTAACCACTGCACCACCAGGAAAGTCCCAGACTATTACAATAAACTTTTAACTATAGTGTCTCCATTTTCATCTTCCTCTAACCCTCCTTAATATACAATATAAGATTAATCTTTCTTGAAATATCAATTTCGTCCAATAGATGCCTCCATTAAAACCTTCTATGTTTCCACTGCCTACAGATAAAGTTATAACTCTGCAGTCCAACCCTGTGATGGGTTTTTACTGAGTCAGTTCAGCTAATCTGGAACTACATGTCCCCAGTTCCCTTCCCCGAAGGGTCCCAGGTTAGGGTTGCCCACAAGAGAAGTTTGCATGATATTTAGAAGGATGAGTGAAGGCAGCCATTTTTTACGGTCTGAAGGTTGAAATAGGCCCCGCTGTGGTAGCTCACATTGGATCTCCTGTCTATTGGCCTGCTGCCCCAGCCGCTGCCAAACCTCATCTTTCAGCTTCTCCCAAGTACAAGGCCAGGTGTACCTGCAGCTCTGAAGCACAGGGCTTCAGCTCTGCAGGCCACCAGTGTCATTGAGCATGAGGTGATAAGAGACAAACGAGGGTCCAGTTTGTTCTTGAGGGTTTCATTTTCACTTGTGGGTTCCCATTTGCTCTTGCCCTTCCCTATATCCTATTGATCTCTTCCTCCTGACTGCCAGCCTCTGATCTATGGGGAAATTCAGGCCCAATTTCATGATAGGCAACAGCCTTGCCTAGATCTGTCCACCAGCTTCCACAATTACCTGAGGTCGCCAGAAACTAGGAGAGAGGCAAGGAACAGAGTCTCCCTCACAGCTCTCAGAAGGAACCAACCCCGCCGACACCTTGATTTTGAACTTCTAGATGCTTTGCATTCCTCATCCCAGTCAATCCTCAGACAGCCCGTAGGAGGTGTTTTCTAACTATCCTCATTTTAGAAATGAGCACATAGAGACATGGAAACGTTAAATACTTGCCCAGGGTAAGTGACGGAGGTGAAATTCAAACCCGTGTCTAACTCCAAAGCCAAAGCTCTTTCCGCAATTTCATCCTTCCTTGCTTTCCATTAAAGAGCAGATAATTCAACCTTCCAAACCTTCCTGTCCTCTCAAGTTTCTCACCTGGTCCATGTTTCCCAAAAGAGATCGTCAGACCTGCAAGAAGAAACTGAGAAGCAGGGTATTCACTTTAGCTCAACCCCTACCTTCTGGTACCTAGGCCCCATACACTTTCCTATCTTGTAGAAATATTCAAGGAAATCTCAGCTAATTAGGCTGAAAGTAGAGAAGGTCAGGAAGAAATTGAAAAAAAAACTAGGATTTACAGGATATCTTTAAAGTTGCGATTGTATGATTTCCGAGTGTAAATGAAATACAAAGTATGCCGACAAAACGCTGCTTGGGAGAGAACCCTTGGGGGATCTGCTGTAATGAACGTACAGGTATGTTTTGAAATTAGCTTTCCATTGTCTATAGTAAATCCCCCATGTGAGCTTGGAAGCGGTTGCTTTCTAAGTCATGAAAAGATTTTCCCTCTATTGTTTTGCTTACCCTGTTAGGAGGATGGTGCTTATAAAGAACTTCAGTTCAGGGAAGGCTGCTGGTGCAAAATCCACCAGTCAGAGCCACCGTCAAAGGGCAGAGGTCAAAGCTATCAGGTCCAGCCCAGGGAGGGCCCCAGACCCAGAGAGTCAGATGACCTGGCATCCTTGGATCCAGAAACGCTCATCTGTGGGCCCTCCTCATTGTAGGCATTGTTGCCTCCTCAGAGAACAGCTCCTGACTTATGGAGACTTTGTTGTTAAAACCCAAGAGCCCTTGACTTGATGTATTGGTAGGCTTGACCCCAGGTTCCTATACGTAGCTCTGGACCCTGAACATCTCAGTCTGGCTCACCGCTTCATGCAGGATGTTCTCTGCTTGCCCTCCCCCATCCCCACCCCCAACTAGACCCATTATCCACCCTGCTCTATACCCCAGTTCTAAGAACTCTAAGAACGGCATCTTTGGCTTACCTTCTGGCTTACATTTGGGCCCACCAACATCTGGGGTACTTATTACTCCAGATTCCTCAACCCTGGGCCAAGACTTGAAAGTAAATGCTTTCCTCCATTGAAGGCCAGAGATGCTTTCTGGAAGCCCCACATCCTACAGTTATGTTCCTGGCCTGGTTCCTTTAGTTGTTGCCTCCTGTTGCCTCTCTGGCTTAGCAGTGGTGATAGCTTCCTGTTATTGCTAAACTAGGGTCTTCTTCATCCTCTACTAGTTCCTTTAGCTCTGCCTACCCATTTGCAAATAGTCCCTTCATGAGCTCTCAAGGGTACCATTGCTTTTCTGCTAGGACCCTGATGGAAATGCTACTGTATGTCCAGTATCTAACATTTTGGAAAAGACTAGATACTCAACAAACATTTGTTGGGGGGAATAAACAGAGGATGGATGGGGAATAGGTTTTGCTTCAGCTTCAAAGGGAGAATAATTCTACTTCCCTTCACTATCTCCCCAGCAACTCTTACCCTCCACTCCTTTTTTAAATTTTTGACTCTTCAGCCTTTGGTTTATGCTCTTGTCCTCAAGAGTCCCCAGGAACAGAGAACTGAGGGGACAATGGCTTAGCCACAGTTACCCAACACCAACCCAAAAAGAACTAGAACTGGAAACTTGGGACATCCACATACCTAGTTCCCTAAGCCAGTGTTTGGATTCTGCCTAAAATGTTAGTGGAAAAATGTGACACGAGTGGTTGGTGAGATGGGAGAAGTCTGTGTATGAAAGTCAGCAAACTGATAAATTAGCAGTACATGCCATCTGGCATGACGGGCCACAACAGAGGATAAACTGGGCTTGTGCAAGGAAATTCTGGATTCATACACAGTGTGCTAGAGAGTTTCTCATTTGGCATTTTAACATGCTGACGAGCTGTGCTGAAAGGCCGTCTCATTTTCTGGGCCCATAATGAAATGATAAAGGAGAGGTCAGCTGCCCTGGGCCCTTCTTTAGGAAAAGCCACAAATGCTGTATTGGTACATCTGGATGGGGAAAGGTGACCGAACATTAGGACATATCAAGTTTGTTACCGGGAATTGGAACTAACTGGCAGTGAGAAACCAAAAAGACCATATTCAGCTGGAGCTTCTGGTCCTTATATGTGAGAGACAGGGGGATGCTGGCTCAAATATAAATAGAGGGCTTCCCCGGTGGCGCAGTGCTTGAGAGTCCGCCTGCCGATGCAGGGGACATGGGTTCGTGCCCCGGTCCGGGAAGATCCCACGTGCCACAGAGCGGCTGGGCCCGTGAGCCATGGCTGCTGAGCCTGCGCGTCCAGAGCCTGTGCTCCGCAACGGGAGAGGCCACAGCAGTGAGAGGCCTGCGTACCGCAAAAAAATATATAGATAGAAATTTTGACCTTCATTTCTCTTTATCCTAACGTTTTTTACAAAAACTTACATCAACCTCCTTGTATTAAAGCAGGAACATTTTCTGTGGCTTTCAGAAGAAAATCTGTGACTTTCAACCCCCTCGTATTCATTTATTTATTTATTTTGGTTTTGTTTCATTAGCTGTCTTTGTTGAACATCAAGAACATTCTAAGCCTCCCAGATAGATCAGCATCCCTGGAGATGACAGGTCAGAGGAGAGGACTACCTTTGGCCTATCAGACACCTGGAGCAGGTCCACGCTGGGGACAGCAGTCAGCTGGGAAGGAGCTGAGCCTGAGTCTGAGATCTGGCTCTGCCACGGTTAACTCGCTGTGCGACCTTCACCTCTCCCTGTCTCGGTCCCCACATGACTCTAGTGGAGATAATCCCTACATCACAGCATTGTTGGGAGGATTAAATTAGGCAGCACGTGCTAGTACCTAGAATAGTCCCTGGTCCTTAGTAGGCTCTCAGTAAGCAGCGCCTGTTAGGGTCGCTGGCCGCCAAGCATCCCTGCATTGGTTGACCACAAAGACCATGGCGAGGGTGCAGGATGAAATAAATCACTTTTGTTTTCCCTGTCCTGACAAAAGAAGTCCCCTGGCTCTTGCTGGGTATAAAGCAGCCAAAACAGAAAGAGCCCTAAGAGCCCCCTTTGTCCCAACAGAGGCCTCATTTGTCGGACACAAATGCTGCTCTGGCAGTCCCGGCTGCCTGTGCCACTGTTACAAATCTGTTTGGGTTGGAGTACCCCCAGTTCACTGCTGTGATGCGTCCAAGCTCCCAGGCTGGCCAGGCACAGCTGTGAATTCATTCAGAGTGGCCCTGCCCACGGGGCTCTGGTCGCTGCAGGCTTTAAATTCTGAGAATCAGCAATTCATTTTGATGACCTCGCTCCCCTCTGGGTCGATGTGGCCCAGGGGCTCTGGCCTGCCAGTGGGTCAGATGACTTGTGGAGAGACTTCCTGGGTTCCAGGAGCAAGCATTCTTGGTGTTGGAAGCGACGGGACCCGGCAGGATTCCTTGTTGGTGGCTGCTCTTGGTGCCTGTGTGTAGTACACGGCGGCTGGGGAAAAGCCACCGCTTTTGCTTTGTACGTTGTTAAAGAGAAAAAAAGGGGCACTTTTAACAAAATTTGTTAGAAGAATTCACTATGAACAGTTCCTCATTCTGCTCAGATGAACCGCAGACCTGAAGACAAGGATACTGGAAGCTCACTTCTCAGGTGGAGCCTGTCAACACAGACCCAGGAACTGGTGTGTGGATGGGGCGTCCACGTGGGCCTCACAATCGCGCCCATGTCTCCAGGGGAATTACCATTTCAACTCTCCTCCTTGGAGAGGCGTGAATGATCAGCACAATCAGAGCCATGAGTCTACAGACCTTCACTCCACGTGAGCTCATGAGCTGTCTTTTTTTTTTTTTTTTTTTTTTTTTTTTGCGGTACGCGGGCCTCTCACTGTTGCGGCCTCTCCCGTTGCGGAGCACAGGCTCCGGACGCGCAGGCTCAGCGGCCATGGCTCACGGGCCCAGCCGCTCCGCGGTATGTGGAATCCTCCCAGACCGGGACGCGAACCCGCGTGCCCTGCATCGGCAGGCGGACTCTCAACCACTGCGCCACCAGGGAAGCCCTCTTTCCTTTTTTAATTGTGATAAAATACATATACTGTACAATTTACCCTTTAACCATTTTAAGTGTACAGTTCAGTCGTGTTTAGCACATTCCCATTGTTGTGCAATCTCCAGAACTCTTTTCATCTTGCAAAACTGAAACTCTATAGCCATTAAATAATAACTCTTCTTCCCTGCTTCCCCCAGCCCCTGACGACCGACATTCTACTCTCTGTCTCTATGAATCTGACTATTCTAGACATCTCATGTAAGTGGAATCATACAGTATTTGTCTTTTTGTGGCGGGTTTACTTCTCTCAGCCTAATGTGTTCAAGGTTCATGCAGGTTGTAGGCTGTGCCTGAATTTCCTTCCTTTCTAAGGATGAATGATACGACAAGTTGTCTTTTTTTAATTGCAGTTCTATTGGGGATCCCTTCAATATGAAGGAGAGCAAGGTTGGGTGGGGAAGATCCTCCAGGGTTTGAAGCTTCATCAGGCTTACAGAGATTGAATCTTGTACGGCTATATTGTCATCACCCATATTCAATATGCACCGTCAAGGGCTACCAGTCAGGCAGTCAATGCATCTTTTTTTTTTTTAACATCTTTATTGGAGTATAATTGCTTTCCAATGGTGTGTTAGTTTCTGCTTTATAACAAAGTGAATCAGTTATACATACACATATGTCCCCATATCTCTTCCCTCTTGCATCTCCCTCCTTCCCACCGTCCCTATCCCACCCCTCTAGGTGGTCACAAAGCACCGAGCTGATCTCCCTGTGCTATGCGGCTGCTTCCCACTAGCTATCTATTTTATGTTTGGTAGCGTATATATGTCCATGCCACTCTCTCACTTTGTCACAGCTTACCCTTCCCCCTCCCCGTGTCCTCAAGTCCATTCTCTAGTAGGTCTGCATCTTTCTTCCCATCTTGCCCCTAGCCAGGACATGGAAGCAACCTAAGTGTCCATCAACAGATGAATGGATAAAGAAGATGTGGCCCATATATACAATGGAGTATTACTCAGCCATAAAAAGGAACAAAACTGAGTTATTTGTAGTGAGGTGGATGGACCTAGAGACTGTCATACAGAACGAAGTAAGTCAGAAAGAGAAAAACAAATGCCGTATGCTAACACATATATATGGAGTCAATGCATCTTGATTGCTGAAGGTGTAGAGAGCCTTGGGTCATGCCAGGCCCTCTGTACTGAGTTCTCGGGGAGACCAGGCCCCGCTTTCCAGGGGAGAGGGTGGCCCAACCACAACACAGTTCTGACATTTATTAGTGGTGAGATCCTAGACGAGTCCCTTCACCACTGTGAACTTGGCATCTCCAGGATCAAATGAAGATGACATTACTGAACTCTCCTCAGGTTGGATGGGGATTAGATGAAAGGATATATATGAAAGCACCAGGCATGGTACTGGGCCAGTTTTCAACAAATGGACATTAAATAGTAATACAAAGCAAATTAAAGATGAGATTTCTCCCGTCACCAAGCAGAGAACACAGAGAGACCAGTGGCTCTTGAACTTTTTTGAGTTAGGGACCACTTTAAGGGTCATATCCATGAATACACAATTTAACAGTGAATTTTCAGGGAATTCTTGAATCTTGCGATGCCCACCCATGGATTTTGGGCACAAGATCAGGGATCTGGGGTCTAGATAGCAGAAGAGAAAACATTCATAGGCAATGCAGACCATGTTTTGCACAGTGTGAAGAAATAAAAAGCGGTTTAGCGCTGTTTAGTGCTAAAGAGATACTAATAGCAAAGGTTAAAGAGTCAGGTGGATCCACTCAGGAGTACTACTTCACAGATATTCAGCGATTTCCCAGAAACTCAGAACTGCCTTTTCATTCTACAGTGAATCGTTAGCCAGCCTTAAAAGTGGTCTTTCACTCACCACCCTCTGAAAGCACTTATCCTCTTGGTATCTATACAATGTAAATACTTCTTGGTGCTCGTCCTGGGGCTTGGTGGATTCACTTGCCAGAGCTACCTTTATGCCTACTTCCTCATGTTGCATGCTTTGGAGAGCCGGCCTCTCCCAAGGCCCCACAAACACAACTCTTTTGATGAGATTGTGAGTGAAAAATCACTCTTGCGATTATTTTAGACTTTCAGATACACCACTGTCCCGTGAGGTTCTCAATTGATTTAAGGTCACTCCATATGTGTTTCCATGGTTGCTTGGTGGACAGACATGGCCTTGTGTTTCAAGGGGATTTGTTTTTAAGGGCTCAGATGGCTTAGCTCTAAAATCCAGCTACCATCATCTGCCTCACAGAGTTAACTGTCTAAAATTGGGGACCAGGGTAACAATGCAAGAAACCATGTCTTCTGCCTGCCTGCCACCCTGGACCATTCTCAGGGCATGGGCATCTTGTAAGCAGTTATACAAGTGTTAGCTGTCATTTCAAGCCCACTTCCATTGGCACCGTTTCAACTACTGTTATAGATACCATTTCTGCACCCTCCCCTCTATGGCCTAGTGTGAGTGTTTTACTAAATTTCAGTAGCCTTGTAATAATTGCTGCTTCAAGTGTAGCATTAAAGATTTATATGGTAACAAAAAGTCTCTTGTCTAAGCAGGTAGGGGAAAAACATATAGGGAGTCTAATCTTCTAATTGCCTAGGAACTGGCAGGTTACTTAGCTCTCCAATTAGAGAGCCTTTGATTTAAGTCAAGTAGCAAATCTATTAAATCTGATACCTTAGAATGGTCTGAGCAGCCATACTGTTATAAACTACTTTAAAATGGCAGTAATCGAAAGAATCCAGGATAAGATAAGAAACAAGCCTACTCACACGGCCAGAACAAATAACACAACTGGCTCAAAATATGTTAACCTTCCAAATCCAAAACCATGGAAAAAATAGCATCAATCAAAAGGATTCCTACTCTCTTGCTTCCAATAATCTTAATTCCCGCAAAGCCAATTCTTCTCAGTGGCAACAAAAATGTCTGGCTCCGTGTTTTGCTTGATTTTGTTTTTAAACCAGCACCTTCCCCCTAATTATAAGATGTATTCATGCTTCATGAAGAAAGCTTGGGGAACAACACAGCAAAGTAAATGTTACTTAAGATCTCACTTGCCAGCAATGGCCACTTCAAGTATTTTAAAATATGTCTTTCCTTTCTTTTACATTTACATAGATACATTTTTCAAAAATTGTGCAGTGATACATACACAAGGTCTTTTGGTCTACTCATCTATTTATTTCATTTAGCAACAAATTATAAATATATTCCCATAACAATAGATATTCTCTTTAATATATTGCCTAATGGCTACATCCAGCTCCAGCATTTGAATGTACTATAATCCCCTCTAGTTAGACGTTAAGGGCGTTACAATGTTTTTCTGTTGTAAGTAAGGCTTTGATGGACATCTTTATATGAATATCTTTAACTTTATCTCCGATTGTTCTTAGGACAACCTCTTAGAAGTTTACTTCCTATCATTAACATATACACATACTTCTAGTCTTAGGCAATCTTCAAGTTCTTCTTTGGTTGTATGTATTCAGGAGTAATTTCACCGCCAAACAGTAACACAAATGTGGATGCAAAACAAAAGAAACAAATATGCCTGCCGCAGACCCAGAAACAGATCAAAAATTAAACCTGTCGGGCTTCCCTGGTGGCGCAGTGGTTGAGAGTCCGCCTGCTGATGCAGGGCACGGGTTCGTGCCCTGGTCTGGGAAGATCCCACATGCCGCGGAGCGGCTGGGCCCGTGAGCCATGGCCGCTGAGCCTGCGCGTCTGGAGCCTGTGCTCCGCAACGGGAGAGGTCACAGCAGAGAGGGGCCCGCGTACCGAAAAAAAAAAAAAAAAAAAAAAAAAAAAATTAAAGCTGTTTGTTAAGGAAACCTGTAAAGGCCAGACTAGAGATGAGCTATTTCCTGAACAGCTAAATAGAGAAAATGATCTATCTGCTTATGCTAATGGGGAGATTCAAGAGGAGTAACCAAAACACAATTTCAAATTGAATTTCCAACACATCCAAAAGCAAATGCCATGGAGGAAGGTAACACAGTTAGGAAAGTCACAGGTACACGGTACAAGAGCAATGCATTATTTCCACTGGGTAATATATAAAATTGCAGCAATATGTGTTGATTAAATTGTCAAAGATAAAATGGGGGATTCCCTGGTGGCGCAGTGGTTGAGAGTCCGCCTGCCAACGCAGGGGACACAGGTTCGTGCCCTGGTCCGGGAAGATCCCACATGCCGCGGAGCGGCTGCACCTGTGAGCCATGGCCGCTGAGCCTGCACGTCTGGAGCCTGTGCTCCACAACGGGAGAGGCCCACGTACTGCAAAAAAAAAAAAAAAAGATAAAATGGCTGGTGATATGAGAGTCACATCTGTGTTTTTGTTTGTTTCTTTATGCCCAAGTTAAGCATGCATCCATTTAAAGAGTGAAATTGTTTTAAAAGGCTTATTACAGAAAACAGCAGTAGTCACAACCATCTTCTCTCATTTTTTTCCTGGTCAGAGGCAACCACTTTCTTATTTTTTAGCTTTCTCTTGTCATTAACCTCCATATCCCTAATAGCTTATTTATATAGTTTTTTAACCTAATATTTAGGTAAAATATTTTAATTAAAATATTAATATTTAATAAATATTTTTATTAAATGAGATTATTGAGATTACTTCCTCTTTTACTTTTTTTTAGATAAAAATCATTATACTTTGTCTTTCCACTCTGGAAGATGAGAATTTAGCTCTCTTTCACTCCACCAAGACACTCACACATCAAACAGACTTGTGGTTGCCAAGGGGGAGGGGGTCAGGGGAGGGATGGAGTGGGAGGCTGGGGTCAGCAGATGGAAGCTATTATATACAGAATGGCTAAAAAACAAGGTCCTACTGTAGAGCACAGGGAACTATATCAATATCCTACGATAGGGATTTCGCTGGTGGCGCAGTGGTTAAGAATCTGCCTGCTAATGCAGGGGACACAAGTTCGAGCCCTGGTCTGGGAAGATCCCACATGCTGCAGAGCAACTAAGCCCTTGCACAACTGTTGAGCCTGTGCTATAGAGCCCGCGTGCCACAACTACTGAGCCCGCGAGCCACAACTACTGAAGCCTGCGTGCCTAGAGCCCGTGCACCTCAATGAAGTGTAGCCCCTGCTCGTTGCAACTAGAGAAAGCCCGCATGCAGCAACAAAAGACCCAACGCAGCCAAAAATAAATAAATAAATAAATAATTTTAAAAAAATATCGTATGATAAACCATAATGGAAAAGAATATTTTAAAAAAGAATGTATATATATATATATATATACACACACACACACACATACATGTATGTAAAACTGAATTGATTTGCTGTATAGCAGAAATTAACACAACATTGCATATTAACTATACTTCAATTAAAAAAAGATGTAAAAAAATAACACTCATACATCTTCTCAGTATATTATCTATCAGTCTATTTATGTGTGTGTGTGTGTGTAATTTTGGTTAGATCATTATTATAATAATATTATTATTCCATGATTATTTTCTGCACAATTTTGTTTTCCAAAGAGTTAATCATTATTTTCTTTGCTTAGTTTTGTATGTACTTACTACTGAGTCAACCTCAACCTGTCCACCAATTTAGTCACGAATTGTCTACAGACATTCAGCTGTCTGAATCAAGACATTCAGATACATCGACTCTTATGTCAGTTTTGTCTGGAAGTTCTCTCTCCTGGAAACCCCAGCTGCTCCAACCCATGTGGTTTTCCTCAGGCCTCACGCAGGTGCCTCACCCTCGTCCAGAAGGAGGATCTTCATGTTAGATCTCCTGTTCCCTAAAATCATGTCATCCTTTTTCTTGATTTATTGTGCCAGGAGATTTTCAACAAAGAGTGCTTGGAAATTAATCATTCTGTGAGCCCGAGAATGTTTTTATGCTACCCTCTGGTTTGAGATTTGACTAGATATAGAGTCCTACTCTAGAAATAACTTTCCCTCAGAATTTTGATGGCTTCAATCCATCAATAGATTTCAGAAATCTTATTGAGAAACTAAGCCATTTAGATTTCCATTTCTTTGTAGCTTGGTTTTCCTCTCTGGAAGCCTATGATCTCTTCCCTTGAAGTAGTCTGAAAACTAATGATGATGTACCTTAATGTGGGATTATTTTCACCCATCATTCTAGGCATTTCATTCTGTGAAATTTTCTTGAATTAATGATGATTTCATTTCCTCTATTTTTCTAGTCTTATCTTTTCTCTCTTTTCCTTCACTCCTACCTTTTTGTTCTACTTTCTGAGTATTTTGCAACTTTATCTTCCAACCCCTCTAGTGACTTTTCCATTTCAGCAATAGTGTTTTTAATTTTCAAAAGCTCTCTTTTATTTCCTTGATTGTTTTTTAGCATCCTATTCTTGTTTCATGGATGCTTTCTTTGAAAATATTAATTATAGTTTTAAGTGTTTTCTCATCTAGTCTCTCTCCAAGTTATTTTTTTGCTATTTGTTTGTTTTGGTCTCCATCTTTATTTTTAAAAGCTTACCTCAATTGTCTAGTAATCCTTGGTTGTCTGCTCATATTTAAGAGCAAAGTTTTAAGCTCTGCTTATAAGCTCTGAGCTCATGGATGGGGCTCATTGGATATGGGCTTCAGTGTAAGAAGGTCTGGCCGGGCCATTACCTTAAGGAAACTCTAGTATTAATATCTTTATGTGTTTTCTCTTGAGTTGATGAAATTTCCCAGAAAAGGATTGTCTGCTCTCCTGACTGTTAATATCCCAGAAGCTTAGTGAGGGAAGAGAGCTGGGAGCCAGTCCCCTTTTTCTACAGGATCTCCACTGTCAACTGTGCCTGGTATTTCCCCCCCCTTTTATCCTCTCTAGAAAATAACACTCATCTTCTTCCAGAATGGGTAAAGAATAGTCCCTGGAAGTGAGAGTGGCATGGACATATATACACTACCAAATGTAAAATAGATAGCTAGTGGGAAGCAGCCACATGGCACGGGGAGATCAGTTCGGTGCTTTGTGTCCACCTAGAGGGGTGGGATAGGGAGGGTGGGAGGGAGACGCAAGAGGGAAGAGAAATGGGAATATATGTATATGTATAGCTGATTCACTTTGTTATATAGCAGAAACTAACACACCATTGTAAAGCAATTATACTCCAATAAAGATGTTTTAAAAAAGCGAATAGTCCCTGGGCTACACAGGCAAGAGAAGATGTTTAGAAATCAAATTACCTCTTTAAAGGACTTTTAATCAATATTCATGTTTCTAGCCTCACCTTCAAACCCAATTCCATAAATATGTGTATCATGGATTCCTGAGCCTTTGACTATCCTCTAAAACATTGAGCTGCTTTTCTGCTCTCCCCACCATTGGCCTAGGATTCTGCCGCCTTGGATCAGCCAAGTTGGTCAACACTCATCCAAGTGCTTACAAGCTTCCAAAATTTGTTGCTGTTATCTTTTCATTTCTGTTGGGGTTGTGTCATGTAAAAAATACTGTCATTGTATTTGGATTTCAAAGGGAAAAACAGAGATGCATGTACTCCTAGAAGTGGAGAATACTTTTAAGAGAAATCACATTAGGAAAAACCATTATCACGAAAATTCAAAGGGCAATAAACTGAGGGGAGGGTAAGGTTATGAACAAAGATGCTCCAAGCTTAGCTCTTTCTCCTAAAGAGTGAAGCAGAATGCAACTGAATCACAGAGGAAGAGGTAACACCTCATGATAAGTAATTAGATTTGGAGGAAACTTTATTACATTAGGTGATTTTATCTGCCCCAACCAATAAAAACAGCTACAATTTTCAGATTTGAATTCTATCTAGTATTGGTCTAGATAACTCACCTACATTAACTCATGTGATCTTCACGATGTTATTATCCTCATCTTACAAATGAGGAAAATAATGCACAAGAAGGTATATTAGCACATCTAAGATTATAGAGATAAAGAGAAAATAAGGATTTGAGCTCCAGTCATTCTGACACTAAACTTACATCCCGGGGCCATATTCATAATGTGACACTCATAGGCTATCTTTCTAATATTATACTTAAAATGGACCAGCCATCCATATTATCCCCACGGTTCCTCACCACCTCACTCCCACTAACACTTAGACTCGTGTGTTTCATATTTCTTATTTTCCTTGTTGGACTATTTGCTTTCTTTCCTTTGCTGGGAGGCTGGTTTAATTCCTTTAAATGCTCATTCTTCAATTAGTCGAGATCCATTTCTCACACAGGATGATCAGGGTGTGGTTCTTACTGATGTCTGTAGATAATGTAACTCAATCCAAATACTATTTTATGGTTTATCTGGAGAAATTTAGCAGTTTATAAGGGGTGAAAAAGGGACTTTACCAAATATAATGGATTAATAGCCAAGGACAAGCAATGATTTCTTTTGTGTATAATTTATAACACAGAAAATGTGTTTTTGTCTCTGAGTAGTTTCTGGTCCCTGCTGGGATGAACCAGAAGTTAAGGTCATTGGCACTCTGGTCTTATACTTTTCCTTCAACTCTTCTTTGAGGTTTTATTTTGCTACTCAGGCCTTCTTGCTATGCTAATGCCTCTTCCCAGAATTAACATTTTAAGATAGTGATATTCTACAGTGGGTGTGGTCTAGTATAAGATCAATGAACCAGTGTTGCCCGCCCCCCCCATTCAGAATGTCACCACTAACTCTTCGCAATGGCCCTAGGCACCCTTGGGCACCATGCCAGACCTAGAGCGGGGAGAAGGAAGGACACAAATATGGGAAGAAAAGATAAAGAGAGACAGAAGAAGGGAAAGCAAGAAGAAGTGGAGGAAGGAAAAGGAACTGAGTGAAACGAGGGTGCCCCTGGCTAAGCATGACTAACCTGGTGATGGGGAGAAGCTCCCAGGGTCATCTGGGGCTCCACATCTGACTCTGCCCTGGGGACTGGGCAGACCATCCCAGGTCCAAAGGACGGGAGTCTTCACCTTTCATTTTGGCCATAATATGGTTTCCTCAGTTCTTCTCTCATTGATTTTAACCCATTCTACCTGCCTTTTCACTTCAAAACTCAGTACAGTTGTCCCTCGATATCCATGGGGGATTGGTTCCAGGACCCCCTCAGATATGAAAATCCACAGATGCTCAAGTCCCTTGTAGCATCAAAAGGCATCGTACAATGAATACAGTCAGCCCTCCATATCCGAGGTTCCACAGTCAAGGATACAGAGGGGCAACTGTAATTACATCCGAGTCTGGGTAGGATATAGCCCTTCAATGTGATTGGTACAGCCCACAGAGTGTTTTTAACATTGCATTTGGATGCCTTTAGACAGATCTGCCCTTTGCAATGCCTGGGGCTCCCCCACCTCGTTACAGCCTCTACTTCTCTTAGAGCTTAAGTGGCCTGCTTGGCTTTTGAATGCCTGTGAGCGTGTGACACCTGCCTGATACCCTGTGTGCCCTCCTAAGTGCCGTTTCCTGTGTCCATGTTTTTCATCCACCACCAAATAGTGAAACGGTTGAAGAGAAAGGAGCTCTTGGTAAAGGTGTCTCCCTGCAGCTCTGTTCATCAGAGCGGTAACAGGAACTAGATGTCTATTATATTAGCTGCCATTTATTGAGATCCTGATATGTGCCAGGCCCTGCCCTAAACACTTTACATGTGATAACTCATTTAATCCTAAAACACATTAGGTGGGGATAGATGAGGAAACCGAGGCACAGAATCGTCAGCTCGGCCAGATTCACCACATGCAAAACCCAGGACTCCAACCCCTTCTGACTTGAAGCCTCTGCTCAATCATCACAGCCAAGGTCACTTGCTGCCATCAGCCATGGACCTCTACAGAGCTTATTAAACTGGGAAAGTCTAGGCCTCTGGATTCCAAACTCTATTCTCTCAGTTCCTTAACTCATTCCCTCCCTGAATGAGGGAGCATATCAGGCAAACAATTTATGGGGTTCTGTCTCTAAAATGGGATGAACAGACCACGTGTGTCCATTTATCACCCAGGGGAGTGTCTTTTGCTTTTTTATGCATTTCTTCACCAAGAACCAGTCAGGATTGCAACTCTTCTAAAGAAAGGTCAGGAAAAAAACACTAAGCAAAATTGAAGAACATACCTTTCAGAGCAAAGCAGTAGCTTACTTTGTAAAGGCCTAGGACATGTTCCTGGGTTTTTTTCAAGGAGGTCTTTGAGCGTTTCAGGAATGTAACACACCAGGCATAAGCCATTTTCTTAGAGAGTCCAGAAGTTTGCAAGACTTTGGAATTGCTTTTGAAGGCCAGGTATTTAAAGTCCCCAACATAATGACTTATTAATAAAGCTCTCCACTCTTCATATGTGAATGTTATTAACAAATCCGATTTAATCAGTCAACATAATCAGATTAACTAGAATAAAAGAGGCATCTAGATCCCCAGTAATTCTCTGAACTTGCCCGACACCAGGGGATATCTATGCTGCAAACTCAAATGAAAGTACTTTTGAATGTGTGTGTCTGATCCAGGCCCAACACCGTTCTCAGGGGGCTTTGGCTTCTGCATTCATCCATACTCAGCAGTAGCCTCACCAGGGGCCCTGTCTGGTCCAGCCAACTCCTGCTGTCAGGATAGCTCCCGTTCCTCTGCCCTCCCCATTCTGAAGTCACAGAACTGTGTGATCTCCTCTGGGCCCCCTGAAGCCATGATAGGCGGTGGGCAGTGGAGCTGGAAGCAGCCTTTGCTGAAGCCACAGGGACAGAGAAGCAGGGGTCGCCCCCTGAGGCCTTCCTGCAGCCAGAGCAGGTCAGGACACCTGTTCCTGCCTCCAGAGCTTGGGGCCTGAGGATCACCTCATTCACGGTTCATCTCCACCGTCTCCTGGGGGATTCAAGCACATGGCAGCTTCAGTCTTCTCAATCCCAAGTTTAGGCAATCGCTGGTGGAAAAAATGGTAAGAATTGGGCTTCCCTGGTGGCGCAGTGGTTGAGAGTCTGCCTGCCGAAGCAGGGGACACGGGTTCGTGCCCCGGTCCGGGAAGATCCCACATGCCGTGGAGCGGCTGGGCCCGTGAGCCATGGCCGCTGAGCCTGCACGTCTGGAGCCTGTGCTCCACAGCGGGAGAGACCACAACAGTGAGAGGCCCACATACCGCCAAAAAAAAAGGTAAGAATCAAGTAAGAAGGCCCCATTAACATTACTTCAAGACTCCCCAAATCCAAGACTCTGATCCACTTTTCCAGTTGTATTTACCATAATCCCTTGTTTTTCCTTTCATGTTGCAACCAGCCCTGAGCTCACTTTTCATGTGTCCATTGCGCCTCTGTTTCTGCTTCTGCCAGACCCAAAATGTCCTCTCCTTACCCTCAGGACTGGGTGGAGTAAGCAGGGAGGGGGCTGTGTGTACCACTCTTTCCCCAGCCCCCTCTCCTTTGGTCCTTCTACAAAAGTCAGGCCAAATCTCACCTTTGGGGCTCATTCTCAGACGACCTGACCTGTAGGAATTTTTGTTCCTAAATTCTGATGCTACTTCAGTGAGTCATTTATTTAACTTGCAGTGAGGCTGTTTATACTCTGACCTCAGAGCTAAGGAAACAGATAAAGAAAGCATGGTTCTTGCCCTCAGTGGGCTTCCAATCTAGTGGGGAAACTTACTGACTTGGACCTGGTGGTATCACAGCATGGAGGTGCTGAACTAGTCATGTGAACAAAATTGTTGGAGAACTTCCCAGGGGAGGGAGGAAGATCCCCGGCAACCGTCAGCATTCAGCATGAAATCCATCATCGGGGATGACAATGGTTACCCAGGGCATAGCTTCCTGGTGGATTCAGCCACGTTCTGCTTTTACTTACATACACTTCAGCAAACAGTTCACAATATTTTATTTGGATTTTTTTAGTATAAATTTATTTATTTTTATTTATTTACTTTTGGCTGCGTTGGGTCTTCGTTGCTGCACACAGGCTTTCTCTAGTTGCAGTGAGCAGGGGCTACTCTTTGTTCCGGTGCATGGCCTTCTCATTGCAGTGGCTTCTCTTTGTTGAGGAGCACGGGCTGTAGGCACACAGGCTTCAGTGGTTGTGGCACGTGGGCCCAGTAGTTGTGGCTTGCAAGCTCTAGAGCTCAGGCTCAGTAACTGGCGCATGGGTTTATGTGTTCTGCGGCCTGTGGGATCTTCCCAGACCAGGGCTCAAACCCGTGTCCCCTGCATTGGCAGGCAGATTCTTAACCACTGCGCCACCAGGGAAGCCCTGGATTTTTTAAAATCTCGCTATAAATGACCCTCCTCTTTTCCTCTTGCTTCTGGTTTAGAAGCTCTAAGTCCTACACATATCACTGGTCACTTGCATGTGCCTTGCTGGGGCCCCAGTTTAGGATGTTAACAGCCATTGAGAGTTAACAGCTACATTCCCAAACATCGCCATCCTGTGGCCACAGGAAGATGGAACCGGGACTGGACAGGCAGCCGCCATTCAGAGGGGGAGTTAAAGCATGCTTGCAGTCACCCACCACCCTCCTTCCCACTCCACGTCCACTCCCAGACCATTGTTGGTAAACATAAAATCAAATTCCTGGCTTGGAGGAGCTGCTTCTTAAAAGCAGATCTGCAAACAAATTAGAAGGAAGGCCTATTTTGCAATTCAAAGGCTCTGCATCCCGGGATGTGGTGTTTCTCTGGAGGGCAGGTTTGGGGTGAGCTACAAAGCAGTCACCCGTTTAGAAAGTTCTGGTCTTGAAGAAGGTTGTAGGAAGGCTGCTCGCAGAGGCCCCCCGGGTTTTCCAGGATGGATTGGCCAACTTTTGTTTGAATGAGGCTGGTTGGAAAAACACCACGGATTTTCAGATGTTTCCCTGAAGCCCCTTGCGCCTGGCAGCCCTGCTGTTGGCGCTGAGGGCGCTGACCGTACCTTCGGAAATCGTGAAGAACACTTTGGCCCATGGTGCCAGCAGGGGAGGGAGAAGGACAGGTCTGAGTCTGTTTGCCTCAATGAATGTGAGTAACTGTCGCCGAGGGGACCTTGAATTGCACCCGGGCGACCAAGCATGACGAGAAGAATGGACCCCAGGCTCTGTCGAGGGGCTTGACCTTCCCTCGGACACTTGATAGGTAAGGATACTACCCCGTCATTATGTTCCCCATTGGCACTGTCCTGGTCTGGTTTAAACAGCCTGGTCAATCTGGACTGTCTTACATCTGGGACTGGCCAAGTTTCTTTGTTACGAGTCATTTCCCCTGCTCACATAAACGGAAATAATTGATCAGACTCCTGCCTGTTTGGTCATCTCTGCCCCTTGTCACACAAGGTGATGGACACGTGGCTTTGTCAGGCTGCGAATTTATTGGCTTAACTACTGATGGACAAGGAAAATAGCCAACATCTTCACTCGTCATGATAATGACACAAGTAACCCATACGTCCATCCTGCTTTTCAGATGATGTGCTGTGAGATAGAGATATTGTTTGATGGGGAAATCGAGACCCGGCTCATTTACATTCACTAGCAGGAGAGAGTGGAGAGAGGTTTTGTAATCTTAAAACATAAGGTTCGTGTTCCCAGCCTTGAGTAAAAACAACTAGTGAAGGTAAAATGAAAATCTGATTCCATGCTCTTACCTAACAGAGAATGGTAGGAAGAGTCATGTCCATCATTAGAATTCCAACATTCTTTCGATTAAATAACATTTGATGAGGTCCTATAGCGTATACTGTGCAGACTCTAAAATTGTAGGGCCTGATGAACTAACAAATCTCTCTCTCTCTCTCTCTCTCTCTCTCCCTGTCTCTTTCCCTCTCTCTCCCCCTGTCTCTCAGAAGCCAGCTACCAGACATATTCAGGAGACCTCCCAGCCTGTGAGGACTCATTCTTCTCCTGAGGCCTCATGCCCTGAGTATCAGACCAAGAAAGGTCAGCGTTTATTTGTCTTGGGCTGCTTCATTTGTGCAGGCTGTTTCCCTGAGGTAACGCCAAGCAGCTCTTAAGAAGCGCAGGGGGCAGGTGGGATGGGGTCAAGCTCTGGGCCTCCTTGTCTGAACCCTGGCTCCTGCGGAGAAGGCCCTCATTTGTCTGAAGGCCTCCACAGGCCCCAACCATGGATTGTTTATTTACATTCAAGGAACAAATATTGAAAAATGAAAACCAAAACCAGCAGGAATTTAGACAGCGAAGTTCTGGGTGGTAAGGCAGAATCTGTGATGATTTCACAAGCAGGATTGCAGAGAGGATTCCATCCTAATACTGAATATCTTTGAGAACGGACACTCCCTTTTCTCAATGCCGTGTTTTACTCAGCCCTTGGATTCCAGGCCCCCGTTCTTTCCTGCTGAGGCTCTATCTTGCTTCCAGTTATTGGATGCTTCCTAGATGCTATTCTTTGTACCAGATGCTTTACCTGCTCCCCTCATTTAATTATCACAATCCAATGAGGCAGGCACCATGACTATGCCTATTTTACAAACAAGGAAACTGATACTGAGAGAGGTCAAGTCATTTGCTCAAGGTCATAGAGCAAGTGAATACAGACCCTGGAGTCCAGCTCACGTCCATCTGAGTTCACAGCCATGCCATTAACCACTGAGCTTCACTGCCTCCCCATGAGACCACTGCTTCCTGGCTGCTTCTTTATTTTCTTTTTTTAAGTTGCTCTTTTACTTCTAAATTGATTGCATTTGGAAACAGCATGATGTATAAACCCGCATATCCTTCCACTTTTATTTTTAAAGAGATCGCTATAGTATTCAGGGTTTTTCAACCTCAGCGCTATTGATATTCTTTAGCTGGGGGGGCTGTATGGTATATCGCAGGATGTTTAGCGGCATCCCTGGCCTCTACTTATTACATGCCAGTAGCTAGCACCCATCCTGCCAAGTTGTAACAATCAAAAATGTCTCCAGATAGCACCACATGTCCCAGAGAGGGGGCAAAATCACCCCCCAGTTGACAACCACTGGCCTAGCGTTATACCCAGCAGCTATTTAAAAGGGGCAATGGATTTCAAGTTCTCCTTTCTCACAGTTCCCATCGGCTTACTCCAGAAAGTATTTTCAACCTTCCCTTATGATAGAGTATCTAGGCAGTAAGGTCACATTCAACTAACCCTCAAGAAAGGAGCCCAGGGTCTTCCCTGGCAGTCCACTGCAGAGGGCACTGGTTCGATGTCTGGTTGGGGAACTAAGATCCCGCATACCATGCGGTGCAGCCAAAAAGAAAAAAGAAAGAAAGGAGCCCAAAGACTATTTGAGGAGGAAAAATTCTATGACTTTGGTAGGCAGGACAGCTGGGAAACAGGTCTGTGACCAGCACCAAGAGGGCCAGTGGAGCAGCTGGCAGAGGACCTGGCAGTGAGAAACAGACCACCAGCCGTTCTCTTTGGCATCAACATCCACTGCATCTTTTGAGACCCATCACACAGCTTCACTATTTGACTGCTTGGGAGTCTCTAAATTCTAGACTCTAAAACATGTGTTGTTTGTGGTTGTCATTGTCACAAGTCCCAGGACCCTTAGGATTGTGGCACAGACGTTTAGATTTACAAAACGACAGAAGAGATAGAAAGTACTGCGAAAGCACTCAAGCTAATGCTGCTGCTATACTCCCTAATCTAGAGACCTGTCGTCGCCCTAAATAACAGCATTAATACAACTTTTGGAGGGTGTCTGAATAGGAGTTGTATTCCCCTATTCCTCAGGGAAACTTTTGGAAAAGACCATATAGAGGCTTTATCTGAGTGTAGGTTCCTCAAATAAAATAGACCCTGAAAAAGGAGTTGGATGCCAGTGGTTTGTTGGGGAGGTGATCCCAGGAAGCATGGTAAATAGAAAAAGCAAGGCAGCGAGGGGAAGAAAGCCAAGAAAAGGTGCTTTAACAAATGGGTTACCTCAACAGGCAACTGAGGCTCCATCCCCCTGGGGTCCTCTGAGAGACTGTATAACACACCTTAGGATTGTGCCCCAAGGATTAGAAAGCTGGAGTACCCATCTACCAGCTGTCATCCCTCATTGGTTTACATCTCCTGGTGACATGAACTCTAGGGCACTTGTGGACATGCCAAACTCCTGGGGGGAGAAAATGCCCTCAGTCAGAGAGAAGCAGGCAGTTGAGTTGCATCAGTTACCAATGGCTGAGTAACAAATTACCCCAAAACTGACTGGCTTAAAACAACACATATTTGTAAAGTCTCTGCGGGCTGGGAATCCAGGTGCAGCTGAGCTGGGGGTTCTGCTTAGGGTCCCTCATAAGGGTGCAACCAAAGTTACAACTGGATCGCACTACTGGGCATATACCCTGAGAAAACCATAATTCAAAGAGTCATGTACCACAATGTTCATTGCAGCTCTATTTACAATACCCAGGACATGGAAGCAACCTAAGTGTCCATTCACAGATGAATGGATAAAGAAGACGTGGCCCATATATACAATGAAATATTACTCGCCATAAAAAGAAATGAAATTGAGTTATTTATAGTGAGGTGGATGGACCTAGAGTCTGTCATACCGAGTGAAGTAAGTCAGAAAGAGAAAAACAAATACCATATGCTAACACATATATATGGAATCTAAGGGGGGAAAAAGGGTTCTGAAGAACAGGGACAGGACAGGAATAAAGACACAGACGTAGAGAATGGACTTGAGGACACGGGGAGGGGGGAAGGATAAGCTGGGACCAAGTGAGAGAGTGGCATGGACATATATACACTACCCAATGTAAAATAGATAGCTAGTGGGAAGCAGCCGCATAGCACAGGGAGATCAGCTCTGTACTTTGCAAACACCTAGAAGGGTGGGATAAGGAGGGTGGAGGGAGACGCAAGAGGGAAGAGATATGGGGATATGATGGGCTAAGGGGCTCAGTTCCTTGCTGGCTCTTGATCAAAAGGCCTACTTGTCACATGGTCCCTCCATTGGGTAGCTCAAAACATGGCAGCTGGCTTTCCTCAAACAGAGCAAGAGAAGGCAAGCATGACCAAGGTCAAAGCTTCATAACCTATAACCTCAGAAGTAACATCCACCACTTCTGTTGGATTCCAGTCATTAGAAGTGAGTTGCTCAGTCCATCCCATGCTCAAGGAGTGGAGGTTATAACTAGGCATGTAACTAGGAGACCCCTACAGGGAGCCATCTCAGGAGTGGATGAGAATTGCCCACCAAAGCTGTCCGGGACCTCTGGGCTGAGACAAAGGAATGTGACCGGGGCACTTGCATCCACCCTATGGATATAACTTCATGTTGTTACATTCTCCCTGGTTAACGGGAAACATTCTAGTTGTCTTCAAACTGAGAGGCTCTGGAACACAACTTATTTTTTAATTGAAGTAGAGTTGATTTACAACATTATGTTAGTTTCAGGTGTACAGTATCTTTGTAGATTATACTCCATTATAGGTTATTACAAAACAATGGGTATAATTCCCTGTACTATACAGTGTATCCTTGTTGCTTATCTGTCTTAGATATAGTAGTTTGTATCTGTTAATCCCATTTAAATTCTATAAATGGGGACATTTCATGTACTCGGTGCAGACTGACAAATCCGAAACTGACTTGAACCATGTGACAGGCACTGTGCTAAATTCCAGAGACACAGAGTTAAATCCTCAGGGAGGCTACTGTCTGCAGGGGCAGGAGATGGAGGGAGGTGAACCTAAGGCTGCAGAACAGGACCGCACATACTGTGCTAGACAGAGAAGCGTCAAGGTGCAGCCACCTGAGCGTCTAACTGCAGCTGGGCGGGGAGAGGTGATGGGGATGACCTGGGAGGTGGCATGAGGAGGGGGTGACATGCAAATCTTCCCACTGTTATGGAACACTGCTGCCTCCCCTGCCCTATACGATGATCCTTGTAGGATCCCCAATATTCCTACCTACCATGTGCCTTCATATGAATAGTCTCAGGCACTTTCCAGGTGGGCCACGCTTTCAGAGGGACGCTCTGCCCAGGCCCCGAAGAAAACCAGGAATAAAGGTGAAAAAAAAAGCAAGAAGGAAGAGAACGGCGGAACCAACACCACAAACACATCAGGTGACAAGCAATTCCCCCTCCTTCTGCCAATTATGGCCCCAAAGCAGCCGCCTGACGCCCTAGCCAGATCATCCCCACCTCTCCACTGGGCACTAATCGAACCTACACCTGCCCACTGATAACATTCAAACCACAAGAGCCTCCAGAGCAAACAACTCCCTACCGTGAGAGCATTTTTCCTTCCCCCTTTATTTAAGAAAGACCTTATCTTGAGGTTAAATCCATTATCCTGGACATTGGAATGAAGTCCAACACGTGATGAATAACCCTGTTGCCTAATCTCCACCTCTTATCCATTCAGACTAAAAGAAAGGAGGCCCCAGAGGTAAAAGGGGAGGGAAATTGAGTCACAGAAATTAATGGCAGTACTCTACAAGTGTGCTTCTTTGGACAAATCCACATCTGATTTTCTCAACACCTGTTCCCTCTTCTCTTCATTAATTTTCACTCCTTTGATCTTCTACTTTTTTCTGTTTTTTTTCTTTTATCCATTCCTTCTCCTTATACTTCTTTTTATTTTTGAAAACTAGCTTCTCATCAGTCACTCCCTTCAAAGCGTGATTTAAATGATTAATAAATCAGTAATGAATCATTATGTATAGGAATAATACCATAAGTTATTAAATAATTTCAATAAGCATCTGAAGATTTCTTTTACAGTAGGTCCTTGTTGGTTATTCACTTTAAATATAGCAGTGTGTACATGGCAATCCCAAGTTCCCAGTCTATCCCTCCCCACGACCCTTCCCCCCAGGTAACCATAAATTCGTTCTCTAAATCTGTGAGTCTGTTTCTGTTTTGTAGATAAGTTCATTTGGATCATTTTTTTTTTTTAGATTCTGCATACAAACGATATCTTATGATATTTGTCTTTCTCTGTCTGACTTACTCATTTGAAGATTTTCACTGTAGGTTGATGAGAATGGGGAGCTGTGGCTTCGGAAGGAACGGGAATCGTCCAGCCTGGAAGGGATACTAGGAACCCCCTGGTAAGTGTCACCCACTGCAGCCTTGCATGTGTGTCTTCTGAATTACACCTCACATAACCCTGCAGGGGAAGAATGAGGGCCTTGTTTTACAGATGAAGAAATGAGACTTGGTTAAGCCTCTCTTAAGTGACTGAGCTGAAAAATAAAACTCTTTATCTGTGCGGCTCCAAAGTCCGTGCTTTTTTCTGACTGTGCTGATAGCCCTAAGTACCCAGAACAAACAAAAGAATGCTACTTTATTTTAGCATCTACATTGAAGTTTCAAATCCATTGATTTTACCACTTTTTCACTGTCTATCACCCCCTCACATCCTCTTATCCTTCCTTACCTTCATTAAATCCCACGTCCAGTCATGAAAATCTACGGTCAGTCGAGATCACTCCCTCACATATACTATAAACTACCTTTCCTCTCTCTTAACGAGTTACTCTCACTTGGCAAGTCTCCAGTCCTGGTAAAACCCACTCTCCACCTACCTGAAAACTGCCATCAGGCAGCTGACTGTGGCTGGAGAAAAGAACACAATGGGGGCTTCCCTGGTGGCGCAGCAGTGGTTGACAGTCCGCCTGCCGATGCAGGGGACACGGGTTCGTGCCCCGGTCCGGGAAGCTCCCACATGCCACGGAGCGGCTGGACCCGTGAGCCATGGCCGCTGAGCCTGTGCGTCCCCCGCGTACGGCAAAAAAAAAAAAAAAAAAAAAAAAAAAAAAAAGAACACAATGGGATGAGCACACAGCCCAGTGGGCCAGCATCAATGTGACCCAGCCGTTCTACATGCTCCCCTAGCCCTCCCCTCCCACTGTGCGCCCTCCCCTCCAACCTCACACCCTCCCTAACCCTTCCCTCTGGGCTGGTGCCTGTGCTTCCCTGTTTCAAGGAGAGCCTAAAGCCCTCCAAAGAGAGCTGCCTGGTCTCGCCAGCCACACCCATCTCCCTTCTGTCATGGCAGAAGAACCGGCTCTCATGCTATGCCTGTGTCTGTTTGCGCGGCTATAACAAATAGCGCGACTGGGTGGCTATAAACAGCAGAAATGAGGTCAGAGGTCTGCAAGGTCTGCATGGTCAGGTTCCGGGAGAGCCCTCTTCCGGGTTGTCAGCTTCTCATGGTTGTCACATGGTGGAAGGGGCTAGGAAGCTCCGTGGGGTCTCTTTTAAAAGAGCATTAGGGACTTCCCTGGTGGCGCAGTGGTTGAGAGTCCGCCTGCCGATGCAGGGGACACGGGTTCGTGCCCGGGTCCGGGAAGATCCCACATGCCGCGGAGCGGCTGGGCCCGTGAGCCATGGCCGCTGAGCCTGCGCGTCCGGAGCCTGTGCTCCACAACGGGAGAGGCCACAACAGTGAGAGGCCCGCGTACTGCAAAAAAAATAATAATAATAAAAAAAATAAATAAAAGAGCATTAATCCCATTCAGGAGGGCTCTACCCTCATGACCTCATCACCTCCCAAAAGTTTCACCTCCCAGTACCATCATGTTAAGCATTAGGATTTCGACATAAGAGTTTGGGGGAGGGGGACGCATTCAGAACACAGCAACGCTCTCCCCCCCCCCCCCACCCCACCCATGTCCCTGGCTCCAGCCATTCGTCCTTCTCTCTCTTCTGCAACGTCCTTCCCTTGAAAACACCTCCTTCTCTTGGATTTCAGAACGTCACTCTCTCCAGGTTTTCCTGGAGCTCACAGGCTGCTCTACCTCAGTCTCCTTTTCTGGTCCCTCCCTAGCTCCCTGACCTCCCAATGCTGAAGTCCCTCAGAGACATCCTTTGTCTCCTCTCCTTAATAGACTATCATTCCCTTGTGAGCCAAGTCAGGCTAGTAGCTTGAAAGACATCCAAATGCTGCGGGTTTCCAAGTTTACATCTCTGCCCTGACAGTCCATCAGCCCAGATGTTTCTCCCCTGAACTCCAGAGTGACAGATTTATCTGCTTATTCCGCCTCTTCACGTTCATGTTTAACAGACATCTCAAGGTAATACGCCCAAACCTGAACCACACCCGTGTGAATCCCCACTCCTTGCCGAACCTGCTGTACACGAGGCTTCTCCATCTCTGTTACTGGCCGTTCCTCATCCAGTGTTCAGCCTCCAAACTTGCTGTCACACAAGACTTGTAGTTGTTTCTCAAACCCCACATCCAATGCATCAACAAATCCTGCCTTCTTTCCCTTTAAAATATGTCCAGAATCCAATCATCCCCATGCTACCATCCATGCTACCGTCCTCCTTGGAGCCATCATCATCCTTCTCCCAGATTGCTGGGCTTCGGACTCGTCACCCTGCTTCTGCCTGTGCTCCTGGCAGCCTATTCCAATATAGCAGCCAGAGTGAACCTTGAAAAACTCAAGTCAAGTAGATGGCACTCCTCTGCTGGAGATCCTCCAATGGCTAGAATAGTGAAAGTCACCGTCCTTTTAATGACCTGGGACGCCTGTGTGCTTTGGCCTCTGTTACCCTTTGGTCCTTATTTCCTACCATTCCCCCCCCTTGCTCTTTCTGCCACACTGGCCCTCTTCTGTTCCTTGAACACATCAGGTATGTTTCCACCTCAGGGCCTTTGCACTAACTGTCTCTCTGCTTGGGAAGACCTCCTACAGATATGACATAGCTCGCTCCTTCAGGTATTTGTTTGATATTACTTCCTCAGTGAGACCTTTCCTGAGAATCCAGTTTGGAATTATAATACCTCACATTTCCAAACTCTCTTTTGGGGGGTTTTATTTTTCTCCGTAGCACTTATCATCTTCAGTATACCGTATTTTTTATTTTGTGGAGGAAGGTAAATCTTCTTGAGGGCAAGGATTTTCGACTGGTTTGTTTATTGCTTGTATTAGTCAGGGATCTTCATAGAAACAGAACCGATAAGATACATATAGGTATGTAGAAAGAGATTTGTTATGAGGGATTGGTTCAGACGATTATGGAGGCCTAGCAGTCCCATGATCTGCCACTTGCAAGCTGGCGACCCTGGAAAGCCAGTAGTATAATTCGAGTCCCCATTCCAAGGCCTGAGAACCAGGGGAGCCGATGTCTGAGAGCAGGGGAAGATGGAAGTTCCAGCTCAAACAAGAAAGCAAGTTCATCCGTCCTCTACCTTTTTGTTCTATTCAGACCCTCAACAGATTAGATCATGCCCACCCCACTGGTGAGGACATCTTCTTTATCTAGTATACCGATTCTTCTGAAAACACCCTCCCAGACACACCCAGATGTAATGTTTTACCAGATATCTGGGCATCCTTCAGCCCAGTCAAGTCGACACATAAAATTAACCATCACACTATTCTATCCCCAGAGCCTGGGATTGTGCCTGGTACGTATTAGGTGCTCAATAATTATTTGCTGAATGAATGGGTGCTCAGCCTGATTCTCTGCAGTGCCCACATCCTTCCTTGGTAATGTAGGGGATCAGAGCATGCCACCCCAAAATAGGTTGCTTTGGCAGATTGATTATGTTAATCTGAAGACACGCGGGAAACAGCAGATGCAAGAAAGGCTCTCTGAACTCCCCCATTCTACCTAAAGTCAGGACATAAAATTTCCCATGACATTGTATGCCCTCTCTGTACCAGGACAAGGACAGTCTTATCACCGGAGACTTGGAGTCAATGCTGAAATAGATCTGCACAAACAAACCTACTAAAATAACTTTAATCTTCCATTAGTTTCCCCCATTATAGTTCCTAGTCACTTTCCCACAATTTATTGCCCCAACCCAAATCCTTTTTCCTTTGTCTTGTCACAGTTCCAAAATTTACCAATCTTTGTGGAAATGCTATACAAGCTCTCAGGACTGTCCCCTTCTTTGGGTCTTCATTTCATTTCCCTGAAGGCTCCCACGCCACATAAAAATATTAACACCAAATATCTGTATACTTGTCTCCTGTTCATCTGTCCTTTGTCAATTTAATTCTCAGGCCCAGCCCAGACCTAAGAGGGTAGAAGGTAGAGGAAAAATCTTTCCTCTGTTACAGTAAGAAGTCGGCTGCTCGGAAGCACTCCAGTGTCTTCCAGACCAGGGAGGCAAATAGTCCAAAGGTCAGCATTCTCTTGCCCTCAGGCCCTGTAATAATGCCAGCATCCTCCAGCTAGCCCTGAGCTCCAGCTAGGCTTGGTACCCTGTCCATCCCCCAGGCCATGGGCAAACTCCAGGTTCAGAGGCCGAGTCGAAGAGGCGGCCCAACTGCAAACCACCTGCCTGTCCAGGGTGCCTCAGGCTTGAGATCTCCATCTTCCCCCGGAACTTGTCATACATCACTCCTGGGAAAGGACTGTGGCCATCAGCAATGCCTGGGGCTGGCCCATGCCCTTGGGCCAAACCCTACCTGCAGGCAGGGCCTGTCTTGAGTCCATGAACTATGAACTCTCAGTAACATTTGTCACAATGCTAATCATGTCTTCCTGTTCAACAGCAATGCCTCTTTCGTAATTTCCAATACACCAGAACTGGGGGGAAGTGAAGGAAATGAAGAAACGGGAGAGGGAAAACTAAGGATGACACAAGGAGGCTAGATTTTTCCCTTCTTTAAGGACTCCGTCAGTTGTGTCTCCAGGGGATTGAAAGAAGTAACACATCAACTGATGAAGGGCTTTTTTTAATGTGGTATATCCATATAATGGAAATTATTAGACAGTAAAAAATGAAGCACTGACACACGCTATGACACGGATGAACCTCAAAAACGTTATGCTAAGTGAAAGAAGCCAGCCACAAAAGACCATAGTTTGCATGATTCCATTTGTAGCAAATGTCCAAAATAGGCAAATCTATAGAGACAGGATTAATTGTTGCCTAGGGCTAGGTGAGCTGGAGGAAGTGGCGAGTGACAGCTAATGGGCACAGGGTTTCTTTTTGGGGGGATGAAAATGTTCTGAAATGGATTATGGTGATGACCGCACAACTCTGTTAATATACAAAAAACCCACTAAATTTGTACTTTAAATAGGTGAACTGAATGGTATGTGAGTTTTATCTTAATAAAAATGTTATTTTAAAATAAAACAAAACAAGAGTTACATAACCCTCCGGGAAAATGGGGTTAAAGGCAGTCTGGCTTCTTAATTTTCCATATCTAACCTCAGGGGCAGATTACATAGAAAGCTAATGAAGCATGAATTTCAGGCCCCTCGCTGTCATGGGCCCCTTCAAAATCAATAACCAAATCCTAGCTCATTTTATATTCCCGATTTATTATTCTCTTCCTTAAAGAAGTAGCCCCAAATTGTATAAGCTTTGTGACTCACAAAACCTGGATTTTCCTAATGAACACACAGTACTTTTATAATCAAAAAAGAAGTAACCATGATTTTTAAAATATATATATATTTAAATATGTATTTTTTAATCAAATGAAAGAGTCTTTATACGGTGCTTTACAATTTTCAAAAATTTCACACACATGATTTCATAGAAGCATATTGCCGCTATATTGCCCCTCCCCTCCCCTGCCCCATCCCTCTGCCCACTGGTAACTAGTCTGTTCTCTGTATCTGTGAGTCTGCTTTTCTCTTGTTATATTCACTAGTTTGTAGCGCTTTTTAGATTCCACGTATAAGTGATATCATACGGTATTTGTCTTTCTCTGTCTGACTTATTTCACTTAGCATAATGCCCTCCGTAAGTAAATTTATAAAAATAGATTTTTTTTAATCATGAATGTGTCTCCCTTTCTACGGTGCTGAAGCCCCAAGGAAAACAGCCATTGAATCTCTGGAGATCTCACAGTAACCTATGTGAAGTCATCATGTGACTTCACGCGAAATTTGATCACAGTCTCAGGTGGAGTAAGTCATCGGTTCCTCTGGGCGCACAGCCCTGTCCATGTTGACAGTGGCTTTAGGACACTGGCCCTCCAGGAGAAATTCCAAGAGAAAACTGTTCAGGAACATCTTGAGTTTTTTTTTTTCTTTTTTTAACAATTCATGTATTTATTTTTTTTAATATGTGTCTTGACTCTAATTGGTTATAGTCACCCTTTTCTTTAATAGTTAAGAAAAAAAATGGTTCCAGGGCTTCCCTGGTGGCGCAGTGGTTGAGAGTCCGCCTGCCGATGCAGGGGACACGGGTTCGCGCCCCGGTCCGGGAAGATCCCACATGCCGTGGAGCGGCTGGGCCCGTGAGCCATGGCCGCTGGGCCTGTGCGTCCGGAGCCTGTGCTCCGCAACGGGAAAGGCCACAGCAGTGAGAGGCCTGCGTAGCGCAAACAAAACAAAACAAACAAAAAAATGGTTCCAAGCCCCTAGTACACATGAGGTGGGTAATCCAGCGCCTCCTCCCTTCACGTTTCCAGGAATCCTTGGGCCTCAGGTTCCTGGGAGCGAGACCGTTGAACCTTCTACTAACAAAGTCCTAAGTTCAGAGCCAAACAAGCATTTGGGGAGAAAAGATCCACAGTAAACCCATCCTTTACTTGGGGACTGGTGTGGGTCTGGGTACAGGAATTTTTTTTTTTTGGTTTTTTGTTTTGTTTCTAAGATTTTTTTGATGTGGACCATTTCTAAAGTCTTTATTGAATTTGTTACAATATTGCTTCTGTTTTATGTTTTGGTCTTTTGGCCGCGAGGCATGTGGGATCTTAGCTCCCCAACCAGGGATCGAACCCGCACCCCCTGCACTGGAGAGCGAAGTCTTAACCACTGGACCGCCAGGGAAGTCCCTAGGATGTTTTTTTTTTTTTTTGCGGTACGCGGGCCTCTCACTGTTGTGGCCTGCCCCTTTGCGGAGCACAGGCTCCAGACGCGCAGGCTCAGCGGCCATGGCTCACGGGCCCAGCCGCTCGGCGGCATGTGGGATCTTCCCAGACCGGGTCACGAACCCGTGTCTCCTGCATCGGCAGGCGGACTCTCAACCACTGTGCCACTAGGGAAGCCCCCCTAGGATGTTTTTAAGCTAAATCAGAACACCGCCAGCTGGAGAATCCATTCAGAAGGGCAAGATGGAGAGGATGCTCTTCCAGGCTGGGGGTACAGGGTGTTCTTAGATCTCTGGAAAGATGCTGAGAAGGAGGCAGAGTGACAGGACACGTGATTTTACCACAAGAGGGATGCCATCACTAAAAGAGACCCACTCTGGGGATTGGGGGGAACACACCCCTCCCCCTCTTTCTCTGCCCCAGTTGTGTGGACCCCTTAGTCAGGAATCAAACCAGTTAGAAAGAGACTCAGGACTGCTAAAACTCAAGCTCATGTAACAGAAACAAAATGCGGTATTTTTACATTAATGTGAGATTTTACTGTGACCAGTCAAGAGATCTCCTCATTAAGTTATTGTAATGGAATACTCTGAAACTAGGGTCCTGACTCTAATCCTTTAACAATGCTGGCTGGACTCTGCAGTTATCACAGTTTCTGAAGAAAGATGCTCGTCAGTATTCAGGACTCATCTCGGCAGGCAAAATCTTTAATGCCTTTGGGATTTCCTCAGAAATCATGTATAATTTTAAATATTTAAATGCCAAAAGCAGCCTCTAGATTTAAATGGCCAAGTTACCCAAAATGGGAAAGAATCCAACTTAACACCTACGTGGTGGAGCCTGGACTCACACTTGGAAGAGGGAGGGAGGTGGGAGATGCGTTCTGCTCCCTGTCCCCAATTTCTTGGTGTTCCCTCCTCACACCGGCCATTACCCCACTCCCTGGAGATTACCTCCTCATTACTGGTGAGTCACTTTGCTATAAATACCATTTAAGCAGTTCCTATCGGGGGGAAAAGAGCTAACACCATTCAGCTCTTCCCGGCTCCATACAAGTGGACCCTCTGCACAAGTGTTTATCCATTATCAGATTTAAGCCTCCCATAATACTGGAGATGTACAACCTAACTGCCGTTTTTCTAAAGGAGAGGCTCAGAAAAGTTGAGTAACTTGCTAAGGTCACCCAGCTGTTATGTGGTAGAGCAGGATTCCAACACGTCTGCCTGATGTCAAATGCTTTTTTTTCTTTCCACTGTACCAGCATTTTCCAATTCTAAACAGCAATGGGGTTGGGGGGGGCAATTAACAGAGACTGTGAAGGGTGTTTCTGAGATTTTTACCTGCGGCGGGGAGGGCTTGTTTAATTTTACAAACATTCTAGGAAGCCACTGGTGGGAAAACAGACTCTCAAATTTTTATGCAATCCAGTTTTCTCCCCTGAACTTCAAACCATAGATCTGATTTGACATCTCCACTTGGATGTCTGATAGACTGTGCAGATTGGACATGCACAAACCTGTCTCCTGATCATCCTCAAAGCCACTATTCCCACGGGCTTCTTGGCTCAGTGAATGGCAACCCCAGCTTCCAGCTGCTCGGGCCATACATTCTGCTGGCCTCCCTGATTCCTGTCTCGCTCAGTCCGTACATCCCACCTATCAGCAAACCATGTCAGCTCTGCTTCCAAAATGCATCTGGACTCCAACCACTTCTCACCACCCCTACTGTCACCATCCTCCTTTCACCTGAATTGTTACCTTTGGAATCCTAACTGGTCAGCCTTGTTTGCTTTCCTACAGTCTTAACACGGCAGCCAGAGTGATTTTGTTCAAGTCCAGTTTTGTTTCCCACCTTACCTCACCTTACTGCGCCTCCAAGACCCTGTGCTCTGGCCCCTCCAGCCTACTACCTGCCTTTCTCCTTCCATCAGTCTGCTCCGGCCATACTGCTGTGAACTTCCATTCACATCTGCATGATTACAGACAACATGGCGTATGTAGGCCAGTAACACGTAAGAAAACGGCAGTGAGATGGTAATGAAACCCCGTATTCATCTTAACATGTTTGCAATGGAAAATATTTTGTGGTGTATATTTGTTTATTGTTCAGTTTATCACTTTTCACTTGATTAAATGGTTTTTGTTGTATTTAAAAAAAAAATGGGTGGATTGCTGTTCTGACACCAACCAGGCAGCTCCTGCATCAGGCCTTTACCTGGACTGCTCTGGTCGAGATAGCCCCCAGGCAAGCCCCTTACGCCCTCAGCTCTTCTCTCAAAGCCACCTCAAGGAGCTCTCAACACTGCAGGCTTCCTCCACCCTTCCCGACTTTGTTTCTGCTCACGTAGTCCTGTCTGATACACCACGTATGAACCTGTTTATTTTATTTTTTAGTTGTATCCTCCACTAGAATATAAACTCCCAGAGGGCAGGGAATTTCACCTGTTCAGCAAAGTATCCCCAGATCTTGCAAGAATGTCGGGCACGCACTGTCCATAAACACCGGTTGACTGAATAAATTCCCTCCTCCCAGTCATGCTTTTAGGTGCGTACTATGTAAAAAGAAGTGTAAACTGGGGACTTCCCTGGTGCTCCAGTGGTTAAGAATCCACGCTCCTAATGCAGGGGGCACAGGTTCAATCCCTGGTTGGGGAACTAAGATCCCACATGCTGCATGGCGCAGCCAAAAAAAAAAAAAAAGGAGAAGTGTTAACTTTATGATCCCTAAAGAATGTAATTCAGCCAGTGTTGGCTCCAGGTCCAGTTTCAATATAAACACAGTTTTTTAAAGTATTATTTTATAAAATCCCTCTAAAATGTCAGCATTTAAGACAGCAAATTGTTCTTCATGGTACTCAATATGTGTAGGTATTTAATAATTTTTTATTGACAAATGAGTGAATGAATGCACATACAAATAGGCAAGACCATCATTCAAACCTGAGCTCTGTTTAAATAAGACTAACTTAATATAAGTCTGTCTCAGAGACACATCATAGTCACTGGAGTTTCATAATAATGAAAAAGAATCAACATTCTCCTAAAACTTGGAAGACTACAATCCTTCTGGAAAAGGATTCCTGTAGAAAAAACAGTACCAAAGTCATGTGATACTTAACTGTACAAAATCTATTTGTAAAGAAAGCAATGTGTTAGAGAATTGAAGACACTGGGATGGTGGGGGAAGCTTGTGGTAGCAGTCTGTCAAATTGTTTAATGAAAAGGTAAGTGGGGGCTTCCCTGGTGGCACAGTGGTTGACAGTCCACCCGCCGATGCAGGGGACATGGGTTCGTGCCCGGGTCCGGGAAGACCCCACATGCCGTGGAGCGGCTGGGCCCGTGAGCCATGGCCGCTGAGCCTGCGCGTCCGGAGCCTGTGCTCCGCAACGGGAGAGGCCACAGCAGTGGGAGGCCGTGTACAGTGGGAGGAGGATTAAGGAAAATACGCATTATAATAACCAAGCTTTTTAAAAGTCTTATCACAGAAGAGTGAAAAGAAGCTCCACAAGGAAGATGCCTGAATGAATGCTGCTCTGAAATGACTGGCAATCTTAATGCGAAGCTCTAGTAAAGAAAATGAAATACAGTTGGCCCTCTGTAACCACAGGCTCTCCACCCGCTGATTCAACCAACCTCAGAGGGAAAACATTTTGTAAAATTCCAGAAAGTTCCAAAAAGTAAAACTTGGATTTGCTGAGCACTGGTAACTATTTACTTACATAACATTTACATTTTATTAGGTATATATAATCTAGAGATGATTTAACGTATACAGAAGGATGTGCGTAGGTTATATGCAAATACTATGCCACCTTAATAAGGGACTTGAGCACCCAGGGTTTTGGTATCTGCGGGGGGTCCTGGAACCAATTCCTTGCAGATACGGAGGGACGACTGTAACCAGGGAAGTTGGAGGGTAATGACATCCTTACAGAAGGCAAGTGAAGTAACCCAGAAATATTTTAAACATTGTATTATGCTAAGTGTCAAATGTACACAAAAATAGAATAGTTTAATGAACTCCATCTACCCATCGCCCAATTACAGCAGTCATGGCCAATATTATTTCCTTTATCGTGCCACCCACCTCCCCACCACCCCCGCCACCAAACGAATATTTTGAAGCCAATCCCAAACATCACATCATTTCAATGTTACTATCTTAAAAAGGCAGGAGGACACTTTTTAAAAATCATGAACACAATACCAATATCATACTTTAAAAAAAAATAACAATTGACCTGGAGCTACTGAAAGTCAGCAGAAAAGAATGAGGGGCATTTCGTTCTAGCTAACTAGAGTTACAGAGCACCTGAATAAAAAATTCAAGTAGGGAGACAAATCCCGCACCCTTAGAATTCACACTGGCCGGGCTGACTGCTAATCAACATCTCCAATTTCTCCTTCCTTTGCCTCTTTATGACTTCAAAGCCACCCGACCATAGAGCACGCTGCTTGAGGCTTTTGGAAAGGGTCTCATCCCAGCTATAATGGGACAGTGGGCAGAGGGCTAAATTGCTCTAAGACTAATCTGTAAAAAAAGGACAATAATAGTTATTCACTTTGTAGGTTTTTTATAAGGACTAAATGAGACAATGCCCTTATTCACTCAGCACACAACAAGTGTGTAAAATCTATTAACTTCTGTTATTATCATTGGGATGTGTGGTGGGCAGGGATATCAAAAGCAGGATTAAAATGGTTTAATGGTTTTAAATGGTTTTATCTTGATGGTTTTCCAAGATAGCTAACATATTCAGTTTGGAGCCAGTCACGAAGACCTCTGTGCAAATTTTGATTGCTGACTTTACATGTCCAAGTATCTTGGACTCCATTGAAATAGCCAGTAGAAATTATTTAGGCTTCAGCAAAGCATGTTATTCAAAAGCTTACGACATTTTTATTGCAGCATCAATTTTGACATCATGGCCAAGAGCACCTTAAAAATGGGCTAAATCCTAATAAAAGCACCATGCGGGAAGGTTTCAAAGATCATTTTAAAGATTAAACAAATTTTAAAGATTAAACAAGTCAATGTTGCTGTTAAGACAGAAGGAATGAGATGAACCGATGAAACAACTTCAACTGCCCATCAGTTGAAGGCACTAAAGACAACAGGAAAAAAGCGAGGGTGGAAATCTAACACTTAATAAAATGGGAAGAAACTAAACCTAAAAAACAACAGATAGGGCTCCCCTGGTGGCGCAGTGGTTGAGAGTCCGCCTGCCGATGCAGGGGACACGGGTTCGAGCCCTGGTCTGGGAAGATCCCGCGTGCCGCGGAGTGGCTAGGCCCGTGAGCCATGGCCGCTGAGCCTCCGTGTCCGGAGCCTGTGCTCTGCAACGGGAGAGGCCACAACAGTGAGAGGCCCGCGTACCGAAAAAAAAAAAAAAAAAAAAAAAATGATACAAAGTCTGAAAGGGTAAAAGAAGCTAAAACAAATATTCCCTGGGAAGGGTAAGTCCAGGGAGAGGGTATCCCGAATCAGACCCAGAGGCAACCAGACAAGATGGACATTTTTTAGTTTTTCTTAAGCAGGATCTGAGGACAAGGGTACCCCTGAAGTGAGAACCTCAAGTCATTTCTTCAAGTGTCAGTGTGAAATTATTTCCTGGGTTTAACTGTGAAAACTCACCTGGATAGGTGTTAATTAGTTAGGAATTCCTGAAATGTATTCCTACTATGTTTTTTAGTGAGATGCAACACTTTGAGATGCAATACTTAGTCCAAAGCATGACCATAGGTAAGTTATTTGTTTTTAATGAAAAGAAAAATAACATTTGATGTATGCCTATCATGTATCTAGAACTCTACTAGTTGGCTGTATAAACTATCTCATTTAAGCAAGGAGACAAAAATGGATGGCTTGAGGAATTAAGCAATTAAAAGCATCCTAGATTTGCATCTTTGGGTCCTGCCCTTAGCAGATCCTTAATAAAGGACTTGAAAGTCATCTATCAGGGTCCAGGCAGCCAGTCATTACGTCAACATTCCAAACCAATGCCACTTGAATGAATTAACTTGAATGTTTCTCAAGGCAGTAAGCTAACAGCCCATCTGAAAGTCTATTTTTCTCTTCCTTAAAAAAAAAAAAAGTTTTAATTTATAGAAAAGTTGAAAGAAGAGTACAATGACAAAGATATTCTCCTATATAACCACAGCACTATTTATCACACATATCTAAGAAATTCATATTAATTACCATCTAATATACAGCCTCTATTTAAATTTCTGCAATTACCCTGAAAATAATTTTTCTTATTTCTTCCCACCCGCCCAGCAAATCTAGGATCTTATCAAGGTTCTAGTATTGCATTTCATTGGTATATCTCCATCCTATCTCTAACACTTCTGATTCTCAATAAATTCCTCCCAACATTGATCCAACAGAGCCTCCTTACCTTTCATCTCTTGGATTCTCCAGTGGTTCTCAATAAATCCCTAACATCATATCTGCAAATCTGAGGTCTGTTTTTTGTGACAAAATTGAAAAGACAGAGGTCAGTACCTAGCTCATTCCAGACTTACATATGGTTCTGAGAATGTCCTATAGCACAGGACTCAACCCAGTAGCCTACAGGTTGTATCCAGACAACCTGACAAATTTGTATGATTTGTTCCGCTAGTCTGTGTGTACACACACGCATACGTGTGTGTATGTTTCATATGAATTCACTGCCAGAATTTTTAAATTAGGAAATTTTTTTTTACAGATCTGGATTTCTGATTCTTCCTTAAAAATAAAATCAGAAGAATTGGTAACACTGGCCTCAAAAAGGAACAATTGGCTGAAATTAGGTAGCAGCTACTGCTTTCAGGTGGGCCTGGGCCCCAGGTGGATAGTATATGCAGTTCCTCCATAGTAAGACAATAATTTAATGAGATACAGGAAACCAGGGGCCAATGAAATGTACAGCATTTGCCACGTAGAGGAAAGGATTTTTTTAGAGACAGTCATCGGAAGCATAGGGGCCCTAACTCTGGCATAGAGAAGGGACACCTATTTTAAGTGATGTTACATCATTTTAATTAAGGTTATTGTAGATGGACTTGAATGGCTCCTTCACCTGGTTGCCGTGGAAACCGTGAACTAGTGAAGACTGTCTAGTAGCCTGGGTCACGTGACTTTAAAAGAAAAAAACTTTTGAAAATACCTAACTAAAGAATTTCTGGAATGAGAAGAAGGATAAATTATTCAAGGTGCTTATGAATTCCATCTGAGAAGCACACGCTCATCAGAGATCATAACCGAAGGCTGAGGCTGAGCTGATGAACCCTCGTTCCTTCCTGTTTAGCTCAAATGCCCGCTAGAACAGCAGTGAGGACCTCAGAGCTCAGGCCTCGGGTCTTCCTAGGCTAAGTGATTGCAAAGCGATAAAGGAGCTTCTGTCCTCGGCTTCACACGATCCGGTTACAGTCTCCCCTGCCCAGCTTCTTCCCTCTGCTATATGGAACATCTGCTTATGTAAAAATATCATCAACAGAGCATTTCAGAGACTTTCTTGTCTGTGGAAGCGGAACAGAGATCGCAGGCTTCACCCCCAAATTCAACTTGGCTTACATGTCCTTGATCAAATAATTAACTCTCCAATTAAATTCAGGTCTGGAAAACAGGACCACAAAGTCCTCCGACATGTCGGAGCCAGAAACAAATGAACATGGCTTAACAGTTAGAGGATACAGTGTTCCAGGACAGTCGAATACAGAAGCGCTCAGAGCCAAAAAATGCACCAAATCTCCTGAGTGATTTATTTTACAATTTAGACAAGTTTTAGGATAAAGAATTTTAAAACTCATTTATTTTTAGGTAAACCTCCCTCCTTTCAGAAGGAAATGCTCTCTAGCTGGTGACCATAAGAGGACGTCAAACTCTCTGTACAGTCCCAACAATGGTGAGGAAAACAAGAGTTGGTATTTCTCAATCTCCATGATTGATTCAGGTATGCAACTGATATGCTTTATTAAAAATAGCAACAAATCTTTATAGTAGTTACCACAACAGAGATCTTTGTCAGAAGTGAGAGTTCAGAGCACACACATGAGAAATCCATGCAGGATGATAAGATGAGCGCCATGATGTAGGGGAAATTCTGGTACCTGGGCCCAACATCACCGGGCAGGAGGTCTTCGGGAATAACATCTCATCCGCTTTGCAATTTTATGAAAGCAGCAGATGGGTGAGAATAAGTCCTGGGAACAGTGGGGAGCAAGAGAACACAATTTCTAGCCCCCAGAGAGTAACGATCCAGTGGGAACAAGCATTGAGCACGTTTTTACAAGTGTGATCAATGATTGGAAAGAAGTTTAGAATCTATGGGCAGATAAAGCAAGAGCTAGAACACTGGTTCAACCTCACTCAGCATCGCCAGAGCAGGTAGCAAAGCTGGAAAGGGCCAAACAGGCACATCTCTTCCCAGCTCTGCAGTGACTTTGTGTTGCTACCTCAAAACTGGCCCTGGTGAGAGTATTTACACCACGAAAATCAGCACGTCTCCTCCTCCGGAGAGCGGGTTGTTGAGGAAATCCAGTACACCACTGCACACTGCCACCGAAAGAATAAAAGATATAACAGGTAGGAATATGCTTACTAAACCTTCAAGTATGTACACGTGTAAGGTGATAACAAAAGGCAATTATGTAATAACTATCGTTCTTATATAATAACTATATGTATAAAAGAGTGGTGCTGTAGTTCTTTTACACCAAATGTTTGTAAGTGTAAACATGGAAAAAACAGGACGATAATGTTAATAATGGCATTATTAACTAATACAATAATTATTAATATGGCGTTCCTCTAAACCTTAAGTCTGGGTGTCTCTTGATTGGGCCACAGCTCCGTGTAGTAGCAGAATATAATTTAATTTCCAGAACATTTTATGAAGATTCCCTGTATTAGATCAGCTTGGTGCTTTGTGACCGCCTGGAGGGGTGGGATAGGGAGGGTGGGAGGGAGGGAGACGTAAGAGGGAAGAGATATGGGAACATATGTATATGTATAACTGATTCACTTTGTTATAAAGCAGAAACTAACACACCATCGTAAAGCAATTATACTCCAATAAAGATGTAAAAAAAAAAAAAAGATTCCCTGTATTTGCCTATCAGGATAATAGAAAACACAAAGGATCTAGACATCCACAAATGTGAGTTCTAATCCAGTTCTCTGCCAGGAACTGGGTAAGTTTTTTTTTTTTTTTTTTTTTTTTTTTTGGGGGGTACGCGGGCCTCTCACTGTTGTGGCCTCTCCCGTTGCGGAGCACAGGCTCCAGACGCGCAGGCTCAGCGGCCATGGCTCACGGGTCCAGCCGCCCCGCGGCATGTGGGATGTGGGATGTGGGATCTTCCCGGACCGGGGCACGAACCCGCGTCCCCTGCATCGGCAGGCGGACTCTCAACCACTGCGCCACCAGGGAAGCCCACTGGGTAAGTTTTGATATAAAGCTTAGCACTTATCCACTTTGTGTTTCAGGTCCCCCATCCAACAAATGGAAATAATACAGTGTATCCTGTCTACCATCACGAGGATGTTCTTAGAATCTGAGAGTCATAAATATTTGCAGCTGGAAGCTTAGGGTCATCTGTGCCACCCCTCACTTCATGGATGAGGACAGTGAGGTGTGACGGATTGAGTGACTGTCCAAGGTACAGCGAGGGAGTGTTACAGCCACAACCAGAACCCGAGATTTTCTCCTGTGCTCTCCCCACCGTGCCATACTCTTCCCACATGGAATGAACGATCGTTAAGTAAATGGTAAAGATGACTTCTGTGGATTGGCCCCCAGGTTGTTTATTTTTCCACTGCAGGCTGAGACTCATCCCCTCAAAAGCCTGCTGGCACTGAACTCAAATTTTTACACATTCAGTTATCTAAAAATTAGCTCAAACAACCGGATTTTTAGCCATTTAGAGCCCACCTGTTTTGCATACCCCTCGAAATTTCACCCAGCACCTGTTGGCCATTGATAAGGTAGAGCCTTGTAGTTACAAGACCCCAGCTGCCCTCACCCTTCGGAGCTCTCTGACCCAGAGACCACCCTACCATGCCGCTGAGACTCCTCTAGTCCCGTCTCCTGAAAGCTCCCTTACCCTCCTCCCCTACTGGATGTTGGCCTCCTGGATCCTCTGGACAGTCTCAGTCTCAGTGAGAGCACCCCTCTCATGCAACCCTGTCCAAGCAGGGCCCAGCAATGCTTGTTGTGTTGCTGCCTCTCATGGTCATATCTTTTCTCTTGATCAGCCCCAAATCCCTCAAACCTCCTACAAAAGATGAAAATATACTTTGAGCAAAACGTCATGGAGATGTTTGGTGCCATCAATAAGACTAAGGAGGGCTTCCCTGGTGGCGCAGTGGTTGGGAGTCCGCCTGCCGATGCGGGGGACGCGGGTTCGTGCCCCGATCCGGGAAGCACCCCACATGCCGCGGAGCGGCTGGGCCCGTGAGCCATGGCCGCTGAGCCTGCGCGTCCGGAGCCTGTGCTCCGCAGCGGGAGGGGCCGCGGCGGTGAGAGGCCCGCGTACCGCAAAAAAAATAATAATAAATAAGACTAAGGAGGGGGAAATGCCAGTTTCCTGACTTCCTGTGGGTCTTCTTAATACCATGCAGCAAGTGACATTAATACTTCTTGGTCTTGGCCTCGTGTGGATAAGCCCTGGTAACTTGGCCCCATCAAATCTTTCACCTCTTTTATGCTAATTCACAGGTGCTAAAGAAGAGACTAAGAAAAAGTTCATAGAACTAGTTGGGCCCTGTGTCCGCAAAGCAAATGCTCTACACCTTCGGTGTACATCTGGAGCACCAAAACAAAACCCTGAGATTGAGGACAGCGCAGAAGTCCCCAGACGCGGCTGTCACCCAAAGGCAAAACTGCATTAGGAAACAAGGCAAGGAGCTCCGGTTTAACACTCAACGTTTCATTATCTTAAAAGCTCCAAAGTCTAAATTCTGCCCCTCAAAATCTAAATGCATGCGCTTTTATGAAGAGTGCAAACATACCATTCAGCTGCCTTAAATCTTTCTGATAAGGTAAGGTAACAATTGACAGGTAACTAGTTAAAACTATTCTTGCTTTCCCTTGTCATGGGCATAGGGGAAAGGCCATTTTATATTTTAAAAATTACTGGTTCAGTGTCATCACAAGATGAAGTATTTCAAGTATGTTTTCCTGATTTGGGCTGCTTAAATAATTGCCTTCCCACCCCCCAGCCCCCCAAAATCTAAGCTGTAGATTCAACTCAATTTCATTTGGTTTGGAATGACCGTATTGTGGAGAAAAACAAGTTCACCCTGTGTACTTTTACTGAAACTAATAATGATAGTTTACACTGATTGACTAAATATATACCAGTCATTGCACTGAGGGCTTTAAGTGTATTTACATACATCATCTTCATGACAAACCCAGTAACGTGGATCTTATTATCATTCCCATTTTACAGAGGTAGATACTGAGGGACATGATGCTTAAGTAACTTGCTGAAGATCAGGAGGCTTCAAAGTCAATATAATTTGACTTTAGAGCTGTCCTGCCCAGTGGGGGAGCCTCCTGCCACATATAGGTATTGAGTATTTTAAATGTGGCTTGTTTAAATTGAGATGTGCAGTTAGTGTAAAATACACACTATAGTTTAATGACTTAGTATGAAGAAAATAACATAAAGTATCTCATTAATAATTTTTTAAATTTTGATATATTGAAATAATATTTTGGATACACTGAATAAAATAAAATGTTGTCAAAATGCTTTTCACCTATTTGTTTTTACTTCCAGATAATGTGGCTACTAGACAAGTTAACACCCCACGTGCCCACACTTGGGCCTCACATTATATCTCTATTGGACCACACTGCTCTAGAGCCTGAACTCTTCACCATTTTGCTTTACCCTCCAAAGGAACGAGTTTATACCATTCACATTAATGGGAAAGTGTGATCTTCTTTCACTGCAAGATGGATGTTCTGTTTGTCGGTGAGGAAACCAAGACATAAAATAGTTAAGACCCAAAGTCAAACATTAACCCTGAAACAATCTTCAAAGCCTGCTGAGAACAAAAGATTGCATACTCTACCTTCAGCCTTACTTGCTTGACCTGCTTTCCCACCTGGATTGAAGCCACAGAGTTCAAGAAGTTTAATGATCGTCTGAGGTTTAACGTCTAATCAAAAGCCAAACATGGCCTTTGCTTGTGTTTGTGCTCTTGCTTTATGTACGCTTGTGCTATGCGTGGAAAGAAGAATACAGCAAGGTGGGGGAGCATGCCAGTTTGTGTGGCTTTTTACTGGGGGTCATGGGTTGGTTTTTATACGATCAGTACTTCAACTATTTAATCATAATCCTTGAGTTTCCATTTTGAAGAAAAAGGTATAAAACACACGCTCATAAGCCAATTCACTGAATGTCATTAGGACCCCTTTAAAAGCCTACACTATTCATAAGCTCTAATCATGGTTCAGGTGCTGGACTGGTTCAGAGCTGAGGTTGAATTTTCATATTTTCCTCTGAAAGGTCTCTACACAGAAAATATTTCCTGAAATGTGGGCAACTCCACAGGTGCCGTCTAATGGAACAGGGCTTGGCAATAAAAAACCAAGACGTTCCTGTACTTTCTCCTGAGCTCCTGGTTCAGCCCAGCCCCACCCAGCTCTGGACCTCTGACGTCTGTGCTTATTTACTTAGTTCCCTGGAGCACAGGGCGGCTTTTCTGTCACTGCCTTCACCTGTGAGGGCTCTATTTAAAGAGCCTGTACAGTGTTCTGAACATTGACATCTGCGCCAAGCCCTCAGCTTGACCTTTCAACACCCTCCCAGTCCTACTTTTTCTCAGCATCTCTGTCCCTCTTTAGTCCTCCAGTTCTGCTTTCTTCCCTGCAAGCATGTAAAGGAAGAGGCTGTGACACTGAAAGGCTTCAAGGGGAGGTGGTAGGGCTCGTCCTCTACCCTGCTGTCCCTCCTTAGTGGGGATTAAGTGTTCCTCCCATGTGTCCCCACAGTGGGCAGCTGTCCCAGGATCAACCAGTGACACTTCAGAGGGCTGCAGTGGGGAGAACAGAGGCCCTGCACATTTTATTCATAGGTCTGTGTGTGCTTATATAACCACTCTATATATAGATAGACCTGACTATTACCTTTCACATTTCTTCATCCTTTAACCTTACCTTTCTTGACTCATTATGTGTTTGATGTTCCTAATGGACAGTATTCCACGTGGCATGGCGGGAGGTGTACAAATCTGGAATCTGGAAACTCAGATTCCAGCCACTGCTCTGCTGCTCACTGGCTGTGTGGCTTTGTCCTATTCGTCAATGAAGTGAAAGGTGGAACTGGATGATACTTAGAAGCCTCTCTGTTCTACAATTCTGTGAATCTTGAACGTTATAAATCATCTCTAGTCATTAGTATCCATTTCTTAAAATCTTTATTTCCTGCAAATCTTGACTCCAAGAGATTCACCCTCCTTGGAGGTTTGTGGTTGCCCCGCGATAAGCAAAATGACAGCTCTCCTTCCACAGTGATTGTCCTAGACTCCAGGACGATACCCAAATTACGTTGTAGCTACATAGAAGGGTTTTTTTTCAATTTTTTTTAAACATAAAGGGGAAGAAATTAACTCGCAAAAGGGTAATTTGTAGGAAATGGAGTGTGAAGAAGGTATACACTTATTTTGCAGAAGAACCATGTGAGGTTTTTATCATTTACTTATTTGTTTCTTTGTTTGTTTGGTTTTGAATTCTTGGCTGAAAGGAAGCAATCTTTCTTCCCCACAGGGTACTTCTAGAATTACTGCTGGGCTCTTCAAAACATGTCTCCCTGTTTCCGGTTCTCTTCTTTTCATCCCAGTTTACACACTGCAGCCAGATAAACACCAATTAAAGCTGCTTTTACCATCCTGCCCCCGCTCAAAAGCCTCCCAGCTCTCCCTTGGCCAATTGGATTAAGCATAAAAAGCTCTGCCTGGCCGGTCAAGGCTCCCACATCATGACTTCCATCATCCCAACTAGATTTTCCCGCTGCTACTCCCTAAACACAATGCCCAGGGCTCTCCCACACACCTGGCATCCCAGGCATAATCCCACGTCGTATTGATGTCCAGTCTCTTCTCTCCCAGGAATGCCCTCTACCCTCTCCGCCTAACCCATCCCACCTGTTCTGTAAAATTAATGTCAAAAACCAACCTCTTTCATGATAAGCTTTATCTCTCCGTCAAAATCCCACAGACCGGTGCTGTCTGAAAGAAGCAAATGCGAGTCACATATGTAATCTAGATTGTTCTAGTAGTCATATTAAAAAAGAAAAATCGGGCTTCCCTGGTGGCGCAGTGGTTGAGAGTCCGCCTGCCGATGCAGGGGACATGGGTTCGTGCCCCGGTCCGGGAAGATCCCACATGCCGCGGAGAGGCTGGGCCCGTGAGCCATGGCCACTGAGCCTGCACGTCCAGAGCCTGTGCCCCGCAACAGGAGAGGCCACAACAGTGAGAGGCCCGCATACAGAAAAAAAAAAAAAAAAAAAAAATCAATTTAATAATATAACTTATTTAACCCAATATAATCAAAATATTATTACTTTTAACATGTTACAAATGTTAAAAAAAATCATTGAGTTATTTCACATTCATTCCCTTTAGTGGTTTTTTTTTTTTTTTTTTTGGTACCAAATCTAAACTCAGGGTGAATTTTGTACATACAGCACCTCTCACTTAGGATCCTAAATTTTCATAGGAAACCTTGATCTGTATTTAGATCTCATAAAGTTTAACACTGGAAAAGTGATTCATGCACCCAAGTTGTTCCAAACATACTAAAAATTCTGCCAGGACTGAACCCAGTATTGGTTTTTTAAATTAAATTTAAATTAATTAAAAGGAAATAACATGGGACTTCCCTGGTGGCGCAGTGGTTAAGAATCCTCCTGCCAACACAGGGGACACGGGTTCGAGCCCTGGTCCAGGAAGATCCCACATGCCGCGGAGCAACTAAGCCAGAGCGCCACAACTACTGAGCCTGCGCTCTAGAGCCCGCGGGCCACAGCTACTAAAGCCCGCATGCCTAGAGACCCTGCTCCGCAACGAAGAGAAGCTACCGCTCACCACAACTAGAGAAAGCCCACGCGCAGCCACAAAGACCCAATGCAGCCAAAAATAAATAAATACATTTATTAAAAGAAAATAGGAAATAACATTGGATTTTCAGCTCCTCGGTCATACATTTCCATTGTTCAGTGGACACATGTGTTCAGTGGTCACTAGCGGGACTGTGTGGACAGGGCAGCCATGGACCGGTGGGCCTCACCAGAGGCATCCATCCCATTTGTCTTTGGGAAGATTTCCTCTGTGCGTAACCTCAGCTGGATCACAAAACCCCAGGGGGCAGAACTGCGTCTTTCTCCTTCTCTGCTCCAACCCCAGTACCTAGCATTGACCCTGACACAGACTAGGGTCTGCAGAAATACGTTGTGGGTAAATGAAGAAAGATTAAACAGCTAAGTGATCTCTTCTCCCCATAAGGTTATTAACTATTTGAGCGTGTATATGTTTTAAGTTTATTTTATTGAACTTAGTTGATTTACAATGTCGTGTTAATTTCTATTGTACGGCAAAGTGGTTCAGTATACGTATATATACGTTCTTTTTCATCTTCTTTTCCATTATGGTTTATCACAGGATATTAAATATAGTTCCCTGTGCTATACAGTAGAATAAACATATATTTTATTCTTAGCGTGTTAACACAGGGGTTTGTCCTTTAGTCAACAGGCATTTCTTCCTCACTTAGATGAATTGAGGATGCTGTGACCACATAAGTATCATTTCTCATATTATCTTATGCTCACACGTACAAGTACATGTGTATCATGTACATGTGTATCACACATAAAAACATCTCTTCGCATTTAATGCTTCAAAATTCCTTTTAGTGTTAAAACCAACTAATTTAACCACCAGATACGTTAGGACCACACTGTCAAGTGAGTGCAGGTATATCTTTCCTTCTTTTTTTTAAAAATAAATTTATTTATTTTTGGCTGCGTTGGATCTTTGTTGCTGAGCACAGGCTTTCTCTAGTTGTGGCGAGCGGGGGCTACTCTTCCTTGCAGTGCATGGGCTTCTCATTGCTGTGGCTTCTCTTGTTGCGGAGCACAGGCTCTAGGTGTGTGGGCTTCAGTAGTTGCAGCATGTGGGCTCAGTAGTTGTGGCTCACGGGCTTAGTTGCTCCATGGCATGTGGGATCTTCCCAGACCAGGGCCTGAACCCGTGTCCCCTGCATTGGCAGGCGGATTCTTAACCACTGCGCCACCAGGGAACCCCTATCTTTCCTTCTTAAGCAGGGAATTCTGACAGATTCACTCCTTTTTCCCTCCCTCCCTCCTTCATGCATTCATTATTCACTGAATTGAACACTTGACTTCTAAAGAAATACAGTCACTCTATAAAAACCTTTAAACAGGATGAAAAAAGAGAAGGGAGATCAGAAGGAAGAGGGTAATAGTACGTGGAGGACACAGCGCAGCTGGTAGCAACCCCACCTGGGGCCGCTGGGTACAGCGTGATTACACCCATTCCCAGGATCTCTGGAGCCTTATCTGGAGATCAGTACCCTGAGAGACAAGCCTTATTTCTATGACAGAGGTATTACTGTAAAAGAATAAGCCTGATGTTTAGCAAACGTTCTCATAGAAACATGGAGGCCGTCTCATTGCTTCATGGAAAAACTCATGATCAGGCAAGGTGAGGGCGACAAAGCTGAGACCAGTGTAAAGGCAGAGTCCTTGACATTTATCACGGAACGTGAGCCCCAGGGCTCTCGGGATGTGGTTCTGAAGATTTCTGAGGAGTCCTGGGGTTAGGAATTCAAGAGATTATAATCCCCACCACAAGTTTTCACTGTCCCCTTGAACCCCAAGGAAAAGATACCACAGCGCCCCCTCCCTTGCTCTCTCAAGAGCTCTCTGCAGCAAAACAGAATTAATGTGACTTTTTTTCCTCATATCCCATTTATCTCACCCTGCAAGCCCTCCGTATGCCGCGGGTGAGTGGGTCGGCAGCGTATTCTCTGCCATTTATCCTAGTTAAGTCCTTGTGACAGATATCAGCATGCCAACTGACATCCTCCTATGACACATACTATTTGTCACTCCTCTAGTCCAGTGCCTCACGACTCTATTTAACCAAAGGTACCTGACATCTGAATAGGAGGGAGAAGGAAGATCTGCTCAGAGGAAACGGCACAGTACAGGTAACCATCTGACCTGGATTTACGATTCCAAGATGACTGGAGCAGAATTTTGCTCAGAACTTTCTTCTTCTTTGTTTTTTTTTTTTTTTTTTGGTTGTTGTTATTATTGGGGGGCTATTAAAATTTTTGCTTTGAAAAAATGTAAAATACAAGAATATCCAAGGCAGCAATTATAAATAGAACCTCATTTTTAAGTTCAAAGTGTTCTGCCCGAATTGGAATATCCTGTCAAGTTTCCTCCCTTGATTATTTTTCTTTATAGCTTCATGATTTCCAATTGATTTTATATTTAGTAGTGGTTCCCAGAGTTCCTAAGACAATAGACATTTTATTTTCAAAAGTTACATGACTAAGTGAATCCTCACATTAAGGGAATTATGCCCGTGGAAAAACAGATGTGATTCAGAAGTAACTTTTCTCGCCAGATGAAGGATAGCATGAGACTGACTTTCTGTAGTGCAAGGTTAAGTGGCTGGATTAGGCAGAACTCTTTAGGATGCAAATGACAGGAAACCAACTCAAACTACTTCGGCAGAATGGCTGTGTTTTGCCTTATGTATCTGGGATATTTATGAATGGACGTGGACTTCAGGCAGGGCTGGATCCAGGTGCCAGAACAAAGTTTTCAGGACTCTTACATTCATGATCTTCCTTTCTTGGCCTGGCTTTGCTCTGAACTTTTTAAATTTTTTATTCTTTCCTGTTTCCTTTAACAGCTGGCGGGGAATAGCTATGGCTCTTCTAGACCACATGCTTCTGGTTTAGAAATCCTAGTGGAAGAGAATATCTCTTTCCTAGTATGTAAATAAGTCAGCGTCTCAGAAGAATTTTCACTTGCCCTGATTTTGTCACTTGCCCTCTTCTGCAATACAGCTGACCCTTGAACAACACGGGTTTGAACTGTGTGGGTCCACTTACACATGGATTTTTTTTAATAGCTACATACTACAGTAGTGCATGATTCGCAGTTGATTGAATCCTCAAATGTGGGACCACAGAGACGGAGGGCTAAACTGTAAAGTTATTGGTGGATTGTGGACTGAGTAGAGGGTCAGGACCCCTAACTCCTGCATTGTTCAACTGTCAACTATGCTCATTTTTTCATGGGAATAGGATACTATGGTTAGCTAGAATGGCTCATGTATGCAAATCTGTGGTGGGAGGAGGGTGAGGAGGGTTATTTATCAGAAGGAGAATGGAGGATAAATACCCCAGTGGCTGCACTGAGGGATGACTTGGAGGAGTGGTAATTACTTCCTCAAGTTTTCATTTTAAATGTACTTACTAAGCATCTACTTTGTGCTAGGTAGTGATCAAAAAGGTTAAAATGCCTGCTGTCATGAAGTTTATATTCTATTACAATAGTCTTTGTCAAGATTAAAAAGCCATAACAGGGGGCTTCCCTGGTGGCGCAGTAGTTAAGAATCCACCTACCAATGCAGGGAACACAGGTTCAAGCCCTGGTCCGGGAAGATCCCACATGCCGCGGAGCAACTAAGTCCGTGTGCCACAACTACTGAGCCTGAGCTCTAGAGCCCACGTGCCCCACCTACTGAAGCCCATGCACCTAGAGCCTGTGCTCCACAACAAGAGAAGCCACTGCACTGAGAAGCCCGCACACTGCAACAAAGAGTAGCCCCCGCTCACCACAACTAGAGAAAGCCCGTGCAGCAATGAAGATCCAATGTAGTCAAAAAAATAAAATAAATTAAACTAATTAAACTAAAATAAAAAGCCATAACAGCTGAATGCAAAATGTGACCCTTGATGAGATCATGGATTAAAAAAGAAAAACTATACAGAACATTTTAGAGATAAATGGGGAAATCTGAATGTGGAGTGTACGATGAGTATTGCATTGTTGTTAAATTTCTGGAGTATGTTTTATAGATGTGGGAGAATATCCTTGCTCTTAAGGGACACATATCAAAGTATTGCAAGCTAAAGGATAATGATGCCGGCAGCTAATTCTCAAATGAGTCAGCAAAAATTAAAATGTGATGTCCGGGTCTGTATGTATCTGTGTTCCTCATCAGCAAGTCATCCCTAAGTCACCTTGAAGAAACATACAATGGCTTCAAGTAACAGCAAGTTACAGCAGATTTTCTATACAAACGCTGGTCAAAAGAAGTCTCTTAGCCCATTTCTAAACTGATTAAAAACAACAACAACAACAAAAAAAAAAAATTAGCTCAACCTATATAGAAACCCTAGACTCCCCAGTCTCCATTACTGTGGGAATTTAGTAAACTCAAGTTACTTTAATCAAGTTAAATCCTGATGGCTATCAAGAAGAACTTCCATATCTGGTTTTACATCATCCCAGGCTCAATTCTAGGTAAGGAACAGGGCACCATTCAGGAGATCCTCTTCATTCTGGAGCATGTACACTGGATTTTAAAACCTTATTAATCCACAAAACAAGTCACATTCTTTCTTTGTCCCTCCAGCAACAGCTCTCTGTTCTTAGTAAATCCAGAGAGGGTGCAACACTTCTGTATAAGTGTCCTCTTGCTGCTGTAACAAATTACCAGCACAGATTTATTCTCCTACGGTTCTGGAGGCCAGAAGTCGAAAAGCAAGGTGTTAGCAGAACTGCATTCCCTCTGGAGGCTTGAAAGCCTTTCAGTTGCTAGAAGCCACCCACATTCCTTGGCTTTTGGCCCCTTCCTCACATCACTCCAACCTCTTGCTTCTGTCATCTCATCTTCTACTGCTCTCTCTGATCTGCCTCCCTCATGTAAAGGCCCTCGTGATTACATTCTCACCTGGATAATCTCCCAATCTCAAGATCATTCATTTATGCACATCTGCCTTGTCCATTTTGCCATGTCAGGTAACATTCACAGGTTCCGGGGATTAGAACGTGGTCATCTTGCGGGGGGAGAAGGACATTTTTCAGCACACCACAATCTGCTAAAAATATAAGTCCCAGAAGAAAGAGGGAGGAAGGCGAATGATCTGGGGCTCTCTGCCAGTGAGCAATGCAAATTTTACAGTTTGAGGGGAGAAGAGAGGCCCCCAGAGGACTGGCATAGGAGTGGCGTAGAGATCACTTCCTATTTAATGCATCTCACTCCCTGGCTCCCCTACTAGGAGCTAGTACCTTTAGCAGTTAGACATATATTTCAAAATTCCTTAAAAAATCACCACCACCCTTGGTGTGTTTGGATGTGTGGAATTTCAGGTTAGGTATGGGTGGAGGTGGGTAAAAGAAGGAAAGAGGAAAAAGAAAGAGTGTCCACTGAGCCAGCCTCGGTCCTTCCCTCTAAAAGTCTTGGCCTTCCAGGGTTCCCTAGTCTAGCATTCCCAGTATTCCCTAGTCCAGCATTCGCAGAGACTATACCTCTGCCCATCGGAAACCACCACCTGAGACAGCCAATATCATAACCCTTGCCTCAAATTTACTTTACAACCTGAATCATATAACTTTGAGACTAGAGAAAAGAGTCCACCCAACCATGCACAAGACACTTATGAATGACTTTAGCCCCTTACCTTTGTCCCCAAGGCCAGGGCAAGGTCCCCATTCGGTTCACTCCCAGGAGGTGACGAGCCTTTGAGGAGCTGACCCACCTGTGCACACAAAGAGCCTGGAAGAGCTTTGCCCTTCAGGCTACCCTCGTCCACTTAAACTCCACCTGCAGGCAGTATCCAGGGGTCCCTTACTTCCCTGCTCTCCCTCCTTCCTCTCCTTTCCAGGACCCCCTCTGCTGCCCCAGCCCCCATTACTTCCAGCTCCAATCTGGAGGGACAGTGCTTGATTCTCAAGGTTCCCAGTGCCTCTAGAGGCACCCCAGGGTCCTTTCGATTCTTCAGCATGAAACAGCATGAGTAAACACGTAAATAGCGTGATGCAGTTGACCACTTATGATAGCTGGGATGAGCTAGCAGTGCTTTCATCTCTCCTCACCCACGGTTACCCATTCTTTCTAACCACCCACCACAACCCACATGGTGGGGAGAAGCACACAGGGAAAGAGTTCACTGTCCTCCAGCTTCCATATTCTTCTGGATCTGTCCTCAGGCAGTGGAGCAATTACTTTGCATTTGTGAGGTCATTTTCTCAGGATGGATCATTTGGATGAAATGAAGCCAATCAGATGAATGTCCTTCTTTTTTTTTTTTTTTTTTTTTTTGCCTCACCGCTCCACTTGTGGGAATCTTAGTTCCCCGACCAGGGACTGAACCAGTGCCCTCTGCAGTGAAAGCACGGAGCCCTAACCACTGGACCACCAGGGAATTCCCTGAATTTCTTTATTCTCAGGTGTCGACTAAACTCTACTCCTCCCTTGTCAAGATGCTCATCTGGGCAACGTAGAAAGAGAATAATAATGCATAATCTATGAGATATTAGAACCTTATAAAGAATGTCGTTACTTATTCATTTAACAAATATTTATTGAGAATCTACTATATGCCAGGCCCTCGATGTTTAGCGGTAAACTAAGTAGACATAATCACTACTACCATGGCCCTGAGAGTCTAAAGGGGTTCTCCCCCGCTAGACTATGCAAATTAACACATAATTACCAGTTGCCTTTTGCAACTCCTAAAGAAATCACGTATCCAGGCAACAAACATCAATGACTGATAAAACCAGTAGGTAATAGGGGATTAAAGGGGTGTCCTATCACTGCTGTAACAAATTACTACAAATATGGTGGCATAACACAAATTTATTATTGTACAGTTCTAGAGGTCAGAAATCCAAAATGGGTCTCTCTAGGCTAAAATCAAGGTGTCAGCAGAACTGTGTTCCTTCTGGAGGTTCCAGAGGAGAATCTGTTTCCTGCCTTTCCCAGCTTCTAGAGGCTTCCCGTATTCCTTGGCTGGTGGCCTCATCATCCATCTTCAAAGCCAGTAATAGTGGGCTGAGCCCTTCGCATGCTGCAATCTCTCTTGTCTCTTTTTCTCCTCCCTCCCTCTTCCGCTTTTAAGGGCCCTTGATATTACATTGGACTCGCCTAGATAATCCATGATAATCCCCGTATGTTAAGGTCAGCTGATTTGCAACCTTAATTCTCCTTTGCCGTGTAATGTAACAGATTCACAGGTTCCAGAGATAAAGACGTGGACATCTTTGGGAGGCCATAATTCTGCCCAACACAACTTCCAAATCCTCTATTCAAGACACCAGGGAAGTTCTGGATCCAGCCTACCCTGTTGAGGTGCCAGTGGCCAAGAGTGCTGTCCCCACCAGCTCCACACCCATGCTCTGGTCAAGATGCTCAGCTGGGCCTCTCCTAGAGGCCTCAGCCTTTGCTTCTTTATGTCCCTGAACCCTGAGGCTCCCTAACTCTCTGGTATTTCTAATGGCTTCTTCCATCCCAACCCCCGGATTCATCCTGGAGCAAGGAAAGAAAGGAGTCCAGCTGACCTCCTGTGCCTTTGGTCCCCCTCTGCCTCACTTGTACCCCGACACCCTCGACAGAAGGCTCAGGGCCATTCTCCTCATGTCCCCTCCCCCTCAGGGCTGGTGACAGACAGCCTCAGGCCTAAACCATCAGAGGCAGAGGAAGCTGCTCAGTAATTTTCTGAAGAAACCCTAATGACTGAAGTCTCCAGGCAAGGTTCTTTTGGTTTTTTGTGGGTTCTCTTTTCTTCTTCTTTTTTTTTTTTTTTTGCCGCACCGCGAAGCATGGGGGATCTTAGTTGCCCCACCAGGGATCGAACTCGTGCCCCCTGCGGTGGAAGCGTGGAGTCTTAACCACTGGGCCACCAGAGAAGTCCCCATAATTCTTGATATACTAAATTAATTTGAAGATTCTCCGTTCCACACGCTCTCCTCTCCGCATTCCCTGGGGACAAAATCAAAACTGTTGATACATTTGAACAACCAAAACTGACCAACTGTCTTGTTGTTCGAATGGCTGTCCACGCTCCAGCCGAAACCCCCAAACCCACTACTTCATTGGGTGCCACGCCCCCAGGGTAACCAGATTTACAGGCTATGGAAGCAACAGCTGAAACTATTGCTAAAGAGTACTCCAATTTTCCTCATATAGAAATACGTGTGAACCGACGAGGTAGGAAAAGGAGGATTAAGCTAGAGCCCAGTCTGAAAAGTGGTTAAAGCAGTTTCTAGCAAAGTCCTGAATTGAAAAGAGAAACTTTTCTATGAGTGGTCCATCGTGTGTCTCTCACAATAGGCCACAGACGTGGGGCCGGTGAAGCACGGGGCGCTTTTAGTTACCGCTGTGAGAACAGTTCCTGAGAGAGGGTTGGAAACTATTAGGCCTCTTGCTGACGCTTAGAAATTGTCTAAAACCCGCCCAACACAACCCATTGCCAAATCATTAAGTTTCTGAATTCCTTTGGCTGAATGTACTATGTACTTGAATTTAAAAGCAAGAGAGCTTTCCTTTGAGACATTGTGAGGTAACACGGTTTCGTCTATTATTAAAAATCCATTCAAAGTCCCATCATTCAGTGGGCCAAGTGATCTTCTTATGTAAAAGGGCTTTCAACAATGTTGTGCGTGTTTTAATTATGGGAGATCTGGGATGGAGCTTGGGCCTACGGTCTCTACTGAAAAGACACAATAAAGGAGGAGTCTTGAAGTTGCACACGGAAGGGAAAGAATGTAAGGTTTCCTTTGGAGGACCCATTCGTGTTGGGTCGCACACCCCAAGCCATTGAGTGTGGGAGAACTTGGGAACCCTCAGTTCAATTTTATTTTTAAGGAAGAAAAGAAAGGAGATTTCTAAGCCTTAACAGCTTTGTGGGGTCAGCTTCTTCAGGCTGAGTTGCTAAGATGTGACTTGTGTCTCGCCAAGGGCAGGTCCCCGGAGGATACTCACGATTTATCCCTTCACTATTTTGGTTCATCTGGTGTCCTTCTAGTGCAATGTGGAACCTGTCACACAGGATTGTTTAAATGTTCACTGAGCTTAATGCTGCGGGGATAAGCCCATGACATACTGATAAGTGAAAAAAAACAGCTTATAAAACAGTCTATACTATACCATTCTAATCTTGTGACATGCCTGTCTGTAGATAGACTGTATATTTGAGAGTATGATGTTAGGAGGATATATACAAAAATCTCAGTGTGCTAGGCTCATGAGTCATCTTTTGTTTTCATCTACTTTTTTATATTTTCCAATTTTTCTACAATCAACATATATTGCCTTTATTATCCTAAAAATAAAAATTAATTAAAACAGGGACTTCCCTGGTGGCGCAGTGGATAAGGCTCTGCGCTCCCAATGCAGGGGGCCCGGGTTTGATCCCTGGTCAGGGAAATAGATCCGACATGCATGCCGCAACTAAGAGTTCGCATATCACAACCAAGGGGCCCTGGAGCCGCAACTAAGGAGCCAGTGAGCTGCAACTATGACCTGGCGCAACCAAATAAATTAATTAATTTTCAAAACTTAATTAAAACAAAATGTCAGGACTTCCCTGGTGGTCCAGTGCCGGGGGCCCAGGTTTGATCCCGGTCAGGGAACTAGATCCCGCATGCACGCCGCAACTAAGAGTTCACATGCCGCAACTAAGGGAAGTCCGCATGCTGCGACGAGGATCCCGCGTGATGCAACTAAGACCCTGTGCAGCCAAAATAAATAAATATATATTTTTTAATGTCATATAAGCCTCCTAGAGAGAACCGTCGAAATTCCCTCTATCACCCATTCCTTTGGCATATGATCCTACCGTCTAGTCCAGGGGTTCCCCAACCCCAGGGCCGCGGACCGTACCGGGCCGCACAGCAGGAGGTGAGCGGCGGTCAGGCAAGCGAAGCTGCATCGGCCGCTCCGCATGGCTCCCCATCGCTCACATTATCACCTGAACCATCCTGCCCCCTCCCACCCCCGTCCGTGGAAAAATTGTCTTCCACGATACCAGTCCCTGCTGCCATAAAGGTTGGGGACCGCTGGTCCAATGAATTAAAACAAAACTGTTTAGGAAGAGATGATCATTCTTGGGTGAACTTCCAGGGACACTGGTAACCAAAGGGTTAGCGCAGCTGCTGTTGCTGGGGGACCCGGAGGGTCTCAGAGTGGGTCACCACTTTGCTGAGAACCTGCTCTTCTCTCTTTGGAAGATAGAGGGCGCTCATCCAGGACCCTTTGGCGGATGAAGAGGTTCTTAACCAGGGTCTGGGTGACCCAGGAGATTTGACCACAGGGTGGAGAGACCGAGAGCCTGGCCAGGACTAGCTGGATCTTTCAGGTGTCAAGTGTGAAGCAGGGAGAGAGAAGTCATAGCCCGTGTTTGCCCAAGTCGGCCAGTTCTGTTTGGCAGGTGGGTGTGGAGGACAGAATGTCCACTGCAGCTGTGAGCACAGCCAGCCGGGCAGGGCACAGGTGGCTACCTGTCCAGCACCCACTTTCAGAACGATGCCCTTTCCCTCCACCCCTTCGCTGACTCCAGGTGTTGTGGTGTAATGAAAAAAGCACAACAGAAGGCCAATCACTAAGCTTGACTCTGTTAACCTCCTGGTGTGTGACCCTGGGCACTCAGCTTCCTGCACGTGTGTCCTATCTGTGAAAATGGAAAGACTATACGAGGATCTCACTGAGTTGTTGTGAGTTTTAAAAGAAAAGACGCATATTAAGGACGCTTTGTATTGTATAGCAGTAAACACAGGTTTGTTATTCTCAGAAGGAGATGGGGGCCTCGCCTTCTGCACCGTTTTTCCTGCACCCAATGCAGGACCTGAGCAGACGGGAGTCACAGTCTTAAGCCATCCAGACAAAGCAGCCCCTGCCCACCTTTGCCATCTCATCTCCATCCTTCCCAACACGTGCCACCATCCGGCAGACTGCCCACTCCTAACCCCCCACCCCCTTGATCATCATGGTCACCAACCGCTGCAGAGGAAGTTACCACCAAAGCCCCAGCTGAAATACGGAGAGAACAGATAAACACACCAAACTGAGTTGTGAGGCGAATCATTCTGGAGCCCTTGGCAAGGCTGAGTGGCAGAGAACCACCAGGAGACCCAGACTGCTCACCACACACACGCACACAAAGGAGGGCAGGAGAGCGCTGTGGAAAGAGAGGGCTTGTGAAAAGGGCACGGAAGAATCCGCTTGTTGGCAAGTCCCACCCTGCCTGGAGGATGAATGGAGGTCGGGTCCACCTTTGCCTCGGTTCAAGAGGGCAGGAGCCCGCTCGGAGAAGGATGAGAACCCCTTACAGTCTGAGGCCAGGAGTGGAGTAGGACTGACTCCCCGTGAGCGAGCGTTAAGTGGCCACACACCGTCCCTCCAGGGTGCAGGAAGCTGAGGAGGGGCCGACAGCCGGGGCGAGGTGCCCGCGTTGGGAAAGGCCTGCCCTCCCAGACTTCGTCGCAGTAAAGGCGCCTGAAAGCTTCCCAGGGACCGGCTCTGGGTTGGGCAAGAAGCAGCTGTGGGCGGGTTGGAGCTGCCAGAGGTGAACCGCTGGAATCCCAGGGCCCGGGAAGAACAGACTAGAGCTGCTTCTGCCCCAGTCGAGGCCACTGCAGGCAAAAGTCCCTCGTGATGCGTGGATGTGGGGAGGGGTCACCGGGGGGAGAACAAGTCAGCTCTAGGCTGCTGCCAGCCCAGAGCCAGTTCCTGGCACTGAGTGCCAGACACGTCGGCGCTGTCCCTCCCCACTTCCTGCACCCCAGTCCCAGCGAGGTCAGGAACAACCTGGTGAGTACGGAAGGAGGTGAGCTAGAAAGAGAGAGAAAGCTGACCTCAGCACTGCCCCGCCCGCCCCTCTGCACAGAGATGGAAGGTTAAAATGTGAGCCGATATCTGAGCGTGCATTCTGATGTCTGAGTGTGAAATGACTCTACAGCTTTGCATTTCCTCAGAGTGACCAGAAGAGTCTTGAGACTTTTCATCCAGATGCCCCGGGCAGTGGGAGAGAAAACAAAGCTGCTTTGTGATGACACCCCAGGAATGTGCTTATCCAACATATCGGTGTGCTAATTAGATGTTTATCGGATGCTGCTGCACGCCACAGCAAGCCCTAGCCAAGGCTTCACTTCACGTAAGCCTTACAGCAGCCGTCTCACGTGTGATCCCCAGGTTGCCGAGGAGGAAACTGAGGCATAGAGAAATTAAGCAATTTGCCCCAAATTCGCAGAGGTTCCTCCTTTAAGCCTCAGCTAGAGCTCTCCTCCCTCGGCCATCTTCCATCTCTCCAGGATCCCGAAGCAACTCACTTCTCGAACGGAATCTCTTGTTTTGGTGCTAATGTCCCCAGTTACAGTGATCTTTAAGACAAGAGCTAGGTGGCTTTCATTTTTGTGGGGCAGGACCAAAACTCAGAACATCCTGTTTCAGCTCAAGCCTGTCCCATCTCCGCTAAAGAGAGCTCCGGGTTCTCATGCTTAAGTTTTGCCTCTGCTCAGCTGGCCCTTTGGGGTTTTGTGACAAAGAGCTGAGAGCAGGAACAGGGTTGAGTGGAGCAGCCTGAAGGCTGGTCAGGGGAAGAGGCTTTCAGGGAGCTTGGGAGAGGCATGGGACACCTGTGGAGTATGAAGAACGTGGAGAAGAAGAGAACACAGGTGTTTTAAGATAAGGGCCAGAATCCCACTTAGGGATGTTCGTGAGTCACATACACATATTTGCTTGAAATTACATTTTTGTTGGCCGGACTGTGGCTTTTGTTGCTGTGGTTTGTTTTGTTTTGTTTGTTTCCAACACCGCTCTGAGGTTCCGCAGTCTACAGAATATCTGTATTTTTAGACTCTAGTCTCTGACACGTAATAGGTGTTTGACAAATGATTGTTGCATTGAATTTAAAGTAATTTGCAAAGCACCCTGTAACTCATAGCCGGATGCCTGCTTCTGAAGTTGACTGGGTGCTGGAGGAGGGCTGGCAAAACAGCCTCAGGAATAAGTGTTGAAGGGCAGCCTATGGGCAACTTGACTTCAGCGAAAATCCCCAAAACCAATGGTGTGTGGTTCATGGATAGGGGGGAACAGCTGACAAGAGCCTGGGCTGGTGCTCAAAATGTCAGCGCTTGAGCAGAGTGGGTGAGCGTAAGGTACCCCCAACCCCCAGATTCAGGATTCAGATGAACAGCTGCCTCTCAGGGTGGGGTGAGTCAGAGGTGTAGGCGGGACATTTCACCTCCCACAATCCTGGCCTTGTCTATCACCTGGAGTTGGCTAGAGGATGTCCTTTCAGCCCTTTTTGATTAACTTCTATTTACCTTTTTCTATTTTTAAATGACCTTTGAGAAGACCCACTCTTTGAAATAGTCTGGCCATAGGATTCCAAGAGGTCAACATCTTGTATTGGGTATTTTATAAAAGCGCCCTTCTTTTCTACATGTGGAGCCCAGCTGGGTGGAGGTATTTTGTTAGAGAAGCCAGCCTTGAAATATCCATATAACACATAATCAAGTTAAGACTGACCCTGGCTTTTGTCCCACTTCCTTAGGGGGATTTCTTGGACACAGAGGAGCAGAGGGGGCTTTGAGAAGGGTCAATGCCCTTTCTACTGGGGGCTCAGTACAAAGTCTCATTCCATCCAGCCTTGAAAATAAGAGAGATTCTCTCCAGTTCCAGTTGGATAGTTGTGGCCTCAAGAATAAATATGTGCTAGCCAGGAATCTCTAGAATCTCTAATGAAGACCAGGACTGGCATCCTCAGATATCTTCAGTTTTGTTGGTCTTGAGCACAGTCTTGAAAATAACCGCTAAAAAGCCTCAGTCCACAAGAATGTTACCAATGAAAACTAAACTCACCCTGTCACACTGCTAGTGCTAAGGAAAAAAGGGTTTCGAGGTAGAAAAGCTTAGTAAGATAAACTGGAGAAGAAGAAACGAGACCTGAGACTTTCCCTGCCGCATGGAAAGAGCAGTTTCTTCTCTTCTGCACATTTTCAAGAATCCCAGGACAGTGACCTTGCTCCTTATAAGTAGGCTAGCAAAGGGCTCTTTGCAAACACAAACACCAGAGAAATGTTGTGAACAGACACTTCACTGACCTTTGTCACAATGGTTTTAGATGTTTGATACAAGTGATAAGAAACAGGAACTTTGTTTTCCAACTTAAGTCATTTCTGTAGAAGTGTTCTGTCTACTTTTCTGCTGAATATGGTTCTTTTTAATGCAACCTGGTACTTTTTGAGGCAGAGGTTACAGAGGTACCTGCTGAGAGGGGTATTTATAAATTATGGCAGCCATCCCATCCCTGGGGAGAGCTCCGAGTCACCTTAAGGGGAATCATCATTCCCCCCCGAGAATCATATCTGGGGTGTCTTCTTAGTTACACATAAATAATATAGAGCCAGAAAGCATCTGCTGCCCAGAGGGAAGGGGACAGCAGAACCATCTGTGGCCAGTCAGACACAGGGCTCTAAACAACAAATATCAGAGTGTATAGCCAGCAGTTCTCTAAGGACGCAACAGGCCAAAATTCATGTTTCAAAACAGCATGCAAAATGGCAAGTATAGCAGCATGCTTCAAGATGGCACTCAGCAGGAAAGCCAAGGAAGCCTCGGAAAGGGCGTAGGCTCACTCAGCCTAAGGGTGGAAAGGTGGCAGTCAGGCTGGTGCTGGCATCGCAGGACTCTAGAGCTAAACCCCCCAGGACCCAGCCACTCCGGCACAGCCACCTTGCTTGGGGACCACGGGTGAGCACTGAAGAAGGTAGACAGCCCCTGTGGCACACCTTGGCTGAGCACAGTTCTGTACGAGGAGCGGGACTGTCATCTTTCAAGTAACCACTGAAGCCTGGGTGAGGACCAGCTGGGGGACCATCTGAGCAGAGGGTGAAACTAAGCAAGAACTGCCTCCAACAGTGACACTGTGTGGCAGCGATGAGCAACTGTGGGAGTGGTCTGATCAGGCTTGCTTCCTGCTTGCTCAGCCTGCAGAAGCAGGACTGGATCCCTCTGGCCTTTTTTAATAAGGACCTGGGAAGTCCTGGCCAGAGCAATGAGGCAAGAAAAATAAATAAGGCACCAAATTGGAAAGGAAGAAGTCAAACTGTCACTATTTGCTGATGACATGATTTTATATGTAGAAAACCCTAAAGACCTCACCAAAACAACTATTAGAAATAGTAAACAAATATAGTAGGTTGCAGGGTACAAAATCAATATACAAAAGTCTGTTGCACTTTTGTATACTAACAATGAAATAGCAGAGAAAGAAATTAAGAAAATAATCCCATTTGCAAATGCAACACAAAGAATAAAATACCTAGGAATAAATTTAACCACGGAGGTGAAAGAGCTATACACTGAAAACTATAAAACATTGTTGAAATAAATTGAAGACACAAAGAAATGAAAAGGTATTCTCTGCTCATGTATTGGAAGAATTAACATTGTTAAAATGTCCGTATTACCTAAAGCTATCTACAGATTTAATACAATCCCTATCAAAATACCAATGACATTTTTCACAGAAATAGAACAACAACAACAACAGCAAAATCCTAAAATATATATGGAACCACCAAAGACCCCAAATAGCCAAAACAACCCTGAGGAAAAAGAACAAAGCTGGAGGTATCACATTCCTTGATCCAAATTATGTTATAAAGCTGTAGTAATCAAAACAGCATGGCATTGTCAGAAAAACAGACATACAATCAATGTAACAGAATTGGGAGCCCAGAAATAAACCCATACATACATGAACAACTGATTTATGACAAAGGAGCAAAGAAAATATAATGGAGAAAGGATAATCTCTTCAATAAATGGTGTTGAGAAAACTGTACAGCCACATGCAAAAGAATGAAACTAGACCACTATCTCACACCAGACACAAAAATAAACTACCTCAAACTGGAATACTACTCAGCCCTAAAAAAAATTAAATCTTGCCATTTGCAACAACATGATGGAACTTGAGAATATTACGCTGAGTGAAATAAGTCAGACAGAGAAAGACAAATACTGTATGACTTCACTCATATGTGGAATTGAAAACAAAACAAAACAGACAAACAAGCAAAAAAACAAAATAAATGTCCAAATCATACCAAACAAAAACAAACACATAGAGGAAGGGGAGTGGGGGGGGGAATTGGTAAAGGGGGTCAATTGTATGATGACAGATGGAAACTAAACTTTTGATGATGAGCACGTTCTAATGTATGCAGAAGTTGAAATATAACACTGTACACATAAAACATGTTATAAACCATTAAAAACAAACAAATAAATAAGGCCCTGGGGTCTTGGATCCTGCACCCCAGGCTTGTGCAGCAGCTCACACCAGTTACATTCACTTCCATGTCTTTCGCAATTGCTATGTGTGTAAGCACGTGAATGGCTTTTAGCTGTACTGATGTAGGTGTTACTGGTACTGAGTTTCTCGCCTCTCCATAAGAATCAGGGTTACCCTCAAACGGCCCCATTTTTAGAGAGGGTCTCCCGGCAGTCTCTCTGGGGCAGCCAGCAGCAACAGGACACACACTGCTGGAAAAGTACCATTTCTCCCCTGGCTGGATGGCCAAGGACCCAGTGTTCCCAGAACCCACTGGCTGCTAGAATAATATCAGATCCCTTCTCTGCAGCCCGATGACCACCTGCTTGGCCTTGGGTGGTAGGAAACTGTAACCCTAAATCTGCTCTTTGGCTGGAAGTTCTCATCTTTCTTTCCACTGGGTCTCAGGAGGACGGCAGACACCACTGCAGCTTTCTCATGTCTTACTTGTATGTCGTGTGTCTGTGCTCCCCGTGCAGAGGGAAGCCCCTCCTGGTTCACCCGGGGACCAGGAGTCAGGTTTCAATCAGATAGGCATGAAGACAAATGGCACATACCTTTCTTCCCTAAAGTGGCACAAAGCTCCCTAAGAAGAGGCCAAGTGGGTGGGGCTAAACTTTGGTACTCCTATACTTCTTAGTCATGTGGGGAGGCCACTTACAGGTGAGTTTGTTGTGGGGAATAGGAAATGGAAAGCTATTTGAAGTAAGATGTAGGTAACGCTCTACAACTTACCTCCCAGCCTCAGGTCACAGACCCACAGCTTTCCACTCCATCTCCGTGTGCCTTGTCCTTAACTCAAAACCACAAAGCACATGTGCACACCAGGTGTGCTGGCTGTCCCAAAAGACTCTGAATGAATATGAGATTATTCAGACCTCGCCACCTGTCTCAGCTAGGATTCCCCAGAAAGTAGATTCTGAGGCAGAGGGCTCAGATGCTTCAAAACTCTGTTAGGGAGTATAATCTTCTAAGGATTATAGGAAGCAAGATCGAGGGAGAAGAGGGGAGAGTCAATTTAAGGATATCAGTCACTGAGTTGCCTACCAGTCACTAAGTACAAGATGGCTATATATGTGGCATTCATTCAAATATATTTCTTTAATACTCATTAAACCCCAGGTATTATGCAAAAAGCTATAGAGTTTGTCCCTGTCCTCAAAGAGAAATCATGCAAACAGCATCTAAAGTCCGCGCATGTTAGTGTGGGGAGGGGGGAGAGTTTATTTATCAGCTCTTGCCTCCCACTGGTCGAAGGTGAGCCGCAAAGGGCACTGACTCTCCCACGCTTCCAGCTTGCCCTTGTGTGTGGGCACCAGGCAGGTCTCATGGAAGCATCAGCAGGGATGCCCTGTGTGGGGACGTGAGAGGTGACTGGTGTGCATATAGGCGAAGGACTGCTGGACCCACCCGAAGTCCACAGGAGCCCATGTGCCATGGCACTGGGACAAGAGACAGGAAAGGCCAAAAGGATCTGAAACTCCAGCCACGGGAAGAGTTAGAAGGACGGGATTGTAGCAACTGTCTGCAACTCCACATTGGGACCTCTAGAGCTCTGTGTCTCAGTGGCAGCCAGCGCAATGTCAAAGGGCCGGACTGTCCTAAAGACACGGAAGTGACGGCAAGCACATACCAAGTCAGGGAAGTGAATGGGATTTCACAGGCCGCCAGGATCTTCTAAAAACATTCTATGCTCTGATTCATAATCCACATCCTCCCCCGTTTGGGAACTCAGCAAAATCACAGCCCCCTCTCTTCCAGGGGAGGCAAGCAACAAGGAAGCCTTACAAGTTTGCAGTTTATGTTCAAGTCCCAGGTCTGCCACCTACTGGCTTTAGGACCTTCTGCAAGATTCCTAAACTCCCCCAGCCTCAGTTTCTCCACCTGTCAAAGGGGAAATGGAGATATCAAATGAGAGCAATTCAATGTCATGTTTAGCTGGTTCCTGGCGCACGATAAATTCTGCATAAATAGAAGCTACTGTGGTTACAAGGCCACCAAACTCTGCGTGCCTCCAGAAATATCCTGTTTCTCTGGGGGAAATTAGGATGGTATGACACTCTGAAAGGGTCCTAAAGCCTTAAATATATCAACAACTGTTGCTATTTTAACACCCATGGGAGCAAAGAGAAAACTTGGCAACAGCAAAATGGCCTAAAAGAGAAATAAAATCAAGTAGTAAAATTAGCATCCCATTCCATCTTCACTCCAGGGCACAAGTTCTCCCTAGCCCCCCAAGAGTGAGTCAGTTCTGGCAGAAGAGAAATGAATTCATCCTAAAAGAATTTGTTATTCTTTCCCCACTAATCCTTCTCTTTCAGACTCAGTGTTTCAGCCTTGAGGTGGATGCTTGTGAATGACTACTTAGGCTTATAAAAAAAGGTCCTGTGTGCTTAAGTTTCCGTAAGCAGATGTACTCTACCCTAAATGCTCCCACTTCACTTTGCTTGAGACTCTTCTTACAGCTTTTTTCTTGAAGGTCTATTGCTGATCAGACTTTAGCACTCTATTAGTCCCCCAAATGTCTGTGGAGTCTCAAATTTGTGCCAGACCCTGCGCTGGCCTTGGGGATAAAAAGGTGAGTCTCTAGGGGAAAACTGCTTAGACGGGGAAACACATCACAGGACAGGTGAGCACAGAGGTTCAAGCATTTGTTCATCAGATATTACTGAGCACTTATCAAGCCCAAGTGATGTGCTAAAAGCTATAGACTTGATGCCTGACCTCCAGAAGCTTGCCATCTGGAAAAGGAGACTGACAAAAAGCAGACGGTTACCATACAAGGAGACTGACAGTGTGAATGGGAGAACACACCAACGTGCCCTTTCTAGATTACTCCAGGGGTCTACACCAAGCTGCACTGCAATTGAAGCCGCCCTACGCTCAACTACAAGACACCCCTCAATCTTCCTGTCTCTGGGTATCCTTCAAGCCACTCCTCTCACTTCAATGACATTTTTATGTTTATCAGATAGGGCATAAGTTTTTTAAGGGTTGAAAAGCATTCCTCTACAAGATTCTTTCCTGTCTAGCTTAAAAGCCACCAACCTGGATTACCAAAATGTCTCAGCGCCCAGTACCGTAAGGTCTAGAAAAGCGGGTGAGTTTCTTCCACCTCACAGAAGGCGTGCCTAGTAAATTTCCTATTTCCGGCCCCAAAACTACCTCTTCCCTGGTGATGACAGTGGGAAAGCCCACTCCCTTCAGTGGACACCTCCACTCCACGCTAAGGCTATATCAGTCTAAGTAATACTCATGCAGTGGTGGAAACGAAGGGTGTGTCCCTATCTCCCTAAATTAGCAAAACATTACCAAAGGAACGGACAGCTCTTTTCCTAATTTTATAAACTTCTTGTTGATATACAATATACCTAGAGAAAATTGCACAAATCATAAGGCATATCTGGATGAATTATCTCAAAGGAATACCCTCCCTCCCATGACAACTACATACGTCAACAGCTGTGTTTTCCATTTTAATATGTTTTAAAGTCTAGATTATTCTAGATTCGGAGGACCAGTGCATGTTTGCCAAACCCGGTCCAACTCTTTGTTATGGCCCCTTCTCCAGCATAAGGCCAAGGTGATGTCAGCATGCCCTTCCCGTGGTCTTGGGGTCTCAGCTCCTTGTGTCCTGCAGGCAACTGAGCCAGACCTAACACACACAGCACCCTGTGCATGCACAGCACAGGGTGGGTCCACAGGTGGAAAGGAAGCCCTGTCCCAAAGGAAACATGGGCTGCAGAGATACACCTCTGCCCACCACAAAGACAGCCTTTATATACCGTTATACAGAGCAGCACGTCACTGCTCTGGCTTCTCAAGTTAACAGCCCAGTCAGGTGGATCTCCCTAAAAAAGCAATGGTTTCGGGGCTTCCCTGGTGGCGCAGTGGTTGAGAGTCCGCCTGCCGATGCAGGGGACACGGGTTCGTGCCCGGGTCCGGGAAGATCCCACATGCCGCAGAGCGGCTGTGCCTGTGAGCCATGGCCGCTGAGCCTGCGCGTCCAGAGCCTGTGCTCCGCGACAGGAGAGGCCAAAACAGTGAGAGGCCGTGTACCACAAAAAAAAAAAAAAAGCAATGGTTTCCATCAAAGGCACAGTCAAGATCCTACCTCGTGCACGAGTAAAAGCAGCTCAGAGCACTGAAATGCTCTTTTCCCCACCTCAAACGTCTCAAAGACCTGCCATTAAATTGCACTTTCCCCCGGAGGGCTCTGAAAGAAGGATGCTTCTGTCCAGCATGTGGCCAAGGACGGAGAGCTTCACCAGGAGATGGGGGCAGCGGAAAAGCCATCTCACTGGGACACTGGGACAAGCTGCTATCTCCACAAACAAGCTCTTCCCTTCAAAATCAGCCCAAACTCCATCTCTGCTCCGCCTTCTGTGCCCACTCCAAGGGCCGCATCTGGGATTTGTCATCTACTTTCTCACGTGCCATACCGTCACACTTGCCCTGGCACCCGATGGCCATCTAGGGCTCAGATAAAATAATTCACACCAAAGACCTCTTAAACATCAACTGGTGTCAGACACTGGGTCAGGAGCTAGGAATACAAAGAAAAATATGCCTAGGATAGCTAACTGACCGGATCAAGGGGAAATATCATTAACAAATGCAAGAAACAAAAAAAACTTTAAAATGGTCACTTGCTCCCATTTACGTCTCACCTGAAATCCTAGTCTTCTGTTTGCAACATTATAATTCTCTCCAGTGGAGACGAATTGTGGCGTCACAAAGGATTCTAACTCTAGTTGAGGAATAAGCAGTAGAAGGAGAGGAAAGATTCTGTTTCCATGTCAGGGTTTCTGGCAAATTTGTTTTCAAAGGCACAAAATAGACCGTCCACTTTTGCGGTACACGGGCCTCCCACTACTGTGGCCTCTCTCATTGCGGAGCACAGGCTCCGGACGCGCAGGCTCAGCGGCCATGGCTCACGGGCCCAGCCGCTCCGCGGCATGTGGGATCTTCCCAGACTGGGGCACGAACCCGTGTCCCCTGCATCGGCAGGTGGACTCTCAACCACTGCGCCACCAGGGAAGCCCTAGACTGTCCACTTTATTCTCACATTTGATGATAACAAGAATGTCTCACATCTCTTGAGTTTCTTGGTGAGTACTTCACTGAGTACTTCTTCTCATATGTGATCCTGGTAGAAAGATGCCTTTCTGCATCTTGAGGCTTGTATCCTCTGCTCTCAGGCACCCAGAAAAAAAAGTCTCTTTCCCCAAAGTTCCCAGAAGTTCTGGAATGTTGTCTCCCCTGCCTCTGACTGGCCTGTGTCCATTGCTGAACCAACCACCGAGGACAGTACAGCAGTCACATTCCCCGTCAGCTCCACCCAAACCACAAAGACAGTGAATGCAGGATAGTGAGTTTCTCAAGGAAAATCAGGATGCTACTTCCTACCAGAGGGAGGTGGAAAGGAAACAAGAGATGTCTATTGAAGGGTGAAATCCGCAGCCTAGCCTAGGCCCCCATCAGTTGCAACAGAGGTTAAAAATAAGTCATCATATGATACAGACTAAGTAAAGAAGCCCCCAGACTCAGAGCCCTGTCTCCCATCTTCTTTTTTTTTTTTTAAGATTTTTTTTGATGTGGACTATTTTTTAAAGTCTTTATTGCATTTTTTACAATGTTGCTTCTGTTTTATGTTTTGGATTTTTGGCTGTGAGGCATGTGGGATCTTAGCTCCCCGACCAGGGATCGAACCCACACCCCCCGCACTAGAAGACGAAGTCAACCACTGGACTGCCAGGGAAGTCCCCCCCTTTTTCTTTTTTAAAGATTTTTTTGACGTGGGCCATTTTTTAAAGTCTTTATTGAATTTGTTACAATATTGCTTGTCTCCCACCTTCTGTGAAGCTTGGCGTTTCATCCACAATACAGACCTGAACATTCATCTAAAAAAATTAAGACACAGTTTGATGTAGTAGAACAGGGTTTCTCAACTTCCTCACTATTGACCTGGGACTGGATAATTCTTGGCTGTAAGAGGTCTGTTATGGGCATTGTAGGATGTGTAGCAGCATCCCTGGTCTCTACGCACTAGACCCTATCCCCGACCCACCCCCAGCTGTGAAATTAAAAATGTCTCCAGACATTGCCAAATGCTTCCTGAGAGGCAAAATCGGCTCCCAGTTAAAAGCCACCATGTTAGAAGGCATGAGGACAGAAAAGAAGGGTTTTCAAAACTCACCAGGAAGGACAAACCCAAGTCATCTGGTCCAGCTGGGTCCCTCTGCAGCCCTGGGGCCTGCCCAGTTGGAATTCTGGGCAGGAGAATTGGGTTACTGGACACTAGGTGCCAGAGACAGAGATTTTCCAGTCCTCTTTCAAAACTTTGCTCAGAGCTGGCCTCAGAGGGGCCAGGGTCTCCCCTCTAGTTCAAGTTTCATGTAGTCATAAATCTTACCCCTTACTGAGCACCTACTGCATACAAGGCACCACTGGGTGCTTATATGTATACATTTTCTCACTTTGTCACCACATCAACATTCCAATACAGATGTTAGCTTCACATCACAGAGGAGGAAAGTGAAGCTCTGAGAAATTAGCTGCCCCCAAATCACACTTAGTGAACACTAAAGCTGGGATGCAAAACTGTCTGGCAGAGTCCAGAGTCCCCACCTTTTCTAATACGCTTTGCGGCCTCCCTGCATGTCCACTTGTTACCAAAAACGGGGTCCGGTTGCTCTCCACTCAAAAGCCAATAAAGAGGCAAGGTTGGTATAAAGGAAAGTTTGCTTTATTTCGGATGCTGACAAACGGGGGGATGGGGGGCGGGGCAGACACCTGTCCAAAGGCCGACTCCCCCCAACTGACAATCGGGGGCAAGAGCTTTTATAGACGGAAGGAGGGGGCTCCATGCAGAAACAGCACAGCCAGCTCTGACAGTCACCTTGATGTTGGTCATGTGGTGGTCTGACGAGCATCATCTTGATTGTTTTAAGTACAATTAACCTTCAGCTCCAGGGCCGGTTTGTTCCCATTTCCTTGAGGACAGTTTTCGGAATCGTGGCAGCTTATGTCATGGCTACAGTCTGGTCATCAAGTAGTTAACTTCTTCCACCTGATGGGGGTTTCAGTATCTACAACAGCTCACAGGATACGGCTCAGAATATTATCTACAGCCCTTGAGGAGGAACTAAAGGTCCTTGACTTTGCTTCGCGACTAAACTAGTATTATTTGGTCTCGTTTGACTGTTTTCCTTTGATTCTGCACTTCCTCACTTGTCTGATTAAACTTATTCTTTGGCTAAACTTTTTCTCAGACAAAAGGCAGGCTGAGGACATGGGGGGCAAGGACCACAGGGTCCTGCTCTGTTTCACATTCCTGATGGCTTTCTGCAGCCAAGCTCCCGTGACTTACCATTTCTATTCCAGTTTCTCTTTTCTTTGAGACATTATTTTATATTTTGTCTCATTCTTCTTCCTGCGCTCTGGGTTTCCACTCTGAGAGTTTAATCGCTTCATCTCTACAGGTCTAACGGAACAAAGGAACTGAATAACAGTAACTATTGCTCACCCTTAGGTGAATGACTGTACTTAACTATTCTCTTGAATATTTGGTCATTTTAGAGATTGGTTTCATGACTTAATTCTGTCTGAATTTAAGTTTATCATTTTAAAGACCTCATAGTATGATGAAGGGGCCTATGTTTGAGACTCAGAAGACCTGGGTTTTCCTTTTGACCCTGCTACAAACTTGCTGTGTGACCTTGGGAAACTGATTCAGTTTCTCTGAATCTCAAATTGGGTGTCTAGATTTATTCATCTACAAGGACTCTTCTAGCAATTTGATAAAGGCACTAAATCTAAAATTAATTCCACGGCCATTTAAAAAGTCTGAAATATTTAGAATAGGTTTCAGATAGGTAGCAACTGTCTCTCTGGGAGGTGGCCGGAGAGAGTCCCACCGTGCGGAATAACAGCTCGCAGCTCACTTCAGCTGTGTTCCGTGAGGACAGAGAAGGCAGCAGGCCTGTGTCACCTGAGTCTCGAGAGAAAAGGTCATTAAAAATGCATGCCCAGGCTGCAGGAGGACACCTAGTGAATTAGTGATGGCCCTCAGATGTCTGCGTTGCATGGTGATGGTGAGACAGGAGGCGGGGCCCTGAGTGAGGCCCAGCGGAGGATGGGTGTAAACAGAGCGCCCAGCTCAGAAGCCCTCCAGCCTGGTTCTGGGTGTAGCCACGGCACAGAAGGCGCCACCTCCGAGTTTTAGGTGAACACGATTCATTTGGCAGGAGAAGCAGGGCAAGCACGGTGCCTCTCACACCACCAGAGCGTGCACTGGCCAAGCCTCCAGCCTTCCGTCTCCCAGGCTGCTGGCTGTCCAGAAAACAGTGGCACTGTGGTCAAAACAGGGAGCCCCAGAGCAGGAAGGGGGACCCTGCAGAGATGACAGAGTGGCCTGAACCCCTGCCAGGAGCCATAGACCTTTCAGGCCAGGAGGGAGTTTGTACAGTGGATGCCCCCTTCCTCCCTTCCCCCCGCTCTCCCATCCTGAGCTCAGCCGCCGGCAAACTATTTTCTGTTGAGTCCTCAGAGGGAGTCTCCAATGGATCCCCACAGCTGAAGAATTAGAAACCCACTGAGCTGGGGGAACCCACCCGAGCTTCGTAGTAAAGGTGGCATGAGAGCTTGAGAAGCAAACCTCCAGGGAGTGGTCAGGGAAAGGAGCCCCTTTCTCTCTCTGCCCATGCCAGGTGCCATGTCCCAGGTACCAGGTGTACTACTGTTGGGGGGACGGCCCAGAGGATGCTGGGGAAACACCCAGTGCCTCCCCTGGCCCCTCAAGTCCTAGGCAGATACAGAGGCCAAATAGGTAAGGACAGGCTTCTGCCCTGGTCCTGTGGACAGCAGCGGAGATGAGGACACAGCTCAGAGAAGGATTTAGCATAAGGGGAGGGAGAAGTTTGTCCTTGGGCTGCAGGCTGGGCAGTGTGTCTGGGAGACCCTGGTCACCGAGGTTGGGAAGTAGACACATCCAGCCAGAGGTAGATAGAAGACTTGGAGCTCAGGGGTCATGCATTTGGGGCCATCAGAGAGCAGGAAGGAGCTGACACTTGGAGGGTGGATGAGTATGGAGAGCAGAAATGCGTAGACTGAGCAAAAAACACCATTTTAAAATGTCCTTTGTGGAGAGGCTGGGTTTCCTGAGCCAGGTCACTTTTGAGTTATTAGAAAGTGCAGGGGTGGGCTTCCCTGGTGGCGCAGTGGTTGAGAATCTGCCTGCCAGTGCAGGGGACACAGGTTCGAGCCCTGGTCTGGGAGGATCCCACATGCCGCAGAGCAACTGGGCCCGTGAACCACAACTACTGAGCCTGCGCGTCTGGAGCCTGTGCTCCGCAACAAGAGAGGCCGCCATAGTGAGAGGCCCGCACACCGCGATGAAGAGTGGCCCCCGCTTGCCGCAACTAGAGAAAGCCCTCGCACAGAAATGAAGACCCAACACAGCAAAAATTAATTAATTAATTAATAGAAAGTGCAGTGGTGATGATCACCACACATAAACTTCACATAACTTTAAAGTCACAATTAAAAGAACAGTCACAGGACTTCTCAGTGGGTAAGACGCCGAGCTCCCAACACGGGGGACCTGGGTTTGATCCCTGGTTAGGGAACTAGATCCCATGTGCATGCCGCAACTAAGAGTCTGCATGCCACAAATAAAGATCCCTCATGCCACAACTAAGACCCGGTGCAGCCAAAATAAATAAAATTTTAAAAAATAATAAAAGAACAGTCAGCAGTCCTCCTCGGCACCACCCAAGCTTTTACAGATAGTTGTGCCGAGAAATCTTCCTCGGCAACTCCAGGCTGAATGCATGCCTCCTCCATCCACTGGAAGCGTGCCTCAGCTATCTCACCCAGAGAGGGCAGGAACTTCATCGGCTCGGTTTACCCTTGTACCCTAAGTGCTAGAACAGTCTCTAGCACATGGATGACACTCAGTAACTGTTTGATAAATGAATGAATGATTTACTCAGCAGTCTTTCTAGTAAAGAGTAGACCCCCTTTAAAAAAATCATTTCTATATCCAAAGCCCCTATACCAGTGCTTGACACACAGTAGGTGCTAAATAAATGTTTTTGAATAAAGTGAAAGTTTCCAATGCCAACAGCAGGCAATGTTTGCTCCCTGGCTGCCCTGGGAATCATTTACACAACACCTCCACACCACCACCACCCATCCCTCACCTAAAATTTAGATGAATTTCTGAGTTGTTCTCTAGACAAGCAATACAGTCACTTCTTCTCTAAAAATGTGTGTGCAAACCTTTTTTCTTTTTCTTTGTTGTTGTTTTGTTTTGTTTTGGCTAAAAACAAGCCCAGCAAATGTCTAGCCTCCTCTAACAGCAGAAAAATAAACACAGGACATAGTAAGGACATGGCTTAGAGGAAGAGAAAATGGCTACCTGTTTTAGTTAATTTGAGGAGATGATTTTATAAGAAACTTTGTGTATTTGTCAGATTACAAATGAGAGCTTCCAGACCTCATGGTCTCTCTTTGATGATGCTGAACCTCCCGCATTAATCCCCTCAGGAGTAGGCTGGCAGGACGGCACCTTAACCACCAAATCTGCATAATAGACGTAATTGCTACCATCAGGGTGAGTGACAGAAACACTGTCATTAACGATGTGTAATCTTCCTTTTTTGTTTTGGCCTATGGTAAATTAAGATCATTTCCCTGTCCTCTGAAAGGATTCAGCTGTCCTGCTTCTCTTTCTCTCCCCTCCCCCAGCTGCTCCCCTCATCCCTCACTCTTTTGTCCTCCCTCCTATTCCCACACCCATTATCCACTGACTCACCTCCCCCTGTTTTCCTCTGGGATCTGACCAGAAGCCTCCCCCTTTCCCTTTTAATTTAGGTTGTGACATCTCTGGCTAACCTTTATTTAGGAGACTGGGAGCCATTACCCACCACTGCAGAGCGCCGCCCAGCCCTCTAGTCTTGGAATTTGGTTCAAAGGAAGCATCGCTTCCACGTGTGGGCTTCCAGTAGGAAAACTGTTTGGTGCACAGAATTCTTGGCAGTGGTTTTTGGGTGCAGTGGGAACTAAAGTTTAAGTGGTCATGTTTGAAGCCACTCTGGTGGTGGCAAAGCACGGGGCAGAGACCAACTTTTTGCTGCAAATTGATTCCAGTTCTGAAGAACAAGGAGTTCCAGGCAGGAACTAGCAAGCTCCAGTGTTACTAAAAAACTAAAAGCAATAATAAAATTACCATTTGAAGTAGTCTCCTAGGGCTGCGATGACTACCAATTGCCACAAACTGGATAATTTAAAACAACAGAAATTTATTTTCTCACAGTTCTGGAGGCTAGAAGTCCAAAATCAACATACTCTCTTCCAAAGCTTTTGGGGAGGATACTTCCCTGCCTCCGCATAGTTTCTGGAGACACCAGCCATCCTTCATGTTGTCTTGTAGATGCATCACTCCAATCCCTGCCTCCATCTCCACGTGGCCTTCTTCTCAGTGTGTCTCTGTGTTCTCTCCCGTCCTTTAAGGACACCGTCCAGGTTCTTCCCTTGGGGCGCAGTGGTTAAGAATCTTCCCTGGTCCGGGAAGATCCCACATGCTGCGGAGCAACTAAGCCCATGCACCACAACCACTGAGCCTGCGCTCTGGAGCCCATGAGACACAACTACTGAGTCCATGCGCCACAACTACCGAAGCCCACGCACCTAGAGCCCGTGCTCCGCAACAAGAGAAGCCACCGCAATGAGAAACCCGCACACCGCAATGAAGAGCAGCCCTCGCTCACTGCGACTAAAAGAAAGCCCGCGTGCAGCAACGAGGACCCAACACAGCCAAAAATAAATAAACTAATTTTTTTTAAAAGGACAACCGTTCACTGGGGTTAGGATCCACTTTAATCCAGTATGCTCTCATCTGAACTAATCGCACCTGCGAAGACTATTTCCAAATCTGAGATTCCAAGTGGACACGAATCTGGGGAGGACACTATTCAACCCAGTACATGATTTTAAAGACATAGGAAGATATATTTTTTAAAACATTTCTGGATTTCTTCATATTCTCTTGCACATCTTTCAAATACCATCTAGGGGAGAAGGGAAGCAATGAAACAATATAGTATTTTAATTCGGGGGGTTTTTTAATCCCAAAGAGTTCTCACAAAGCTAATTTAAACTTCGGGGCCTCAAGAAGAGCAAATTTCACAACAATCCTCCTTAATGTTTATTTTTCAGATGAATATACACATCTCCTCTTTTTTCAGATGAATATACACATCTCCTTTTTGGAAGAGGGCCTTTCCCTCTCTCGCGTCCCAAATTCAGGGGCTGCTTTAGGGTGCCTCCTTATCAGAAAAGAGAGGTACACGTTGTAAGAACAGCCAACATATCAACGTGAGGTGTGGAAGAAATACCCCTCAGGACTTTCAAAGCCTCATTTTAGAATTAAAACTTATTTGTATAAACATCGTGTGAGATTTTCTTAAATTTTCAAATAGAATTCAGGAAGTAGAACTAAGGTGGCCTTCCTACTACTTAAATTTCCAGTTCCTATGTCCACACAATTACAGTGAAAGAAACAAAGTCAATAACCAAGATACTTCAAGACCAAAAATCTGATTAAAAAAAAAACATAAAAATAGCCTAAACCAATTTTGTTAAAGCATTGGTTCTCAACCAGGAGCAATTTTGCCCCCCCCAGGGGACATTCGGTAATATCTGGAGACTTTTTTTGTTGTCATGCCTGGAGGGGTTCTACTGGCCTCTAGAGACCAGGGATGCCGCTAAACATCCTGCAATGCCCAGGAAGGCCCTTCACCGCAAAGCACAATCTAGCCCCAAACATCAACAGTACCAAGATCGAGAAGCCTTGGTGTAGCACCAAGAAAGTCTTTCCGAAACCTTATTTTGATCATGTTTGGTTCCTGCTCAAATGGCTGAACATTATCTTTGAGAATTCAACCTCCTTGACCTTTAAGACCTTCTAGAACTTACCCCGGTACCCTTTCTAGCCTTCTCTCACTACTCCCAATATGAACCCTTCTTATCTACTACCTTGAGTCTGCACTTACACTGCTCAAGCCCTTCATAGCTCACCCTACTTTGAAAATGTTTCCCCCTCGGTCAGACTCAAACCTCATCTGTCATTCAAGGACCAGCTCATGACCCCCACTTTCCAGAAACTCGCTGGGACCAGCCCTCTCCTCTCCGTCTCATCTTTCGTCCCTCTGTCCTCACTCAGTACACTCCAGCCACACTGGTCTCCTTGCTGGCCCACTCATACCCCAAGCTCTTTTTCCCCCCTCTCTTCACCTGGCTGGTTGTACGACTGGCTTCTTATTCTTTAGGTTTTAGCTTAAATGTCGTCACATCAGAATGGCCCTCGCTGAGCTTCCTATTCACTGCCCAATTTCTCTGTCATCACTCTGTTTGGTTCCTTCATGATATTTATCACTACGTAGTATCCTGCCTATTCACAGCCTTGCTTACTTCTTTCCTGTCTTTTTTTTTTTTTCACACTAGGATGTGCACTTTGAGGGCAGGAACCTTGACTAGCTTTTCAGCAATATGTCCCAGCCCTTTCACAATGAGTCTGACTCATAATACGTGTTCAGTAAATATTTGTTGACTTAATGGATGAACTCCTGGGCCGGTGTTTTGTTATTGAACTCTTGAGAATCTCTCTCATTCTCAAGAGCAGAGTTGCCCCACCCCCATAGTACAGCATGACGCTTTGGGGAAGTTTCTAGTAATTGTGCACTGGATGAATAAGTGCCTGCCACAAATTTAATACTTATAGAGCTTACATCCCAGTAGTTCTAGAGGTAGACTCCGCAATGGACCTGCTTTATAGTTAATTCTAAGTGGCTGATGGAGGATGCAGGAAGCAGTATTCTGACTGATTAGCCAAATTACGTGATAGCCACTACATTCTCATGAACATTTCAAAATTGCTCCAGTTCTGTTCTATGGCACTAACACGCCTTGCTTATTATCACTGGGCTTCATACTCTTTCTAGGAATAAATTTCCATTGATTTGTTTATCAAAATCCGAGCGGTTCCTTGCTCTGCAAAGACCTGGCAGAGAACTTCTCAATCCCCATTTGATTCTCCTCCCCTGGGGCAGTTGCAAAGGAGAACGAACATTACACTTACAAGGCATTTTGCCACATTTCCTCCAGTCACCTATGGCAGAGGTGCTAACTATCTCCTGATACTGCTTTTCCTCATGTTTGTAGAATGTTAGTTGGGGTGTTGCCACCCTGGTTAAAGCCCACATGTCCCAGATTCCTTTGCACTGAGGTTTAGCCATGAGACAAAGCTCTGGCCAACGGGATGTGAATGGCAGGTGTGTGTGAGCTTGAAAGGTGAGTGCCTTCCCCTTCTCTCTCTTTTCTTGCTTAAATATGGATTAGGTAGTATCCACCATGCAGATGAGGGCAGTATTCCAAAGATGGCAGAACAAGAAAATGGAAGGCAATTGGGTCAATGACTCCATCACTGCCACGCCAGCCATTCATGCTTAGGCTCAGAAGTTTCCATGAGAGAGAACACTTTCTATCTTGTTTAACTGACTGTTATTTGGGGCCTTGCTCCAAAAGATGACCTGATAGCCTCAACCTTTCCTACCTTCCCCACTAAGAAAGTCAGCAACACCATCCCCGTTTTGCCAAACCAAGATAAAGAGGCGGTGCGCCCACGCCGTTCAATAAAATCGGCAGAAATGCCAGATTTGAGCCAGTACCTCCTGGGACGTGTTTTTCTCTGCCACTCAAGCTCCTCACTGCTGCCTATCCCTGGCCTTGTCTTAGCTCGTTCCAACCTTGATGTCGCCCATGGGCACCAATCAGGTGGTGTGACACAATCTAAATAAAGGATATTTTGAGAGACCCTGAGCAGGCTTATCTCCAGTCGGCAGTGCTTTTTACATTCCCAGAGGGAACTCACCCCATTCCTTTTTCTCAGCTTTCCCGGAGGTTCCATTTACTGCACAAAGACAGAGCACAGTTCCTTTGACTTAAGGATGCCTCCAGAACTTGTGATCTAAGCCTGCCACTGTGGATTGCTTTCAGGTTATCAGAGAGCCCTGAAACGTGAATACTCTTTGCCAATATCAAAGTGCTTTCCAGTGGTCTCCACTGACCTTCCCCCTTTCACCATTTGTTGAAAATAGATGATCCTAGTGTCCTAAAGTGTTCTCAACGGAAGTAGCCAAGAAAGAAGGTAAGTGAATCAACTTGTTCACGCAACATACATGTGTAGAGCACCTGCTCAGCTGCCATCCTAGACACTGAGAATCCATCAGAGAGCTCCCATTTTAGTAGGGGAGACAGATGAGGAAGGAAACCAGGAGGAACCGAGAAGGAGAGAGAGGAAAAGGGGAGCTAGAACAAGGAGAAGGAAAAGTAGGTTCATATTGTGATGAAAGTGCTATTAAGAAAATACAATGCGGGGGCTTCCCTGGTGGTGCAGTGGTTGAGAGTCCACCTGCCGATGCAGGGGACACGGGTTCGTGCCCCGGTCCGGGAAGATCCCACATACCGCGGAGCGGCTGGGCCCGTGAGCCATGGCCGCTGAGCCTGCGCGTCCGGAGCCTGTGCTCCGCAACGGGAGAGGCCACAACAGTGAGAGGCCGGCGTACCGCAAAAAAAAAAAAAAAGAAAATACGATGGGGAGTGGGTCAGGCAGGCCTCTCCCAGAGGAGACTGATTGAGCTGAGGCTTGAATGACACCAAGCCAGTCGTGGGGATAATGATGTGGGGAGGAATTCTGGAAGAGGGAACAGCAGATGCCAATGCCTGGGGGTGGGAACATGCCAAGTTTGTTGAGGGGCAGACAGAAGACCCTTCTTGACTACAGTGACATGAGTGAGGAGGAGAGCATGACGTGGGTTTAGCTCAGGGTCCTTCCAGCTCTCAAAGTCCACACGTGGAGTTGGAAAGTGGGCCTGGAGGTCAGGAAAAGAGGAAATGGGAGGCTCACCCTTAATCAATGTCCTTCCCGTGGAGAGAGGGGCTGAAGAAATCTCTGAACATCTATTTCAATTGTACCCAGTCCCTCACTATCTCAATGTCCTTTAGAGAGGACTCTGCCTGTGTTTACACTTGGACGTGTGGTAACTATGCTGTGATGAGGGGATTGACAATTGAAAGCTTTGCTAAAGCTTGGTGTTAAATGTATCTGCTTCCAACTTCTCCAAAATATGTACCTTCCAGCACAAGCAGAAAGTAAAACTTCCTCTTCTAAGACTAAATACTTAATGGAACAACCCACCATGAAAGTAAGATCTAAAGCCTAAAAAAAGAAGATTCTTGCCTTGAAATCCTGCTTTTCTGCATTTATGACACACTGTGGACCGGATAGCCGCACCTCAGCCTTGAGTGAGTGACCCAAAACAAAGGTTCTGATCAGGTCTCTGGGATGAATGAGATGGGTTCACGTGACTTGCTTTATGCCTTTGGGCCTCAGTTTTATCTTTGAAATGAATATAAATACCTCGAGACTAATGTCAGCTAATTGGTAAGTAGACTCTAGAATCTACCTTTCTCATTTTTGTAAACCATGATGACTTCTGCCTCTCTCTGTAGCATACCTCCCATAATTTCCCAGAAATGACTGCTCACAGGTCTACGGTCACTCCCTCACTGTCTGGGCAGTCAATGGCCATACCATGATAGACAAGATGACCATGGTCCCTGCCTTCAAGAACCTAAGTCTACTGGGGAACACAGACACTGAGCAAGTAATTTCTGGAGTAAGGGCCATGCAGGGGAAATTCAGGTCCCTGTGGAAACAGCCATCTACAATGTCTAGGCCTAAGGCTTGGAGAACTCAACTCTCCTTGAGGGTCGCATCCATCTTGAGAAATTTTTTCTAGCCTTTGAAGACTGTTTTGCTTTGTGATGCACTGGAGAGAATATAGGACCATCTGGTTTTGCTTTCTATCACCTGCCTGAGGTACGCTACCCCATCTTCCTCTATATACACTTTTGAACAGGGTAACAGAAAGTGATGTGGGATAGTGGAAAGACGCGGCATTTGGCCTCAAATGATCTGGGCTCAGATCCCAGCTTTGCCTCTGAGAAGTCCCCACACACTCTGAGGATAATAACTCCTACCCACCCCGCCCCCCAAGGATTATTGTGAGGATCCATGCGATCATTTACATGAAAATGCTTTGCATACTATGGAGCATTATTCTCATGTCAGCTGCTATTTCACAAGTCTTAGCATATTCTGGACTTCAGCTTTCCTGACGCTAATATAGATTCCTGCTATTCTTTTGTGACACCCTTCATTACATGCCCCTCCTTCCATCTTTTGTTTGTGTTCATTTAAAATTAAAGCTCTAACAGCCTTCCCTCACCACCATGTTGGTTCTTTTAGCTGCCTCTTCCTTTTTTTCCTCGTGATATTTTGGAACTGGTGTCATTTAAAGCTTCATAACCTCCCTGGGTCCTTTCACCCTCAAATCCAAATCTCAGACATCACTCTATTTCGCTTACCAACTTGGAAAATCAGAAACCTTTTAGTCCAGATCAAAATGATCGTTCTCAGCCTGATGTCAAGTGTAGCCTCAGCTTCTCCATGAAATCTCTCCCGTTTGGTGGTGGCCCTGGAGGAACTGTATGGAAGCATAGGGGTCAAAATTCCCTTGAGGGGGCTTCCCTGGTGGCGCAGTGGTTGAGAGTCCGCCTACCGATGCAGGGGACGCGGGTTCGTGCCCCGGTCCGGGAAGATCCCACGTGCCGCGGAGCGGCTGGGCCCGTGAGCCATGGCCGCTGAGCCCGCGCGTCCGGAGCCTGTGCTCCGCAACGGGAGAGGCCACAACAGTGAGAGGCCCGCGTACCGCAAAAAAAAAAAAAAAAAAAAATTCCCTTGAGGGTCTAATATGGTGGTTCAGAGAACTTAGCAGCTGTTTATCTAGGGACTCCTCCTCATACCCCAGAGTTTTCTTAGGGCTCCCAGACTCACCCCACAACTGGCCTCATCAAACCAAAGAGCAGGGTCTCTGTTCGCTGGTCACCACCACAGCCTCCCAGGCGGTTCTTGGCAGGATGGGGACAAGCTGGCCTGGGAGCAAGTCGTTCCTCCCAGGACCCGCCAGAGGCAGCTCAGGCACGAGCTTCCCTTCCTCGTCCAGACAAGCCGCCACTGACCCTGGTGGCAATCCACCAGCAGCGTCACTGTCCTCTCTGTTCCTAACCATCACCAAGGACTATGCATTCAAGCACTTGGAGTCAGAACAAGAGGGTCCTAATCTTCCACTCAGGAAGTTCCAGCGGTTGCCAGGTGACATCACAGGTGAGGACTGGGGAGAACTCCTGAGGCAGGCAAACAAGGAGACTGTGGATTGATCCAGTGTCTAAGTACAAACACGTGAAAACTCAAGCACACAGAAAGGAAATTAACATCACTTTTTGCCCCACTTCAGTGGAAAAGGAAGCTGGGTAATTGCAGTTCAGATGCAGCTTCTTTATTGGAAGTGTCTTGCTGCCAATGACAATAAACAGGGAAGCAGGTAGGAGGGATGACAAGCCCCTGGGCTGTTGCCATAAGGGGAGGAGCCACCGGTGGTGCCAGCAAGGACGCTGCTATGGCAGCAGCCCTTTCCAAGCTGTGGGCACCTTGGCCGGGGTCCTCAGCCCAAAGTCCACAGCTTGCTTCCCTGACTGAGGCAGTGTGGTTTCTGGAAACACAAAGAAACACACACAAAGGGCAGCCCATTAAAAAGGATGAGGCTCTTGGAGCAAAGAACCAAAGCATGGCGGGGCTGTGGCCACTCCCCAGCTCCCGGACCTCTGCTTTACCAGGTGACAGTAGCTTTCTTCCGAGTGACTTATGAGGAATCCCGGGAGTGTGCATGTGTTTTCAAACAAAGACGCCAGAGCTCTTTGGATACTGTGCAGGACTCAGTCTTTCTTCTTTCTTTCTTTTTTTTTTTTTAAAACCCTTCTTAATTCAATCTACCCATCTTCCATAGTCATCACCAAATGTCACCGAATCTCCCGTGTCAGATGGAAATAACTACTGTTTGCTTTAAACACAGGTTCGTTTATATGCTGGAATATGACACATCTTAGAAACGGCAAATCAAGAGGCATTCTGAAAAATAAGCACTAGCAAAAAAAAAAAAAAAGTAACTTTATATTGTTCAAAACACTCAACTGGGAAATACCATCGTTTTCACATGCTGCAATTAGAGCCATTAAGTGAACTTCATCTTTGTAATTCTGAGTACTTTTTAAAAGAATGTGTGCCCCCATGGGTTCTGGCAAGGCTGAGGGTATTATCGTTGCTTTGGTGATGATTTCAGAACTGTTTAAGGGTATCTTAGAGTCTTTTAAGAAAGTTTTCCTTTTTTCTTCCCCCTCCCGCCTTTTTTCTTTTTCTTTTTTTTTTGGTTTTATGGAAATATTGACCCATGAGGATTTACTTAAATCCTCCTTGGTTATAGGCCTCCAAAGACAAAGCCATATCCATGGCAACCACAGGCCGCCCAGCAGAAGGGAGAACACATCAGACCCAGAGCATAATAGCTCTGTTTACTGATGACTAAGATCTTGAAAGCACCACTGTACATTCCGACTCCCGGCTCAGGGCAGGACTCCAGGCTGTCCTCACCCTTCAGACTCAGCAATCTATAATCAGAGCCACAGAAAGGGAGAGAAGCCCTTTTCGCAGCCCTTGGGTGTTCCTCCTCCCTAGAAGGGAGGAATGTGCCACTTCTCTCAAGGCCCGGAATGTGCCTGTAGGAAAGGAAATCGCATGCCAGCAGGAGAAGGAGGCGGGGCCAGGGCCAGTCACGTGGGGTGGGGTGGGGTGCAGCTGCACCCGCTGGAACTTCATGGCCCTTGGCGGGTAGGGGACCTGCCTAGCTGCAGGCCCTCTAAGGCCAGCCGCATGCCGAGGCCACCTCACCTCCGGAGGCAGAGGCACAACCAGCAGTAAAAGGCCCTACTGGAGCCCGGATTCCCAGGTCACAGCCAAGTGTTTCGTGATTTACCCTTTAACCCCGCTTCTTGCACCAGCAGGGCTAATTCCATCAGTCTTTTCCAGGCGCCAACACACATCTGGTAAACACACAAAGCCAAGTAAAGGACTGTGCACACCAAGCACCTCCCCTGCTTTCTGACACACGGACACCAAACGGGAGCTCACACAGCTCCCATCCCGCGGCTGAATCAGTCAAGTCTCTGGCTTGCTAAGAACCCTCAGGCAGCTAGCCATGCCTTCCTTCCAGAAAGTGAGTTCATCAGAGAAACCACCAAAGGGAAAAGAACTCCAGCCCCGAATGCATTAATTTCAACCCCAATCACACCGGAGCCCTCCCTGGGAAGATTTCAGGTGCCCGGACCTGGGGGGGGAGGGGCAGTGGAAGGGGAGAAGCATCGCAGGGCCCAGCGATCCAATCCTCTTCCTGTGCTCCCCCCCCGCCCCCCGCAGGGTCTCCTAGTAAAGGAGAAAGGCCATCCCCACGCACTTAAATTGCAGAAAACTTCTTCCGAGGAGAGAAAGACAGGAGGAACCTGGCGCTTCCTTCGTAGCAGCCTGGGGGTTTTATCTGTTTTCTATGCCTGACTTCTACATACATGTTTATTTGAATGTTTTAAAAGTTCCAGATGTTAAAACAGTTTGAAAGTCACAGCTCTAGAGACAAGAAAAGGGGATGGAGAGCAGTAGGATGAGAGAGGGTAGGGGAAGGGTTTTGTAATGCTTATTGAACACCTTTATGTTAGTTTATTTGGTCATTCTTTCATTGACCTTATCACATAGGCATTGCATTTGCTATTGGTTTTTAGATGAAGAACTAGGATTTGAAGAAAATACAGAATTCCCCCCCCCCGCCCCCCGCCCCACGTCACACGTTGGCAGTAAAATCGATTCCAAGTCTATGTCAAGTTGAAGCTTCGCCCCAGGGCTGTTTGATTCACCCCCAGCTTTATTCCTCTATAAAACTAGTAGCTGTTTACATACGATTACAGATAACAAAATAAAGAAAGCTTACGCTGTCAGCCAAGTTTTGACAAGAAATTCGAAATATTTGTGTCCTCGCAGGCCCCAAATTGAAGCAATCACTGTGACCAAACCTTCGGTGCCAGATTTATTCTAAAAGCTCTCTGCTGAAAAGGGGGACTCTGTTTCTTGTCACCAGTGCCCCTGGTGCTTTTTGTTTTAGATCCCAGTACTTTGGAGATGTTTAGACTGCTCCATTTTTACCATCAAAGAAGAGAGAACCTCATAGAATTGCTAGGAAATGGAGCCAGCTCTCTATATACAGGGAATTGTGCAGTGTCCTTGCCAGAAAGGGAGCATGAGCTTGGGCTATGAGGCGAAGTGGGAAGGATTTGGGAAGGACTCCATTCAGAGCTGTGCGCGGGGCAACCGCTAACTGCATGGAATCAGTTTTTGTGCTCAAAAAGGCTCATGGAAGCAGCCAAGGTTCTTTGACCAGACCTACTGGCTTTTTAAAATTGGGGGCAAAAAAACTGGGTGGGGGGCCAGTTGGGAATCTCGCCAGAAAAGGTTGGCTCTAGCCTTAGCGTCCAGGGCAAACAGAACCAGTGAAGGAATGTTGCCCCATGTGCATTGCATCTGATCACTGAGATCATTTTATTCACCAGTGGCTTGTGGCCTAAGCAGAAGTTGGAGAATGAATCCATGATACCACCTTAAAAAAGAATCTTACATTGGCTGCACACTTCATCCCTCAGAACATCTCCAGAAATTGTTGAACTTGTTTGACCTAACTCAGCCCTGGGCAGACCAGGCAAGCAGTTGGTGGTGAAGGAAAGGACAGAGGACCTCGGGTGTCCACACTGGAATTCAACAGCAATGCCAGGGGCGCATATCTACACCTAGTCATCTAAAATTAAACAACCCAACCAAAATAAAGCAAAACAAAAAACCCCCGCACAACCAACTTTAGCCTTGCCTCTCTCTCCCATCACACCGCCTCCCAAAATAGTCACCGAAATACAACTGCTTCTTTCTCTGTCCAGTAGCGGTGGTGGAACAGGGGAACCCTAGATTGTCTCTTCTAGTCTCTCTGTATCCCCTGTACCCGCTACTCCCAAGCCAGTTACCCTCCACTCACCAGCATCTAACTTCACCTTTACGTCGTGTTCCTAGGGATGGTGGCAAAAGTTATTATAATGAAGCTACAGTGCTTAGGCTCCTAATGTTTCTCATTCTCACTTAATTTCTTTTAACTTTCTATTTTGAAATAATTGTCCACTCACAAAAAGCTGCAAAACATTTAAATTTTAATGGTCGTTTATCCAAGAGCTGTAGTCACACTTGCTATGTCCCCCTTCCTACAGGTCTCTGCCCTTTGGGGAACTCAACCTGAGGACAAGAGTCATTGGAGGGCTTCCCTGGTGGTGCAGTGGTTAAGAATCTGCCGCCCAATGCAGGGGACACGGGTTCGAGCCCTGGTCCGGGAAGATCCCACATGCCACCGAACAAATAAGCCCGTGTGCCACAACTACTGAAGCCGGCGCACCTAGAGCCCGTGCTCCGCAACAAGAGAAGCCACTGCGATGAGAAGTCTGTGCACCGCAACGAAGAGGAACCTCCGCTCGCCGCAACTGGAGGAAGCCCGCATGCAGCAACGAAGACCCAATGCAGCCAAAAATAAAAATAAATAAAATAAATTTATTTTAAAAAAAGTCATTGGAGACTGGAGATTTATGAAGTCTTGCGGGGGGGGGTCTAACTTTCTTGGAAGCAGAATGACTTTCTACATACATATGTCTATGTATATTTATACCACATCTTCAGAAGATCATGTTTAAAAGATAGAGAGCTCTCTCTAAATATCCAAGTTACTATGCTTTTGTTATTGCTGAGCCTAATAGAAATGAATTCTGTTTTCTCTTTTTACTATTTTATTTGTCATATCTGACACTGGCCTCTTCCCAGCTTGTTAAAGTACCTGTTGTTTCTGCTAACCCGCAAATAAGAATTCAAATTATTGTGATTCTTGATATAGAATCTCACTGTGAGAAATCGATCAGGGATTTCCACACCCAGCAGATCAAAACTCCAACTAAAAAAAAATTTTTTTTAAGCCACTCTGATTTTCATTTGCAAAACAGCAATAAGGAAAGGAAGCACTCTGACAAGAGGGAAGTTACCAGATGGAGAAGACTAATGGGACCTAGGTTGTGCGCTTAAAAAGTCTTTAAATGCTACAGACGAGCTTTCAGTGAATGGTTCACAGACAGTCTTGGTTCACTAAAAGAAATGTCACTTACGGCTAAAATGGCATTTCCCGTGCAAGACCCAGGGCATCCAGGTTTTGTTTTCCGATGAGAAGATGGACCAGCCACATCACCCTGGATGAGGGCATGAATGGGAGGTTAGTGGGCCTGGGGCCTTGTCCCTTCAGTGTCAACCCTGCCCACTGCAGGGGTCAGCCCAGAGCCCATGTCTAAAGGGTGAGAGCACCACGTAGAGGCTCACAAAAGGTTGGATGGCTCTGAAATGCCCTTGTGCTGGGAGTAGCTGAGAGCACACTATAGGGCATCTCATAGCACTCAACCCAAACTCCCAAGCTACATGGATTTACTTGGGGGCGGGGGGGAAGTTCCTGACTGTGCTCATGTCAAAAATAATTTGGAAACTTGAAATAAGTACAAGGAAAAAGATTAAATGTAACTGCACCACCCAGAAACAGCCACTGTTAACTTTTTGTTATATTTCCTTCCCGTTTTTAGGTATGTGTGTATTGTCTTCTATACAAAGTTGGACTCAAACTATACATAGAGTTTGGGATTCTGCTTTTTTCTGTGTCATTAGATAATCTTGGCTGTAAATAATCGACTCTACAATATTCCACCATATGGATGTACCGTTTGTTCATTCATTCTCCTATTACAGGACCTTTTTATCATTTCAAGTATTTTTTAATGATAGATGACGCTGTAAGGATAAAAGCATCCTTGTTCATCAATCTATATCTTTGCTCTTCTCTGATTCTTCCCTTGTTGTAGATTTCTGAAAGGATAATAACTAGATAAAAGGAAGAAACATGCTTACGGTTCTTGACGTGTATTACATGCGAAACCGTTTTCCGTGAAATTCGTACCAACCCAGATTTCCAGTGTGTCCCACAATCACACACAAAACACATGCAAGAAACAATGTGCCAACATTAAAGTGCCCAATTTATAAAATAAAATAATTAGTAGCTCAGGGTCTTCGACTGATTCTTCACATAATGTAACAAGATCAGCAGGGACTAGAAATTTTGCAGGCTTTATTAACCAAGACTTATTAATAATAATAATTTAAAAAGACTAACAAGCACCCCAGGGCCCCTGAAAGCTTATATAGTATCTTTGCTCAAATTGGAAAAAGTCACGCCTTTCTCAAGACCCTTTACAAGATGGCAGGTAATTTTCTGCCATCTGCCAGAAAATTATCAAAATCTACGATGACTGCAATGGAACTGGAGGCCCTCGGAGCTGCGCAGTGCACATTCGGTGCTCTTGAGATGTGTCACTGCAGGGCTAGAGGTATATGTACAAAAGCGTGTGTCTGTCACTACAGGCTCAATACGCGACAGAATCTCTCACATCTTCCCAAGCACACACTCTCTCTCGACCACACCACTGATTGCAAGAGCCAGGCACCGTTCAGTTAGAAACCCTCTTATCTGCCTGAAAATGACAATTGCCCCAGAGACGTGTGCTTTCACAGGTATTCCAGCCTGGATTGCCTGCGCTCTTCATTTGCTCCATTTAGATGTCCCGGCAGTGCCTCAAAGTTGTCAGAGGAGACAAATCTCATTCTCTCTGCCCCACTTCTCTGTCTCTCTGGGGATGCTTATCATCTTGGGGTTGTCAACAAATCATCCCTTCCCTTCACACCCCACTGCTGAGCTGTTGCCAAATTCTGATTATTCCTCCTTTACTTCCCTTAGTGCAGCACTCTCTCTGCCTCCCTTGAATCCATTAACCCCGATCAGGACATTAACGAGCACAGGTTATGGAAAATTACTCCAGCTTCTGTAACTGGCAGGTTCACTGCTCCCGCAGACTCAGTGAACATATTGGATGCTTACAAAATGTCCTGTCTTCCTCTGTACCCTCCCCCTCCCTCCCCAATCTCCTGTATTAGAGCTCAGAATGGAAAACGGCACTCAACAGAGGTACCCAGAGGCAAGAAATAGATGATGGGGTTCTCTGCCTTTGGCAGACAGACTTGCTAGGTTTATACACGAGGGAGTCAGGGTCAAAGGCGATGCAATCGGACTGCTGCAGGTGTTGGATCAACAGAGCTAAAACTCACTGAGGGTGGGGCATGAGGTTCCCTGATAATAACAAGGTGAACTCCCCAGGTCCACTATCAGACGCTGCAAGATCCAGACAAAATCCTGACAGGCCTCCATTTTCTGCATGCGATTCGGCAGTTTTGCTTTTGAGCTCCCTGTGGAAATCCTAACGCAGGTGACACGCCTCAGATTCACTAAGGTTCTGATGAGACAGATATCTCTAGCATCAAACACTCCTCTAGGGTCCGCTGTTTCCATTTTAAGATGAGAGCATGCCGTGGGACGGCCAGCCAAAAATATGTAGGTCTCAGAGAAAACTGCTAATCCCCATAGCCCCTTCTCGCCCCTCTTTTTTTAAACTTCTCCTTAGGAAGTCTGGAAAAAAGGTGGGAGAGAAGTCAGAGCCATCATAAGCTGCGGCCCTGAACACTTTCCTATGTTTTGTCAAACAGTTTGCAGCCATAACCAGTCCTGTCTCCTTCATTTCCATTGAGAAGAAAACTGGGGGGAAAAAATGGTTCATAGTAAAGAATTTGGCCTTGGCCAAAGAGAGGTCTGGCATTTGCCCTTGGCTTCTGGGAAGTAATCTATCAAAGACACTCCTACCTGAAAGGAGTGTCTTTGTTTAGGGCGGGGTCTGGCCCTACCGGATAGCTTTAGGGTATCCAGAAAGACCAACTATGTGATTTAGGATGGGAGCTTTGGGTCACGTGTTATCAGGCAGCCTAGAGGATGAGCTCAGCCACGTGGGTGATCCAGCAATCAATCATGCCTACATAATGAAGCCCCAATAAAAACTCAGGTGAGCGTCCCTAGTCGGCAATACTCCATGCCTATTGTCACACATCAATACAGGCTGGGGGTGGGGTAATGCATCCTGACTCCATGGGGAGAGAGGAGAGGATGACAGAAAGTTGTCCCAGACTCTGCCCGGTGTGTCTCTCCCTTTGGCTGATTTCAGCCTGTATCCTTTCCCCATAATAAACCGTAACTGTGAGCGCTACAGCTTTCACTGAGCTTTGTGGGTCCTTCCAGCGCATCATCAAACCTGGGGGTGGTTTTGGCAATGCCCCAAACGTGAGGACGGTGTCCAAAGTGAGGGCAGTCTTGAGGGCTGTGCCTCCAAACTTTGCAGTTTGGCTAACTCCAGGCAAATAGGCTGAAAACAAAGTGTAGTGTGATCTAGGTTGGTCCACAAGGAAACTTTTTTATGACAAAGTTGCCAAATTCTGAAAATGAGGTTATGGAAGCCATTTCAAAGACCTGTTAAACATTCTCATCTTCCCATAAAAGCGTGGTTCGCGCTGACCACAAACAGAGAAACTGGCCGCAAGATACTCAAAGCCCCTCGAATCCAGGGAGTCTCACCCTGGCGGTGGAACCCTCTCTATGCTTAAACCTCCAGAGCTTTCCCATAACATTTAGAATGAAATCCAGACTTCTTACCTTATTCATGTGTTTTTGTGTGTGCGGAAGATTCCCCAACTAAAATGTAAATCTAGATGGGTGCTGGCCCATAATCGGTGCCTAAAAATGTTTGCTGAATGAGTAGCTCAAATAAAAGGAATATAAAAATGCTTATTTTGCCAGCAAGGTTTTATCTCTGGCTTAGTTTTTTTCTTTTTTTTTTTAATTGAGATATAATTCATATACCATAAAATCCAGGCTTTTACATTCGGGGGTCTTAGTATACTCACAAAGTTATGCAACCATCACCACTATTTAATTTCTCTGGCTTAATTTTAATGTCTGTTCCCCCTTCCTCCCCACCATGCGGTTCTAATGAGGGCTGCCAATCACAATACCCCACGTGCACTGACCATCAAGAGGGTACAGGGCCCAGGCAAGGCCACATTCCTCCCCAGCACTTTCCAAAAAAAACTAAGAAAAGAAAGACCTTCCCTCTTAGTTGAAGGAGCTGTGGGAAATAAGTATGGAGCCGGTTGTGCTCAGATCCCTGCCATGTGGAAACAGCTGGTCCATAATAGATGAGAATAAATCTGACACCCGGAGAGACAGAGAGACGGACACTGGTTCTGGTTGTCCCTGAGGCCAGCCACATCACTCCACTTTCCACAGTTTGGTTATATAAGCCAATCATTCTCCCTCAGGCCTGAACTAGTTCCAGTGGCTTTCTGTAACTTGGAACCTAAGATGTTCCTTGAGACAATACAGTCCTTGTCCGGCTCACACATTCCCTCAGCACAGGTTTATTAAGTATTTACTTCATGCAGGGCACTGGCCTGGGAGCACACGCTCTAGCGGGGGGCCATCGCAAGTGTGGTAAATGCAGTGAGAAAGAAACACGCAGACCAAAGCATCTCCCCCACTGTCAGAGAAGCAGGAGAGCCTTCTGGAGGAAATGACATCTAAGTTAAGACCTGAAGTTAGAGAGGAATTGGTATCAGAAGAGAGGTATACAAGATGCTAAGGGGAATCAGAAGATATTCCCATCAGGAGTCTCCCAGCAGGAGAGGTAACAGGAGTCTCCCAGCAGGAGAGGTAAGGGATGCTCTGTGAAGGACTGGACATTTGAATTAAGCCTTAAAGGATGGATAAGATGCAGATATTTAGAGAAAGGACACAGGAGCATTTCAGTAGAGGAAAAATTGAGCAAAGGCCAGATACAGGGCAAAGTGAGAAATTAACTGAAACCTGGGGTGCACAGAGGGAAGCGGTAGAATCAGGTTGTAAAGGTAAGTTGGGAGCACATGGCAGGCCAAAGCCCTGAAGGTGCAGGGGAGCGGCACGCTCAGCTCCATGCTGTGACGGGCAGTAGGATGTGAGATAGAAAAGATGGGTGAGATGGGGGTCAGAGAAACCAGTTCGGTATCTACTGCAATAGTCCAGGGAACAGATGATCTGCCCAGCACAGTGGCAGGGGAAATAGATAAGAACGTACCTCGCATCGCTGAAGAGGTAGAAATGATCAGACTTAACACTGTGATTAGAAGTAGAGAAAGAGGAACTAAACATGATAACGATGACAGTGATGATAATGGTGGTGATGGCAACAAATTGTCATCGGCCCCAAACTGGGCCAAGCACTTTATATGCATTACCTTATCTAATCTTCACAACCTTATAAGGTAGGTCCAATTATTACCCCTATTTTATAGTCTAGGAAACTGAGGAACAGAGAGATGATGTAATTTGCACAGAGATTCTGAATAACACGTTTTTAAAAAAAGGAATCCAGGCAGAAGAGACTCAAGAAGGAGGACAAAGTCATTGCTGCGTAGAATGAGGGTAAGCTGCCTATCTGCGTGAAGCTGAGCCCAAACTTCGGTTTGAATGCATCCCTGCCAGACAGCAATAGTCTTACCTACATTTTCTTCATGAGTACCCAACAAAGTACAAAATCCCAAGGTTTCTTAAGTCTTGACTGCTACCCCATACACCATGCCTGTCACTCTGTGACAAAAGGAAATTAAATTCATCTGATCAGCTTTGTTTTTCACAAAGCTATGTGGGATGATTACCCAGTACTCTGTGGTCTTCTACGTGTTTGCAGATTGATTTTTTGATTATTTGTTCCAGTGATTTTCCAAGTATTAAGTGTTTTGCCAAGTTGTTCAGCTCTACAACGTGGGTCAGTTAAAAAATTCATATTTGCCTTCCCTTTCCTGTATTAATATGAAGTGTTAATGTTGCAATTATTTAGGAAATTTTTTGCATGCAACATGTATCTCTCAGGGAGCATACATACAAGTCTATGTGACTCTATATACCCATGTGGGTGGGCATAAAGCGATATCTATGCAGACTCCCCCAAAGTTTATGACCATATATAAAAATAAAAGCATACTGAGAACCTATGACTAGTTCAAATATCCCAAATAAAGATCATCACTTTCTAGAAATGTCTGTATGGGGAATTAAAAAAAAATTTTTTTTAACTCAAAACTTCAAACAGGAAAACTGTTACGACCGTGAACACTGACCAAAATCAAGATATGGCAGAATTTTAAAAATTCATCTTCTCAGCACCCGGTGGTGCAGGAGGGAGTGGTTTCAGCCAGGACACCATGAAAGATTCAATTTGGGGGGACAATCTAAAACACAATCTAACAATCTAGAACACAATCTAAAATCCAGTCCTAGGGAATCAGAGGCATAAAATCCGGGACCCAATGCTTCCTGGGTAAAATGAGGAGCTCCATTAAATGACTGCAGAGGGCATTTGCAGCTCAAATAGTCTGTGAATCTAAAGACTGATTAGGAAGGTGATTAATGAAAATTACTGCGAAATGTTCTGCAAAAGTACAAGGCTGTAAAATGCCAACTATAACTCTAGCAACCATCTCCCCACAAACTTAAGCTCTTTTCATTTAGTTAAGTATATGTCTATAGAAGTATCTACTATGCTCTGCATCTCTTAATTATTCTATGCATCCAAAGGAAGCTTTTGTCAAATCCGTGAGGCCACAAGTCTATTTTATGGAAATGAACGATTCATAGGATGAGTAGATTTAACAGCCTTCATGTGAATGGAACTCACCTGCCATATGAAAGCAAGTTTTAAGACAAACCAAAACCAAAACCACAGCCCCTCAGTGGCAGCCCTCTCCATCAGCCAACTTCCCCCCTTACTCATTTTAGGCCCAGGAGCCCTGAGGACTGCATTGTTCCTTGTTGTTTTCCTAGACCCTAAATAAACTCTAAATAGTCCCTTTATTAAACTCCGTTAAGAATGTCACAGTTTCCTACTGGGCCCCTGGCTGATACAGACATAATAATAATATCTGATAACAAAATAAGGATTAAATTGAGAAAGGCGTGTAAAACATTTATCCTAGTTCATAGTACATGCTCAATAAATATTACTTCTTATTATTATGTTTTTTATTTTCCTATCAATTCTGTCCTACTCGATTCAATAAATGCAGATCACCTGCTGATGATCAATTTCTTCTCCAAGCTCTTTATTTAGGAATTTTGAATAAGCATATATTTAGCCTAGTATTTTTCTCATGAAGGATGGCATTTTTGTGTCCCTTAAAATCCCAAAGGACTTTAAAAAGAGAGCAAATTTCAAACGAAGTCATGTGGATGCCAAGTCTTTTTCACAGCCGTTTCTCAGGGTTAAAGGCAGTCTGGGAACAAATTGGGGAAGCTTCAAAGCGTTCAACACCAGTGGGAAAGAAGTGTGGCTTCTAAATGCCTGGAGAGTTTTCCTAATGGCAAATGGTTGGAGAGGTAAGCAAGCTAAACGATTACAGCAGAGGATGCACTTATTTGGGTAACAGTTGGAAACTGTCTCGTCACACATCAGTACTAAGATTTCTAACTCTAGAGAGCTTATTGAGCCTATCATGAATTCTTGAAGTTTTTTCAACAGAATGTGTCAAATAAATATGTTAGGGCATGAGAAGAAAGTGCTGTTTTTGCCATTGCCTCACTCTTCAATATTTGTAATAACCTAATTTTCTTTTTTCCTCCCTCACCGCCCCCCGCTTCCTCCCGCAATAACTGGTTTAGTGAGCTTTTTGAATCACAAACACAATCTATTGTACCCTGAACTACTCTGCCCTCAATAGTATGTCTTTTCCGGAAATCTTGCTGTCCTTCTCAAAGGAATGGCTTTAGGCAACTTAAAAGCCCTATAATGTCCTACACTATGGCTTTTCTTTTTCTTTCACAGAAGAGCACTTTTTGGTCATTAGTTCCATATTCACAGTACAAGGAGAAATTACGCAGAAAAACCAGCTGAAACATATATCTTAGCACGGAACCGACTGGCTCCCTGCTCCTCAGATTTAAAGACTTATTTCAAAAGCTAACTTGGCACTGTTCCGAGTTACTTCCTTTCCTCCTGCTTCTGCCAGCGGACCAGGTTTGCGTCGGCTGTGTGCCGAAGCCCGCTCTAGAGCAGACCTTGATTCCCTCCAGCTTCATTCTCTCCTGGCTGCTCTGAAATGGGGTTACAGCGTTTTCTAAAAGCACTAATCTAGTCCCCCCACGCTCTAGTTAAGGGGGGTTTGAATTGCTTTTCTTTTGTCCTAAAAGGTCAGAAGTTCCCACACCGGGAGTCGAACCCGGGCCGCCTGGGTGAAAACCAGGAATCCTAACCGCTAGACCATGTGGGAAACGACGATAACCAGTGCAAATCTAGACAAATTATGTCTTTAGCCTCAGCTTCCTCCCGCCCCGCCTCTTCCGTCAACCTTTGTTAGACCTGCTTCTGCGCATGCGGAGATGCCTTCCGGCCCGCCCTCTATTCTTCCGCGCTATGAGGAGGGCGCTCGAATCTCTTCTTCCACGTTCGCGTCTTTTATGACCTCATCCAGTCTCCTGATTTTTAGACACCACGTATACACCGGTGTAGATTCTAGATTGATGAGTCATTATTCATAATTTCTCACAAGAAATGGGCAGACCACCAAAGGACTGACATTCCTTTGGAAGGACGTAAAAGCGCCTCCGCAGAGGCCGGAGTGGGCTGGGCGCCGGGTCCCTGGCGGCCGCTGACCAGCCGCGGGGTAGCCGCTCGCAGCGCAGCAGACCCGCCTCGGTGCAGCCGGGCAGACCCGCACGCCTGAGGAAACGTACGGGCCGCGTCCCCTGGTCCGCCAAGCCCGGGTGTCCCCAGCGCCCGGGGTGTGTCCCTCTCCCCTCCGCACTGTGCGGGGCCGTACGCAGCCCCCGTCCAGTCCCCAGAAACTTTCCCTTTCCTCTCAAGAAACAAGAGGCAGGGCTGCCTGGAAGCCCGGAACAGTCCAGGTTCTGTTGACTGAACGGTAAAAGGCAGGATTCGTGTCACTGAAAGTAGGCGTTGGTGGTCTGTGAACGTACTTTAAAAAACCGGAGAAAGTCCCTCATTGCCAGCAGGCGTGATTGAGGGAAGGTCCCCGCGGTTTCCCAGCCCGGTCTCGGCTGGAAGCAGCATCTCTCCGGGCACAGTTTCTGCCTTACAACCGGCCCCGTGGATGAGGAAGCACAAAGGGCCAGTTATTCGGGCAGCCGGGGTGGGAGAGCTGCGGTCCCGGTGGCCTCGTGGCGGCTTAAACTACACAGAAGTTGTTTTCGCGAGCGCCGAACACGTGGGAGCCCGCTTAAAAGCTGGTTCTGGTTCCCGTTTACTCCCTCCTCTCTCCCCACCCGCCAAAGGGTCTTAGAAGGTTCCCGCTCTTCCCCTAACCGAGGCTCTCTAAGGCTTCCATTGTGACATTCATCAGCAAGAGTGGAAACAGAAACGGTTCTTACATATGAACACGGATGAAGCTCCCGAAGAGGGAGTCGACATCATCCAGCACCATTGGAACTTCATGAAGTCGCTGAAGGAAAACCACAACCTACCGACTGAAAACCTGCTGTGTGTCAGACACGTGCCAGTATGTTTGCACAGTTAATCTTAGTAGTATACCTGTGAGGTAGGTCTAATGCGCGTCTTTGGGGGCGGGGGGTCCTTCCTGTACGATCTTTGCATCCTCGAACAGTTTCACTTGTTTTTCAGTCAGTGAGACAGCTGCTGCCTTCCTTCTGGGGGGGCATCTGTTTTGGAACAGTAAAGAAAACTCTTCAAAACAACTACAGACTGTCCTACATCTGTGCTTCTCAATCTGAGGGCAGAGATTTCACGTATACCTTTCAGTTTTGTATGTCCACGTGATAATTCTCTTTTAAAAGTACCTTCCCAGTTTTAAAGATAAAAGTTCCCCATGTAACCCATACATTGGACAGGCACCATCCTTAGGATATAACCAGAATGCAGCTTTCCTTGGTCTCTTACTATCCCCGAACTGAAATTGGTTCCATTTTTCCCCTGCCACTGGATGAGAACTTGAGCGGTAACACAGAGCTCTATGGTCACTTTAAATAACAAAGCACAGTCCGGGACAATATCCCATTCAGCAACTCAATCTTCATTCTGGATAGATAGTTCTCCCCCACCACCCATCTTGGGCATGACTTCAGGCTAGGAACGGTGGGGAGCTGGGTCAGGCTCCTAGCAGCTCACCAGATCGAATTTTAGCTTCTCTTTCTAACCCTGCATTCCGTGGCATCACATGGGTAGCCTGAGATGGCCGTGCTGGAGAGTATTTACACCACGGAAATAGGCAGATACTCCAAGGCAGGGCTTTTTACCTTAGAGATGTGTGCTGCTTAAAGAATAGCGGTGTGCTGGTTCAGTATTTACCAACAGACCCGGGGCCAGGGTCTGCTGTCCAGGAATGAGGGTGTGACCCACTTCTCACTTCTTCCTTTGGCCTTCCTCCCTTCCAGGCTCCAAGGCCCTCCAAGATTGGAGCGCAGGGAGGGCAAGGGAAAGGGGGACCAAAACTTGCTACTGGATCGGTACTGGCCAAAGTCAGCTTTCTGGGGCTTCCCCAGTGGCGGCGCAGTGGTTGAGAATCTGCCTGCCAATGCAGGGGACATGGGTTCAAGCCCTGGTCCGGGAAGATCCCACATACCGCGGAGCAAATAAGCCCGTGTGCCCAACTACTGAAGCCCGCGCACCCTGGCGCCCACACACCTGAACTACGGAGCCCACGTGCCACAACTACCGAATCCTGTGCGCTCTAGGCCGGTGTGCCGCGACTACTGAGCCTGCGTGATGCAACTACTGAAGCCTGCGCGCCTAGACCCCGTGCTCCCAGAGCCCGTGCTCCACAACAAGGAAAGCCACTGCAATGAGAAGCCCGCGCACCACAGCGAAGAGTAGTCCCCGCTCGCCGCAACTAGAGAAAACACACACGCAGCAACGAAGACCCAAAGCAGCCAAAAAGACAACAAAAAAAGTCAGCGTCCTGCTTTCTGGGCCTGAATGTGTTTTAGGGCTGACTCGTTTTCTCCGTGGCTCTCTGTGAGTTCCCCCGAGGCCTCCCTGCTTGGACCCCTTGGACAGCGTCTCCCAGGAGGCCAGCAGTGACCTCCCAGTGTAGGTCTTACACCAGTGACACCAAGATCACCAGTGCCTTTGTTTAACTGCAGATTCCCAGCCCCACCTGGAGCTTCTGAATGAGGACTTCTAGGAGCAGGGTCTGAACTTTGACAAGCACACCCACCACCACCAAATGATTCTGATGCCACTAGAGTCTGAGAAACACTGAACTACGTGACTCTAAGTTCCCTTCAACCTCTAAAAGACCATGATCCCTGAAGCAAAATTTCCATCATTTCCCTTTCCTGCTCAAAAACCTGAAAGAAAAAAAAAAGGCTCCTAATTGCCTGTTGAGTAAAATCTAAATTCCCTGGCCAAGCCCTCCCAGCTTTCCATAATCCAGCCCTCACATAACCTGAGCCTGCAGAGAGCCTGTTAATATTATCCTCCCGTGCTCCCTCTTCAGAGACTACATTCCAATCACTCTACTGTCTCTGTCCCACTGGCCCCTCATGCTTTCCTGCCCTGATCCCTTTGTTCCACCTCTCTCTGTACCCTCCCCACCCTTCTTCCCACATCTGACCCTGACTCCAAGGCCAGCTCAGCCCCATAAAGCCCTATGGGTTCATCTCCTCTGAGTACCAAAGCACAGGCCTTTAAAAAAATGGTGAGGCAGGCTTATGCCTTGCCACCCTTATTATTTAAGTTATTTAATAGGAAACTGCATGAATAAAAATCAGATTCCATAATCCCCCTGGGAACCCAGTCCTGCACTCACTCATTCTGCCAAGTAGTCCTTCCTTTTATCTAACTTAAATACTTCCTGCTGTACTTCTGTGTGAAAGCTGCCCCCTTTTTAACCAGCAGCATGAACAAAACGTTCCTGGGAGGAGGGGAAAAAACACAAATTTTTGAGGTTTAGCCAGTAAGTGAGCTGCATTTCTTTAGTTACACACACACACACACACACACACACACACACACAAAGCCTCCTTGTTGACACAAGGAACCGCTATTCCTGTTCCCATGCATCTAAGGCTGACTCTCACTGGGCAGCTCTCCCATTTCATCCACCATTTGATACATTTGATCCTGGAAAAAAGCCCCAAATACATTTTACTTGCCGGGCATCTACATTAGCCAAAGCGGTGGGTGCAATTCGGGTCTCCTGCTTGTCAGTCATTTAGGAGCACGAATGGTTTCCATTTCAGTGGGCCCAGGAGTCACCCTTTATAAGGGCATCGAAAATAAGTGCCAATTAAATTCCACTCTCCCAAGGAGAGCTCCGGCCAACACAGACCCAGCCTACGGCATAAAGTTAACCTCAAAGTTCTTTTGGGTAACAGCATCTGGCCCTGCTGACCAGTTGGGGTGTGTTAATCTTCATGGCCTAACACTAGGTTCAATTTCTAAAATTGGATCTGAGCTCAGGAGGCCACTGGGATAACAGAGCTTCCTCGGGGCTTTTTTAGGTTACATAACTCTGCCCTTCACCTCTATCCCGAACCTAGCATCGCCTTCTCGTCCCATGACTCAGGACAAGTACCCTTGAACTCCTGAAACTGGGTTAGGTGCTTGTTCTGTGGGCCCATCCCATCAGTCATCAGGCTGGATGAATTTCCCTGCTTCCCTCTCCACGGTTGACTGTAAGCCCCTGATGGTACAGTCTGGGTCTCATTCTGTTGTCTCCCCAGCTTCTGGCACAGCTCTTGGCAAGAAGAAACTCTTCCTCAGCCAGGTAAAAATATCGTCACAGCGTGGTATCTTTCCTGACACATGAGCCATGCTCAGTAAATGTTTAAGTGGTTGCTTACTTGATTCATTCATTCATTTAGTAATCAATCAATCAGTCGATCCCAGGGGAATAGTCCTGGTTTCCAGCCAGCACCTAAGTGGCAAAGCAACTGACTAAGAGTCTCAGTGGGCCACAATTTCAGTCTCTGAGCAACTACAACATAGAACATGGAACCACATCACTGTCTCCCAGTGTCCTCCCCCACCCCTCACAGACACACTGCTTTCTCCCCACACCTTCCCTTCTTCTGCTCTGATGGCACAAGACAGGGAGAACTTTGTCAGACTGTATTCGAACTCACCCCTATCTGTCTGCTCAGCCCTGGGGCAGAGACGAGCTTTCCTCATTTTTCTGGAGGACCAGACTCTAGACTTATGCAAGGCCAGGTACCCCGTGGCCTGGCACCTAGAAAACTTGCCCAGCATTGTAGTTTCCTGTTCCACATGGCAGTTGCCCAAATATTGAAAGTATGGCCCTCTGAGACTTTCAGTTAGCTTGCTTTGCCACTTAAGTGCTAGGTGCAAATCAAGTTGGACCTTGTATGGAAGGTTAAAACTATTTGTGATTCATTTCTGGATTTCCTACCAGCAGTTCTGAGTTGAGTGAGCTTTCAAAACTTGTTTTCTTCTATACCTGGGAGATAATCTGTCTCAATTTTCATCAATAGCTCCATGGCCAGGGATTATGTCAAATTCAGTGCTCATCATGGCACCCAGTATATAAGACAGTTCTTGGTATAAAAAAATAATATCGCATATAGGATTCCCTTATATGCCATACAATTCCAAACACTTGAATATATTAACAATTCTCACAATGACCCAATGAGATAGGTACTAATATTATTACCATTTTACTGATTAGAAAACTGAAACACAGGAAGGTTTCAGTTTTTTGCTAAAAATCTTACAACATATAAATAGTAGAAGCAGGATTCAAATGCAGGCATTTTGTCCCAGAATCTGAACTCTTAATATCAAACTGCCTCTACTATTATACATATTGCATAAAATAGGGTACGGTCACTGATAATAATAATAATGATAATGCCATCAGCAACAATGCATTCTGAGGCCAGATGGAATATTCAACAGAGTGAAGATGTTTGGGGCTCTTCCTAAACCAATGAAAATAAACATTTCGCGATTTAAGACTTCATAGATGCTGACGGAGATGCACCCCTGGTCCCTTCTTCCTCATCATCTAGCCATTTTCAGAAATACCGCTTTCTTCATTGTTATCCAAAAGTAATGTTTTCCCTCTGTCACAGTCTAGGGTTAGAAATCTCGTAACTTTCCCCCCAACCTCTATTCAGAATTATTGCTCACTGTTGATTACCTGGTTCACGGAATCAACAAACAAGGCATGAAGATTCATGAGGCTTAAGACATTCTGCCCTTCTGAAGCTACGGCCTACTTGACATCTACACACGGATGTCTACTGAGCATCTCAAACTTAACGTGTTTAAAACTGAGCCCCAGAGAGTCCACCACTTCCGTTCCCCCAAACCAGCAACTTCTGCAGTCTTCCCATTTCCATTAATGGCCGAAACATTCTCCGGTTGCTCCCACCAAAAATCCTGGAATCACCCTTGATTCCATTTTCTCTCTCATTCTACACC